>NW_015164673.1:437712-538405 GCF_001447785.1 Gekko japonicus
CAGTTTGAAAGCAAGAAATTGCAAGTAGATAAATAGGTACCGCTTCGGTGGGAAGGTAGCAGCATTCTGTGCGCCTCAGCATTTAGTCATGCTGCCACTTGACCACGGAAATGTCTTCGGACAGTGCTGGCTCTTTGGCTTGGAAACGGAGATAAGCACCGCCCCCTAGGGTCAGATTCGGCTGGCTTTCAAGCAAGGGAAACCTTTTACCTTTGCCTTACTTGGAATTGTGCCCAGAAACAAACTGTCAAACTGGTGGAAATCTGGAGGAGAGGAGATTGGATTTATACCCCGCCCTTCATTATCTGAAGGAGTCTCAGAGCGGCTTGCAACCTCCTTTCCCTTCCCCTCCCCACAACAGACACCCTGTGAGGTAGGTGGGGCTGAGAGAGGTCTCTCGAGGACTGCTCGTGAGAGAACAGCTCTGAGAGAGCTTGTGACTGACCCAAGGTCACACCGGCAGCTGCATGTGGAGGAGTGGGGAATCGAACCCGGTCCTCCCAGATGAGAGTCCGCGCTCCTAACTGCTACACCAAATTGGCAGATCTTTGGCCTGCATCACAGGTCCTTCATTTGTCATGCCTGCCCCTGCTGATGTCATGCCTGCCTTTGCTGATGCCCCTGAACAGGCTCCTGAGGACCCTGAACAGGCTCCTGAGGACAGTACTGCAGCAGAAAGGCAAAGACTGGATCCTGTAGCTGAAAGCTATCTAAGTGGTGAGGAGGATAGAGCCTCCCAGGGAACACCTGCAAGGGATCAGTCTCTGCTGCAGCCCAGTAATTCATCATCAGACTCGCCTCCACCTGTAACCAGGCTCAGGAATGTAAGAAGACAACAGCTGAGAGAGCAAAGGCAGAATGCACGCATGCGTGCCAGAAGATCTCTTAGCCCTGATTACTGACAGGATCCTGTCCTCACTCCTGGCTAGCTAATGAGTTGATTAGCTAGCACTGTATATATGCAAGTCTGTTGCCAGCAGTCATTTGTGCTGGCAACGTCGTTTGTTCAGGACCTGAATCCTTGCATCTCTGCTCCAGACCTTGTGGAATTCTTCTCGGCTTGATCCTCGGCTTTTGACCTTCGGCTCTGTTGACCCTGCGTTCATCTCTGACTCCTCTGGTATTGTTGTGATTTATGGACTTGAAACTTTGGTATGTCTGACCCTGCTTTTGGACTGTGATTTAAACCTGCTTGAACCTTGCTACCTGATTTGCCCGGCTTGACCTCGGACTGTTCCTGGACTTTTGCTTGCTTGTGTCATGCCCCCTGGTCCTGCCGTGACACCTAGACATGAATAATCTGAAAAAAATCCGATTGAGGCCCCGGTCACACGGGCCGGATAACGCGGGGGGGCGTGGCTATTTGCACCGTCGCAGTTTGATCCACGATTGTGTGTTCAGACATGACAACGGCTTCCTCCTTTGGCACCTGCGGCAAACAGGATGACGGGGGAGAAAGCTGCGCGCTGGCGTGATCACACCAGGGGAATCCGCATGCAGCCCATGGCAAACCATTTGCCAGTAGGCCGTCCCAGGTACTTTTTTAATGTGCATCTTCGGCGGGATGCCATGGGTTCGCCACGGGATCACTATGCCTCCCAGATGTTCCGATGTGATCACGCTGGAAAACTCCGTGGGAGAATCGTGCCTTCAGCGCGGCAAATGCTCCATGTGACCGGGGCCTGAGTTCAATAAGATTTACTCCCTAGAGATCCATGCCTTAGTTACATCTAGACTACAATACTGCAATGAGCTCTACTTGGGACTATAATTGAAGAGTGATCAGAAGCTGCACCTAGTGAAGAATACCATGGATAAGTTGCTGGTCGGGGCCAGCTATTGAGAGCATATGCTGGAGTACTCACTGGTAGGGATGGGCATGAACCACATTTTTGTGGTTTGGTTTGTTGTTTGTGGCTGAAACACAAACTGAACTATGAAGCAATAGGCTGGTTCACAAATTGAACCAGTTCGTATTGGTTCATGAGCCATTTAAAGTTTAAACCTCTGCTTTCTACTTACTGTGGAAAGTGGTGGGGAACAGAAAGCAGGGGTTTAAATGGCTGGGAGGTATTTCATTCCCTTCTTTCTGTTCACTGTGGCTTTGGCCAGTAAGCCAAAAGCAGGGTGTTAAATGGCTTAGAGCCATTTAAACTTCTGCTTTCTGCTTGCCGCTGCTTTTCAAGAGGAGCAGAAACGGGGGATTTAAATGGCTCTGGACCAAACAGCTGAGCAGTGGGGAGTTCCCTGCTGCTCAGCTGTTTTTCATGAAGAGCAGAAAAGAGGGGTTTAAATGGCTTGCTTTCTGCTCTTCATGAACCATCATGAACTGCATTAAAATTCATGGAAGTTTGTGGCAGCTCTTCAGTTCATGAACATCATTTCGCGAACCATGAACCAGCCAAAACTCATGACAGACTTTAGTTTGTGAGCTGGTTCATACCTATCCCTACCCACTGGTTCACTTTTCTTCCTGCTCACTGGCTCTGAGCAGGAAATTTGGCAAGCTGCTTTGATGTGTGCAAACTAAATCAGATGCATTTGCTTCACACAATTATTCCACTTTCTTGCTTAATTTCAGTGGGGGTTTTTTCAGCACCAGCCCCACCCTAACTTTTGTGCTGCTACTTCCCATTTTAAAATGCAGATCATTAAAAGAAAACAAATCTACTTGAATGTTATTGTTTCATATGTTTTCAATGCCTGCTCATTCTGATCATGAACTCACCTCCCCCTCTGTTTATTGATGTCAGCAGAACTATAACTATAATTAGCACTATTATGCCATGACACCAGGAATATCACCTAACAGAAATAGTGTGATTTTATAACTGTACCAAGTTCAGTTGTTGTTTTTTTAAATGCTGATGGTAGCAAGCAGTTCAGAGGCTGACAACTGGAACTGCAGCAACCAAAGCAGCCACAACCCGAACCTGTAGAACAAATGGCTATGGTACTGACACACAACTGCTGCTCAACACAAACTTCAACAATAACCATCAATGGAATCCCACCAGGAGTTCATCTCATATCCAATCAAGTATGTTGGCCAAAGGAAGTTTGACTGGCAATTGTGTTTGTGCCAAAGTTTGCAACATGCCTAGCAGGATATCCATTATGCTCATTGACTCCTACTACAGTGAAATTCTGCACAAACTGAAAAAGAAATGCTTGCAATTGTAGACCTATATGTGAGCAATTTTACCATTACATATACAGAAGAAAAGTAACACTGAGACAGACTGCAACCCACTTGGAAATCTAAGGAAGGAGCCACTAGCTGGAGCACCTGCCAAACTGCCGCACAAACAAAAAAATCCCTCTTCCATCACCACAAATAAGACCTGACAATCACTTGCAAGCTGAGTAGGAAATATCCATAGCAGACATGTTTCCCAGAACATTTCTACCTGGTAAGAATGCCAAAGAGGAAGAAGACGTGGAGGAGCAAGTACACATGATCCTCAAGAGAGACTTCTAACCACTGAGTGAGGAGAAACTGCATGAAATAAGACAAGAAGGAAAGAGAAAACCATGCAGAAGTTGATTAGGATGATAAGTTGGCTCAAGTACCAGGAACATCAAAGAAGACTTAACCATATATACCATGGGGAAACAACTTGAGATTCCCAAAGCATCAAGACCAAACATGTTGGAAAGGATTCATACAGGAAAGTTTGGCACTGTGTTGTGCCAAAAGAAGCTATAAGACATCCTGCAATGGCCAGGGACAACCGCTCAGATAGTAGAGATGGCATCCAGATGCATCACATGTTTGGAACATCGAAAAGGAAATGCTGAAGAGCCAGTAACTATTGAAAACATACCAAATAAGCTATGGCAGCAAGCTGAAGCACATCTAGTGAGATGGGAACCAAACAAGGATTTGTTCATTGTGGGCTCTTACTGAGAAGCAAGCAAAGTTGCTCAAGTTTCCTGAAGTAGATCCTGTAAACATTCATCAACAAAGGGGATGCTGGGAACCAGCAGTAGTGGCAGGTGTTGCAGGAATACCACATCCCAAATCCATCTTGCCCCCCCCCCTGCTGATAATGCTGGCCTCTGACCGGCCCCTACTGAGCATCATTGTTGAGGCAAATCCACTCTGACTGCTGTTTTATTGCTTTAATAGTAATGTGATTATTTAAATTATACTGTTATGACTTGTAACCCTCCCTGAGTCCACTTGTGGGGAGGGCGGGATAAAAATTGACTCAAGTAAATAAAATCAATAAGTGTGGTCAGCAAATCTTCTGTGCAGTGATGTTCCCCAAGTGGTTTCTGTTGCTAAAGACAAAATGGTGCAAGCTTGTTTGTCGGAGTCCTAGGATGTTTGGGTCCCCCCCCCTTTCTCTGCTTTTTCTTATCTGCCTGAAATTTGGCAAACAGGAGAACTGAAGGGGGGGGTACAATGCCTAAAATTCATACATCACAGATGGAAGCAAGTTTTCTATTGAAAGAGATGGGAATTAAAAACGAATATAATCACAAAAATGAGCATATTTATTCAATAAACTAAAGAAAATAAATGTAATTTTAAAGCAAATATTAACCAGCGAACCTCTCCCACCCAATTATACTAATCTCAGTCCCTCTGGTTTAGCTCCTGTACCTTCTATCTGTGTGTGCTCATCTTTATCCATTGTAAGAGTAGTCCTCTGTGATAAAGTATGCTCCTCTTTCACTAGGCACTTTTGGAAATAATTGAAAGACATTCGGTCTTGCACGAGCAAAAGTGCACAATGCCTGAAGAATGAGTGCTCCCCAGTTAGAGTAGCCAGCCTCTAGGTGAATGAGGTCTGGAGATCTCCCAAAATTACAACTGGTCTCCAGACTACAGAAATCAGTTTCCCTGGAGAAAACAACTGCTTTGGAGGATGGCATCTATGGTATTATACTCCCTCCCAGGGCTATTTTTGGGCAGGAACACACAGGAACGGAGTTCCGGCTGGCTTCAGAGTTGACCACGCCCACTACAGCCAAAACCTCTGCATGCGTGGCTACAGAGGGAAGGCCTGGAGAGCGACCCCCCTGGTGACTCCAGGGCGACCGGTCTGGGGGGTGGATCCCTGAAAGGATCGGGGAGGCATTTTTATTCCTCCCTGTGCCTTCCCCAGCCTGTCCAAGGGCCGGCTTGCCTGGGCTTCCCACAGCCACGGGGCACCCTGACAAGCCAAGGGAAGGAATGGGGTGTGGCCTAATATGCTAATGAGCTGCACTGGCAGGGTGTGACCTAATATGCTAACGAGTTTCTGCTGTTGGGTGTGGCCTGTTATGCTAATGAGTTCCTGCTGGGCTTTTTCTACAAAAAAAGCCCTGCTCCCTCCTATCGCCAAACATTGCCCTTTCCAGGCTCCACTTCCAAAATCTCCCAGTATTTCGTAATCAGCAGTTGGCAACCTGACCCACAGTCAAGGACCATCTACACATTGGGCAAGAGGACAGGGATGCTCAGTGCAGTCAAACATCCAGAAAACGTGCATCTTCCTACAGGGAATGTCTACCTGTGTACCCTTCAGATGAAATCCAGATGACATATGGGTTGAGCTAGTGTAAGTCACTCATGCTTCCCCTTCTTTCTACATTTCTGTTGTATTTGAAGTGGCACTCAAAGAGCTGCACTTTTTTGTTCTAATGACCACTTTAGAGTCTGCCTGTAGCATTCTGCGAAATGCAGTAGCACGCTGCAGCATCCAAACTCATCGCAGGCTGCCTAACGTATTTGTATGGGCCAGCTGTCCTCTGGTATTTCCTATAGGTCTATTAGGCTGCCCAGAGACAGGAGCAGAAATCCAGCCAATCAAAATACTATCTTAAAAGGTTAACTGTTTACTATAGTTTTGCCAGAGTCCCCAGAATAGAAGAGCTGCTCATATTCTCATCAGTCATTCCTATGACAAATGGGAAGAGAAAATGGGACAACCCCTCTGACAGGGGAGGACTGCTATTCACAAACAGCAGCAGCAGGAATAATCAGAACGGAAGGTGGAAAGTGCCCCTTGCCACAGCTAGCAGGAGCAAAATGACAAAAGATGAGCAACTCGGTGGAAAATTGCTTTATAATGTATACAGTTGTGGAATTCAGGGTTGGTTTGGTTTTTTACAGAAAATTCCCCTTGCCTTGGAACAGAAGTCTGGCAAAAAAAAAAATTAAATCACAGAGCACACACAATGCCCAATGTGTATTAATTTTAATTGTTATTTTCTAGAGCACCTGAAGTCACCTGGCACTGCACATAAAACAAAAGAAAGGCACAGTCCTAGCTTGCCAGCTTACAAGCTAAATGTCTGGGCTAGACTCAAGGGGGCTGATGGGAAAGGGCAGAGGTGAGGAATCAGTTTGAGAATGCCCAAGTGAAGAAATGAGTCTTTAACAGGCTTTGGAAGTACAGTAGCAGAATTAATTGTGGCAGATATACGTCCGAAGATAAAGAATCCAAGCAGCAGGAAGAACCAAAGGGGGAAAGAATCACACAAGAAATGGAGGAAGTCAGCTGGGATTCATGGGGGACAAAGCTTCCAGAGAAGTAAAGGGGGCCAACCCCCCCCCTAGATTAATTAAAGTGAAGTTCTCAAAAGTAGCAAACGAAGTGGCATCCCTTTCTTATGCTGAGAAAGGCTCACACAAAATATTTCTCTTTTAAAAAAAAATAAATCTGCAGATAGTAAAAAGACTTTAGGAAAGTGGTTCCCAACATGGCCTCCACGGGAATCCTGGCTCCCACTGATGTGTTTCCTGACACCCATTTGCTTCCTTGACAAAGTATCTCTTCCCTAAAACAAAGAGCCTATCCTGGCTTTGTGTCTAAATGGAGCACCATGAAACAGCTGGCTCCATTGTAGAACACTCACCTTGCAGCCCCCCAATATTTTGTGATTGGGTCCAGCGCCTCATTGTAGCCATATTGTCATTGTCCTGCAATCACACCTATTATGTGATAGTGCCAACACACAGTCCTCAAAATTCCAAAGGAGCCCAATGGGTCAACAAGATTGGGGACCCCTGCTCTAGGATTCTAGCCTGAGCTTCTCCTTCATTCTTCATTTTCTATGTGTAGGAATGTATTGCCAGGTGAATTGTTCCATACGTGCCCGTATGAAAACAGTTGAAAGTCAACAGAAATTTAAATAGGACATGAGAAGTGTGGGCCAGATGTATAAATCAGAAGACGAGGAGTTATGGGCATAACATCAAACAGAACAGGTGAGGGAATAGGTTTAAGGAACAGGGGACCATATGTGCCTTCATCTTAGCTTATGCAGGTCTCCTGCCAGTCTTCCCATTTAAAGGAGCTGGCAGAGAAAACAGAGCCAGCTGCCCTGTAAAACTATTCTCTTAAAATAATTAATTAAGCCCTCGTTCACACGCCGAATTTGCCACGGGACAGCCACGAATGCTGGGCGGATTTTCAGGGTGTGATCACACCACAACATCTGGCAAGCGTAGCGCACCCATGGCCAACCCGTGGCGTGCCGCCGAAGCTGCACAGTTTAAAAGTATCTCAACAAATGTACTAGCAAATGGTTTGCCATGGGCTGCCGATGGAATTGTTCTGTGTGATCGTGCCGGCGCACAGGTTTCCCCCAGCTATCCTCCTTGACATGCGTGCGCTGACAGGCAAAACTGCGGTGTGCCGCCATCACATCTGACAGGTCTGGCAGATCTAATTATGCTGACACAAAGAGCCACACCTCTCCTGTTGGCAAATGTGCTTAAAATTGTGTTTTTATTTATTGTGCTGATGCTTATGTGTATGGAATGTACTTGCTTTTGTGTATAGGTTTTGGAAATGCTGTGTGGTTTGCTGGCTTTGAGTCTACCTGCATTTGGAAGCTGCTGTGCCAGTGTGCTGCCTGCATTGGTATGCTAATGAAGACACACACACACCTACCCATCCTGCTTTGGGAAGAAGAAGCATTCTCCATCACGCTCAGCCAAGAGAACTCTTTGAAACAACAGATCTTCCACCATGAAGGAATTTCTGGTCAACACATAACCCTGATATCTGGTTTGCATCTGAAAGTGACTTCTTCCTGTTTACTGCCTGAGACCAAGCTAGACCATCTACACATCAAAGATTTCCTTGGCAATACAACTTTACACCTTGACCAGATGCTTCCATTGAGTTATAGGTTAAGATTTAAATATTGCCCACTCCCTCTAGGTAGATACGTCACATCCCAGTAACCAATAGGTATAGGAAATGGGACGGACTACAGGTTGGAGATTGGCACAGATGCCAACCCCCAAACTAGGTTTTAAAAGGCGAGGTTCATCCTTTGTTCCACGCTAGCCATCTTTACCCCACCTAGTCAACTTAAGCTCTACTGAAGATAATTCTCACGTGCTTCCTTGGATCGCGACCAAGAGAGGCCCACACATGTTGGCTGGTTCCATCCGTGTGAAGTAGAATCCCTCTAGCTAGATCTTTTGTTCCTGCAGTCTTCATTGAGAAGATCAAACTCTCTTCTGGATCAGATAAGTATATCCGTCACCCTTTTGTATGTTACCTCCCATTTAGTCAACGTTTATTATTTTCTATACTGAATGCTCTCCATTTCTATTGTATCTAAAGGATCTTGTGTGTGTGTGTGTGTGTGTGTGAAACAGTTTTTGTATGCTTGTGAATTCCAATATTGTTCAGTAAAGACAACATTTATTCTTTAAACATCCAGCTGTGTTGTCTCTTTTATGGGGAATAAGGAGTGTCTATTCTGATTCTGCTCTCTGTATACACTGGTGCTAAGAACCCATTAAGCCCCTGTCGTACATAAAACAGATTTGAGCTAAGGGATTAATCTCCTAACAGGGATTTCTCCTAACACTCCCCCTGTGTTATCTGGCCCATGTGACCGGGGCCAAAGCTGAATCACTGTCATAAGGCTTCAGCGGGAGGGGGAGGAGGCTTTACTGTATTGTTTTTACCCAAATACCAGATCATTGCCTGGACATTGCTGGTGTGATGACTTCACTTCCTGTGTGGCCTGGGGCTTTTTCTTTCTCCAGGTAAGTCCCTCCAATCCCCCACCGGTTGCCAGGAGGGACCTGACAACCATAGTGGGAGCTACCCAGGGTTGTCTACCTCTTATTCATTCCCATGTGGTTTGCACAGCAGAACTTCACAAAGATGTTTTCAGACATGATCTTGTTTATTTGTTTGTTTGCTTGCTGCATTTATATCCCACCCTTCCCGCAAGCAAGCTCAGGGCGGGTAATATCAGCGTGATAAACATTAAAATCATTGACAGAGCAAACACTTAAAATATTCAACTTAAAAGCAAATTTAAATTTAAATTCAGTTAACTAAAGATGACAACATACACTTACATAATCGCCCCATCTTCAGCTATGGTCAGAGCAGCATTATCTCTGCCCTCAATATCAACCTTGATTTATAAAGCAGCCTTTAACTATTGGCTGAAAATTATCTTTTGTACATCTTCAGGTCTCCTAACTTTGATGTCTGGAGAGATGGAGTGTCAGATTATGGAGGACCATTATACCTTATGTCCCAGGAATGTCAAATCAGGATAAATTAATATTACTACTAGCAGATAGCAACAAATTTGTTACCTTCTGAATGGGACCGTTTGTTGCCACCATCATTAAAAATAAAGATGATCATGAGGTATACGAATGTAAGCACGGTTGACCAGCACACCAACAGCCCATTAGCCATTCGTATTATAAGGTGGTTTTATTTTGAGATATTTAAATTATCATGATGTATTTTAATTTTTTCCTGTGAAAATGTCTGGAAAATTCTTGTTTCTATTTTGATGGAAACATTATCGTTATGGCTTACTTGCAGATACAATAAAAACAGACTAACTGACATGATGAAAAGCAGCTTGCATTGCCCAAGGTTGTAAAGCTTGCACTGGCTAAAATATGGTTCCAGATTCAAGCAGGCTCTCTTGCTTTCTGACCTACATGAGACACATTTCCACATGCATACCAAAGGCAGAAGAGGACCTCCCACCCAGGCACATTTAGTGTCATATACTTAAAGAGAGGAAGAATAAAGCCATCCCATTCTGGAGCAATTTCTTCTTTCTTAGTTAGCCTCTTGCAGACCAAACCAACCACCAAAGTAAAGTAAGTAAAGTATTTCCTTTTTCTTTTTCTTTTACTGTTTACGTCTTTCCTCATCTAAAGCCTTATCATCTGTCACAGGTAAAAGATGCACAAGCAGGAGGAGATAATGCAAATACTAAGGTGCTATCAGCTCAAATGTTAGTGAGCCCCCGCATTGGGATGATGAAAAAGCCTCTCTTGTATTGAAACTTAAGTGGCAACATTCTAACTGGGAAGAGAACAATATGTTAATCCACACTTGTAAGATCAAATTAAATCTGCAGCAACCACCAGCTCCGCTATCGCAGAATTCTATCACGGGCATTTATTTTTTGTATGAGAAAGACCAAAAACAGAGCCTGTTTGCCTTATCCTTCTCAGTCTGCTTTAAAAAATTCAAGGAGCTGGGACAAGGAGTTATTATTCAAAGAACAGCCCCAGGACATAAAGATGGAAGGATTTGGGAGGTGGGAAGGGAGACATAAGGAGAAAAATCTCTTGATCTACGTTTCAAGAGCGTGCGGAATAGAATTTGATTCTGACAACAGAATTTCAACCATGACTACATGGCTACATGGGAATGATTTGCCTTTCTCTTTAGCATGATAATATATAGCATTACTTCTCTGGTACCTTTAAGATATATCAATGCTTACACCAGTACCAAGTCGTTCAGGGTCACCACGGTTTCCATTAAAAATTCTATTTTACTAGACTTAAAAAGTGGAGTGTCTCAAATCCCATCTGCCTGAACTTCATACTGCAAGTTATCTGCTCGCCTGCGATCCTTTTCCTTTCCATAGCTGCATTTAAATCAAATCAGCCATTAAAAAAAACACAGAAGCCGGCGAAAACTACAAAATGTGCTTTATGACATGTTTTATCCAAAAAAGAAAATGTGAGGGCTTATTTGCCAGATACACAGCCTTTTCTATTCCATACACTTCTGTGCTGGAGATGCCCTGACATCTTATACACATGAATAAACATGAACCTGCCTTATACTGAATCAGACCACTGGACCATCAGGGTCAGTATTGTCTACTCAGGCTGCGGTCACAGGGAGCATTAGGCACACTAGAGGGACGGAAGATAGGCGGATTTTCCGGGTGCGATCTCACTGCCACATCTGGGAAGCGTCGAGCTCCCGTGGCGAACCCTAGGCTTCCAACGGAAGATGTGTGGTAAAAAACTAGTACCTCGGAGGTACTAGTTTCCTGAAACCACGGGGCAAGGGCGGGCGTCTGATCGGGTTCCCGGTGGTAGTTCCGGCGCCCGCCCATGTCCCCTCACAAAAAGGTTTTTTTCAAAGTCTCCACGGATGTGCACAAGCACCCAAGGGAGCATGTGCACATTTGATTTAAAAAAAAAACAACAACCCCGTTTGCCCTGTGGGCAGCTTCTTTCCCGCGCCGCAGGACTGTGGAGTGATCAGCACCTCCCCCCTACCACGGGACCTCGATCGGTAGGTCTGCTCGAGCAACCACGCGATTTTTAGCCCCAGGGCTAACAGCCACGTTCCCCCCCCCCCCCCCCCCGTATTTTCCTGCCCATGTGAGCGGGACTCAGACTGGCAGCAGCTCTCCAGGGTCTCAGGCAGAGGTTTTCTCATCACCTACTGCCTGGTCCTTTACCTGTCAGGTATTGAACCTCGGACCTTCTGTGTGCAAAGCAGAGACTCTTCCACTGAGCTACATCCCCTATGTCCTTTACCTCTTCCTTCACATACTGGAACCAACGTGTTTGAAGAATCTAGGGAGTTACTTTCCACAGGCACTGTTAATTATTGACATTACAACCCATTTGGTATGGGAGTTTATCCAGCAGTTCTTGCAACAAAAGTACATTGCCTACTTCAACACGTAAAATATTAACTGCTTAATAAGGATGAGGTAGGAGCTGCGGTGGCTCAAGTGGTTAAGACACTGAACTGCAGGCTGTGGAAGGTCGGTGGTTAAGCAGTTCGAGACCCGGGTGACGCATGACGGAGTGAGCTCCCGTCTCTAGTTCCAGCTCCTGCCAACCTAGCAGTTCGAAAGCAAGAAATTGCAAGTAGATAAATAGGTACCACTTCGGTGGGAAGGTAACAGCGTTCCGTGCGCCTTGGGGTTTAGTCATGCCGGCCACATGACCATGGAGACGTCTTCGGACAGCGCTGGCTCTGTGGCTTTGAAACGGAGATGAGCACCGCAACCCTAGAGTCGGATTCGACTGGCTTTCGAGCAAGGGAACCTTTACCTTTACCTTTAAGGATGAGGTATGATAGTGAAACCTGATTCAGTGATGCTATCAAAACAGGGTCCTTGGACTGATCCTCAGGTAGACTCTCATTCTGAGGGACTTCCAATGAGCAGTCTGACCAAGCTTGCGACTGAGAGGTTTGCTCCTGGCACTTAAAGACACTTCTGAGAGCTGTGGACATGTGCCCTCTGGGCTCTCAGAAATGATCCAGGCACTTAGAAATGGTTCTGTAAGTGCCCGAATCATGTCTCAAAAGTGTGCTCTTCTGGGCTCAGAAAAGCACATTAGACACTTAGAAATTGCTCTGCTAAGTGCTTGGTTCGCTTCTCCAAGTACAAAAGCAGTGCACCTCTGGGCTCTGAGTCTTGATATGGCACTTACAGTGAACTCCTAAGCTGAGTTCTACCCTTCTAAGTCCACTAAAGTCAGTAGGCGTAGAAGGGTGTAAACTCTGCTTAGAATGGCATTGTTAGAATACAATATTGAAGTAGCTGGATCAGAATTCTCCCCAGGTCTTCATTGCTACTTGAAATAAAATGAGTTAAGGAGGGGGAGGGAAGATACAGAGTGGATTGTTCCTTCTGTATCCATGGGGCTCTGCTCCATGAAGGGCCATGAACTTCAGTGGAAGATCCTCAGAACAAATCCCCCAGAGTTGAGAAGAACAGAACCCTAAATGGGACAGAAGTGTAGGAATCCATCCAGATTAGAGTTGCCAGGTCTTACCCGGCTGCCGGCTGGGGGATCCAGCCTCTGCTCCTGGCTTCAAAACCATAGAGTTTGCCCAGGAACTTGAGCATCACCCCAATGCCCCCGACCAGATGACATCACTTCCAGGTCACCCAGCGACATCCGTGTTTGGAGATGGGGAACCCCCACTGGGAAATGGGGGGATGGCAACCCTAATCCAGATGCTGTTGCCTAGTTAACTCAGGGCCAAACTAGGTGTGATGGAATCCTTGTGGCTGCCACAAGGACACCAGGCCCTTTTGAAGTCATTTTAAAATGCTGCTGGGGCCCAGTCCTGATCAGGTCTGAAACATGGTGTGCTCCCCCCCCCCTGCACATTTTTTCAAGTGCCCAAACAGTTATGGGTGTGCAGCTGCTTCAGGGGTTGATAAGGCCAGGGGGTGACAAGAGCATCTCATGCCTCTATACTGTAGGTCCAGCCCTCGTAGCATTTTTAAATGACTTGAAAATGGTGGTGGGGTCCCTGTGGTAGCCTTGAGGACACTGTCCCATCTAGTGGGGCCCTCATTTACCGGAGAACAGTTTAGTATCCCTCGAGGGCATAGCAGTCAGGCCATTTACAGTATTCATTCAAATGTAAGATTAGTTTTCCCCCCTCAAGTATGCCATCCAAAAGGGGGTTCCCTTTCATACAATTTACAGTTATGTCCAATATTCAAATCATTTTTGCATAACATATTTAGGATGCTTACAGAAGAAGGAGGAGGAGGAGATTGGTTTTGTACCCCGCCCTTGACTACCTGAAGGAGTCAGAGTGGCTTAAAATCCTTCTCCCTACCCCTCCCCACAACAGACCCCCTCTTGAGACTCTCAAGCTCTCTTGAGAACTGCCCTTGAGAGAACAGCTCTGAAAGAACAGCAGCCAGCAGCTGCATGTGGAGAAGTGGGGAATGAAACCCAGTTTTCCCAGATAAAAGTCCGCACTCCTAACCACTACACCAAACTGGCTCTCAACCAGCAATCAGGATGTGAACCAACCCAACAGGAGTTTGAGCACAATTACTTATGTGCCATCCATTAAAATGGGACAAACATACTTAAAGTTCTATTCATTGTCCACGTAACATACAGAGGTCATTTCGGGGGGAACGCGGGGGATCGCAGTTCCCCCGGGTGAGGTACGGGGGGTGGGGCACATGATGAAGCCCCACCCCCTGCTTCCAGCCGCCCCGCTCCCAGCCCTCATTCAGCCAAGAGGAGGCAGGAGAAGAGGGAGGGTAAGTTGCTTCCTCCCTGCCTCTCCCCACCCCTGCCTGCCTGGGGCCAGGGAGGGCCTTCGCGGGGCTTCCTTGCACTCCCGCTGGCCTTGCAGGTCCACCGCCGGGCCCCTCATGGGGCTCAGCGGTGGAGCTGCAAGGCCAGCGGTGGCGGGCAGGACCGTTGGGGGCAGGGTGTGTGGCCTTATGACACACTTCCGGTGATGTCAGGGGGTGTGGCCTTATGACACACTTCTGGTGATGTCAGGGTGTGTGACATATGCTAATGAGTTATGCTAATGAGTTCCCCTAGCTCTTTTTCTACGAAATGACCTCTGGTAACATATACGTGTTCCTATACTTAATTCAAACAGTGATTATTCCAGTACATCCCCAGTAATCCCTTGTAGCCTAACTTCAGTCACTGTTTAGTATTAGGTTGATTTATGATTTGCTCTGTCTCTGCCATGCCCTTTTACTAAACAACCTGGGGCAGTTTCTAAAAATGAAAGCACTAAAATATAGAAATAAAAACAACAACAATATATTACTGAACATTTAGTGGTGGAACTTTTAGCACAAATAGCACAAAACAACTGTCTTGGGAAGGTGAAAATCCAGAAGGTTCACCTGATCTAAGGCAAGGAACTGGGGGGGGGGAACCTTCTCTTGTGTCTCTACCAAACCAGCCTCACATGGGAGAAGCATACCAAGCAAATTAGGCCAGATGATCTATATATCTAATACCCAAGTCGCCCCGTCTGTGCGGATTGCTAAATCCGCGCTCCGGGGCGACCTGGGGGGGAGGGAGATTTTTGGGCACTCGTGGGGAGGTTCCCACATGTGCACAAAAATTCTAAACCTTGCAAAAAATTTCGGGGGGATGTTTAAATTCCCCCGAAACTGCAAACGTCGCCGCCGCCGTTTGAAAGGCGAGCGGCGAGCAGGGAGGGGAGGCCCTAGCTTTGGAGTGAGGGGGGAGAGAGCAGCGAGGCCTCGCTTCGGGGGGGGAAAGGGTAGAGATTTACCTCCTCCACAGCGAGCAGCGGCTCCTCCTGAAACAACAAGAAGTTCCGGGACCGGCCTCGCCGCCACCACCACCACCACCTCGGTGCCGGGCGGGCGGACCAGCCTCGCCGCTGTCGCCACCGCCTCCGAGCTGGGGGGGACCGGCCTCACCACTGCCGCCTCCGCCTAGGAGCCGGGCGGGGGGGAAAGACCGCCCTCGCCGCCGCTGCCGCCGCCTCGGAACCGGGCGGGCAGGTGGGGGGCAGAACCGGCTTCGCTGCTGCCGCCGCCACCTCCGAGCCGGGCGGGGGGGAGAGACCGGCCTCGCCACCGCCGCCTCGGGGAGATGGAGGGGGGGTGGAGGAGACGGAGCTCTCACACCCCCCCGCGAGTATCGCGGGTCCCCTTACTTGTCTTATCTAAATGCAGACTGTTAATGAACACAGGCCTCAGATACATAGCTGCAAGCCCAATAAAGCCTTTAAGGTCAACACCAGCACTTTAAATCAGCTTCAGAAACAAACTGGAAACCAGTGCCATTTATTAGAGTTGCCAACTCTGTGTTGGGAAATTCCTGGAGATTTGGGGGTACAGGCTGGGGAGGGCAGGGTTTGGGGAGGGCAGGGATCTTGGCAAGGTATTATGCCACAAACTCCAGCCTCCAAAGCAGCCATTTTTTCAAAGGGAACTAACTGATCTCTGTAGTCTGGAGATCAACTGTAATTCCAAAAGATCCCCAAGCCCCACCTGGAGGTTGGCAACCCTAGAATTAATGCAAACCTGTGTTTCCCCCAGAAGTGACATCACGCCATTGCTGACACTCCCCCTGGTCTCCCGCTGGCTGCCATTTCTAAGATCAGTTGGAGCTGATAAACCAGCTTAAGCTGGAAAACGTCATTCCAGCTTCCCCTAATACCAATTTCTCTAGCATCGAGCAGGATCCAAGAGTAGACATAAGCTGCAAATATGATCCTTCAGTAGGAATGCAGCCCCCTCCAGTGTTAGCAGAGCTATGGAAATAAACCTGTCCCACTCAAGCAAAGAGACATTCTGTAAAATGTTTACTGCAACAGTCAAATTGCAAGAAAGCATTAGCTCTGTTGGCTTTCATGTAGCAGAAAGTCCTTCAGGATGGGAAGACAAGGAGCAAATCAAAAGGACGAGAAAAATGACATAAGCATTCAGCAAGCTCTGATCAGGAGCTCGAATAAATTGCAGCTTCCCCTAGACTTAAAATAGAATAACCCCTGGTGCTAATGTTATAGAATTCCCAGAGAGATGCATCTTTCCCCTCTACCCCGGAAGACCTGGACCGGGCGCTTCAGGATGTGGCGGGATGGCTGAGACTGAGCTGATTGAAATTGAATCCGATGAAGACGGAGGTCCTGTGCCTGAATCGGAGCGGCTCTGGGGTGGGTATCCCATTGCTGGCCTTTGATGGGGCACCGTTGGTGCCAGCATCGCGGGTCCGGAGTTTGGGAGTGCTCCTGGATGCCTCCTTAACAATGGAGGCCCAGGTAGCAGCCACTGCCAAGGCAGCCTTTTACCATCTTCGTCTGATTAGGCAGTTGGTTCCCTTCCTCAAGCACAAAGATCTGGCATCAATGATCCATGCTATGGTCACCTTGAGGTTGGACTACTGCAATGCTCTCTACATGGGGCTGCCCTTGGGGCAACTTTGGAAGCTGCAGCTGGTGCAAAACGCGATGGCCAGGCTGCTGATGGGCCTCCCGATGCGGGAGCACATCCAGCCTGTGCTAAAGGCGTTGCACTGGCTGCCAATAGCATTCCAGATCTGCTTCAAGGTGCTGGTTTTGACTTTTAAAGCCCTATATGGTCAGGGACCTGTCTACCTGAGGGACCGCCTTTCCCCGTATGTTCCCCAGAGAACACTGAGATCTGGGACGCAACATCGCCTGACCCTTCCTGGCCCTAAAGAGGCCAGGTTGACAACAACTAGGTCTAGAGCATTTTCGCTAGCTGCACCAGCATATTGGAACGAGCTCCCTAGTGAGATCCAGGCCCTGCGAGATTTCCAGCAATTCCGCAGGGCCGTGAAGACGGAGCTTTTCCGCTGGGCATACCAGTGAGAGCAACAGGATGCCAGCCAAGCCTGCCGACCTGCTAAGATATGTATACTGTATAGGTAGTTAACAATGTGGTCAATGTCTAGTTGTAATGATTTCCCAAATTGCTTTTACTTATATTTATTGTATTTATGTAATGTTGTTTTATAGACTGATGTTTTATCCATGTTGGTTTTATTAATGCTGTGAGCCGCCCTGAGCCGCTTCGGCGGAAGGGCGTGATAAAAGTTGAATAAATAAATAAAATAAAAATATATAAATCATTGTCTTCTGCCAACAGAAGACCTACACATTTTGTCTAGCTTTCCTGCACTGACTGTCCTTCTGGCGTGTAAGTTTTAATTCTGTATGCATTTCATATATGCATGCATTTTAACTGGATGTGTTTTGTTTGGTTCACCACCTTGGGAAACCTATGCTGGATGGAAAGGCAACATAAAAAGGTCTCAAATAAATAAATAAATAAGCATACTGTGTATCATATACAATGATTAAACTGCTTAAAATATATTGACATACAACCAACTCAGAAAAACAAAAACTACATCTTCAGTTTTATGCAAAAGACATACAAAAATGCGAGGCAGAACATAGAAAATGAATAACTAAATATTGTATGAGGTACTTAAATAGACAATTTATTGGTGTAATGGTAACCCCCCATTTATGTATATATGTTTGTTTGTGTTATGTTTGTTGTTTATAAAATTAAAAATTTGGGGGTGGGGGGAATGATTAAACTGCTTACATGCTGTTACTTTTCTGATACCCAGAACAGGGTATGCACCTGCTCCTGCTTTTATCTCTGATTAGTGGTTCTTTCCTACATATACTGGAATCAACATGTTTGAAGAATCTAGGGAGTTACTTTCCACAGGCACTGTTAATCATTGACATTACAACTCCTTTGGTATGAACCATGAAGATTTAAAAGGAAGGTGCTTGCTGGATGCGACTGTGCAGCTGCGATAGGGCAGTTGCATAATTTTTTAAACAAAAGTTGGATGCCACCCCCCACACATCACGAGTGATGTTTCATGCTGGTTTAGAAAGGTGTGTTTTTTAAATTTTAGCTGCAGAATAAATAAACCCGAGGAAAAAGAATGGTGCATAAGGTAGACACAGAATCTGAAGTCAAGATTAAAGGCTTACTGCTCTGAAAATCTGCAGTAAGATGTGCATGCATTATGGGCCATAGACAAGACTCCTAAGTGGTCTCCCATTGAGGCACTGAACTGATGCATACTTGCTTAGCTTCAGCATGGCTGCTGTGTTATATGTCTTCTAACCACACCCTAATGGGAGCAATACAATGCAAAGGTTAAAGAGTACCTAGGTGCAGCCAAAATCAGTGAGACTAAAGCTTAGTTTGACAAATACTAATTCTAACTTCTCTTTGGAAAAAACAATCCTTCCAAATCCTATCAAGCTTACCAATATGTCTAATAATCTTATTCTTTATTTCATTATAGACTGACTTCAAGGGATTTCTGTTAGACTTATTGACCTTCAGATTCAGAGCTTGCCTCCAGGTCCTTAAAGAAAAGATGTTGATATTACCTTAGCTACATTTCAGCCCTTGAGTATAAGGATGATTTATAGCTTGCATTCCACAGTCAGTAGTTCTGCAATTTCATATTCGAGTTCCTTCACAATTCTTGAATGAATACCATCTGGTCTTGCCAACTTACTTTTCTTGAGCTTATCAATTTCATTGGTTACACTGAAACTGCATCTGATTTTTGTTTACTTGGACCCATTTCTAATCTCAGTGCAATTAGCACCACCAGCTGGGCAAAGAAATCCTGATTTCCAGGGGTGCCGAGCACCTGCAGCTTCAAAATTGGTCTTTTGTGCTATCTGGTCACCCTTTCTTGGTATCTGCCCATTTAAGAGGAATATGCAAGAATCTCAGTGAAACGGCAATATCAGAAACCATCAAAATGATCTTCAAAGGACAGTTAAATTGTACAAGCAGAGGGAAAGTGGTTAATTTAAAAGCAAATGGGGACTCAATAGAAGATTCCTAATTAGGAACAGCAGAGAGATCTAACATATTAATTTTTCTTTAAAAACCATCACAGGGAATTTGGGCTGTTTCCATACCGCTACTCTTGAGAAATATCGGTGAGATTTGAAATCAACAGTCCTGCATATACATAGTAAAATGTACATTAACAGGGCTTATTTCCTATTCATAATTAATATCCATACTTTTGGATGAACCTTCTGAAAAACTCTGGACAGTTTAGGTTTTTCTCTGGCTATTCATCATCATAAAACTTAGCCATGTGATAGCAGTTTTAATGAAAGCATGTATTTCTGTATGTCTCACTTGAACAGGCATTATCTTCTTACAGTCCATGTTCAATGGTGCCTCAGAGCTGTTATATGTCATCTTTGCCCCAGCCATCTATCCACTGACAGAAGTTGGGACCAAATTAAATCTTTCCATTCTCTTCTAACCCTTGTTCTATTGCAACTTCCCACTGTTTTGTTTTCTTTCATTTTTACAATTTCACTTTACAAAGACAGCTTGTCTGTTTCTCAGCTTCAACTACCTTCTTTTGAAAAAACAGTGGCCACTTACTGGAAAATGTTGCTGGCAAGTCTCAGAGTTATCATTACAGCTCTGTCATATAGCTTTAAGCCTATACAATGTTTTTGGTGCCTTCAAGAAAGCCAAATAATTGGGGGGGGTTGCCTTAATTGCTCTTATTAGCTACTTTGGGGAAACTTATATATTAGAGGCAGTGCAGAAACAATAGAAGGGTGTAACTGATTAGGTCTGCACTGTAAGACACAAAGGGTTCACCTATGCTACTGACTTAAATTGGTTCAATGGTTATTCTGTGTCCTCAAACAATTTTAGGGTCTCATTATGTGGGACATGAAATGTGAATCAGATTGAGGGTTTCCCCAACCCAATTTGTATTTTACATTCAACTGGGGTACACTTTCAAAATAGGGGGGGGCAAATCATCTGTAGAGCACAATGTGGCAGCAGTAGGGTTGCCAAATCTGTTTGTTCTTGCAGCGGGGGGCTCCTGGATGGCGTCTATGTTTTCCCCTCAAATGGCTGTGGCCCCGCCCCCAGCGTGCCCTGCGTCATCACGTCACATCCGGAAATCGGGCCTCCAAAGCGGGGGGAAATCTGCCCCCCGGGAGGAATTGGCAGCCCTAGGCAGCAGGAACAGGTTTGGCCTTCACGCCCTTCCATCCTGCAACACTTCTGGAAGCAAAAAAATGACAGCCAGAGGGCTGTTGGTCCCACTGCCACTTCTACATATCTGCCCATAGGGTTAAAAAATGATACTGTTTTGTAGTGCAGACTTTGTCCCATTGAACTCAATGGGTTTTATTTCTGTGTAAGTATAGGACTGGATTGCAAGTTTCATTATACTTTGAACACATTTCATGATAAATTATAGAAGGGGTCCACAGACTTGTTGAGCCTGTGGGCACTTTGGGAATGTTGAGGAAGGGGTGTAGGCACCACGACAAAACCACTGCCACAGGAAACAATCCCAGAATAGCTGCCAGGGGGTATTGCCGCCAATTACAAAATGCTGGGAGGTTGCAAGTCAAGTCCTATGGTCAGGGCTCTACTGGTAGCAGGAGCTCCTTTGCATATTAGGCCACACCCCCTAGTGTAGCCAGTCCTCCAAGAGCTTACAGAGCTTTTCTTACTGGGGCTACTATAAGCTCTTGGAGGATTGGCTACACTAGGGGGTGTGGCCTAATATGCAAAGCAGCTCCTGCTACCAGTAGAGCCCTGCCTATGGTGGAAGCAGCTCTTTCTGGATGGGTGCTCCCTCCAGACACTAAGGTGGTGATGTCTCCAGGGTTCTTCTGAAACAACGCTTGCTCCAGTGAGATGGAGGAAAGCCGAGGCTGGCTCTTTGCTCTGGGGAACAGACGACTTGTCAAAGAAGCAAATGGGTACCAAGAAATACATTAGCAGGCACCATGGTGCCATGGACACCAGGCTGCGGGCTGCTGGATTACGGTCTTGAAGCTGATTTTACAAAATGGAGAAATTAGGAGTTTTTAAGTATCATGGAGACAAAGGATCAAACTGACTAATAACTGCTTCTCTACAAATGGCAGGAAGTGGGGCAAGAGTGAGACTTGCCTCCTTGCCCTCTTGCAGGGTTGCCATCCCCTCAGTCAGGCCAGGGTATTCCCTGATTTTGGGGGGGCCAATCTGCCGCCAGCCAGCTGGCCAGCAGGGGAAGCCCTATCTTTGAGCAGCAGTGTCCCACGGGGACACCGCTGATGCAATGACATCACTGGTAGTGACGCTGGGGGCATCACGTGGCGATGCTCTGGCATTCAGGGGGAAACTCTATGGTTACCATTGAGTTTTCACCCTGAACGCTAGAGTGTCACCGCAAGATGACCCTAGCATGATGATGTCACTACCAGTGATGACATCGTGCCTCTCACGTGGCTGAAAATTCCTGACCAGGAGCCAGCAGCCCCACCACCACAGGTAAGGTGAGACCTGGCAGCCCTACCCACTTGACATGGCTATCCCATGTTTGGTGAAATTCATGCAGGTAAATAATGTTCCTATAGGGATATGAATGTACAATTCAGCATGTACAGGTAGTGTGGACAATTCCCAGATTTGATCTGAGAAATACAGTTCCTGATCCGGTTGTATGCCTTATTCAGATATGCCCCCACACAGACAGCCAGTGGCCTCAGAGGCAGCAGCCGCTCTGAGAGGGTGAAGCGGTAAAGGATTCAAGGCTCTTCCCACTGTGCCTGGGAGAGTGATATTCTCTGATTCAGCCCTTACAGCTCTTCTTTTTGCCTCTTACGGAAATTTCTACTGATGAACAATCTTCAATATTTTTTTTTTGGTTAACTTCTTAGAAAGTGAACAAAAAGTAACTGGGTCGTTGCCCTCTCCAGTTTAAAAAAAAATGAAAAAGCAGAAAGTATTTGTGAAAGGAGGTTAGCAAAAGCACAGTTTAAATATAGTAAAATATTTCCCTTTGTTTCTGTAACCAATAGCTTGGCGTTTATTTCTCTTTCCTTCGACAGGAGCGAATTTAGAACTCAGGCACGCTGGCTGGTATGGAAGAGTAATCTGTCAGAGAGAACAAATAAATTTTGTGTCTGCTTCTGCTGGTACAGAAAATAATTGAAAGCATGAGTGCTTATGTGGTTCCTCTCAAACTTCAAAAGTGTTCCTAATCACAGCGAAAGGAATGCCATCTGTTTGCTGTTAGGATCCTGTCCTATATTTCCCTGCTTATTCTCCCAGAAAAGCCAACAAGGAGTTGTCAGGTCCCTCTAACAAAAATTACCACTCTCCCTCTTCTTTAAATATTTTTATGTTATGTGTGATACCTTTCCCCCCCTCCCTTTGTCCTTGTTTCCAGATTTGTGAAGACCATCTCAAATTCCTCACAGCTTGAGGGCATGAACTTCAGTCTACTACTTGTCTTCTAGGGCTGGGCAGTCCTTAGAAATATGCGTTTCCATGTGGAAAGCAAAAGTCAAATGGAACAGTCACTATTTTATGGCAAGAGAGATAAGCAAGGGGACCTCCCTCGGATTTGAACAGCTTTAGCCAAGCCCTGGGACTGGGGGTGAGGTAGAAATTGTTAGGAACAAAGCCGTTACAATTACACAAATGGTTCCTGCCCCTATAATGAGGGCAAGATGTAACAATGTGTTGGGTGAGGACCACGTCTTTGAAGCAGCTGCGACCCCATACTTATAATATCCCAAGGTAGATGTGCTAGTAATGGAAGTAGGCCTTGTCTGGCTTTGGCTATTCATCTCAAGGGGCGATTTACTAGGTGATAAAAGGTTGCAATGCTGCAAAAGGTACTTTGGGCTGTTAAAAAGCAGGTTTTTTACGACCATTTCTCCTGTACAAGCAATGTTGTTTCATTAATCAAATGCTTATACTATTAGAAATCCCAAGCCTTTCCAGAGGTGGAGCAACAGGTTTTACTACCATGAAATAGCATTAAAAGCCACAAAATGTCTCAGCTAAGCCTCAATAATAGCTGTCCCAGACTGAGTGTGGCCATAGGCAAAATGGGATACATATCTGCCATTGCTTTTTTGGTTTAAGTTTGCCAGCCTCCAGGTGGGGCCTGGAGAGCTCTCAGAATTACAACTGATCTCCAGGCTAGAGGTTCATTCCTAGGGTTGCTAGCCCCCAGGTGGGACCAGGGGATCCCACGATTTCACGGGCTCCTGCCTGGTGCCAGCCAGCTGGCCAGAAGGGGAAGCCCCACCCCCAATGGCCACAACCTGGTGTGATTCCCCCAACATGCGGAAATGATGTCATCATATCGGGGATGTCACACATGGCAACGTCACCTGACCCCCCCACTCCCAGAAAGCTCCCTCCAACCCCCTGCTGGTGAGGAGGTAAGACCTGGCAACCCTATTGGTTCCCCTGGAGAAAATGGCTGCTTTGAAGAGTGGACACCATGGCATTATGCTCTGCTGAGGTCCTTCCCATTCCTCAACCCTTCCCTCCCCAGGGTCCATCCCCAAATCTCCATGAAGTTCACCACACAGAGTTGGCAACCCTGTCTTGGTGTACCCCAATTGCTGTATTCCATGCCTAAAGTGTACACTGGAGGTTGGGCATGGTAGATACTTTTGAGACCATTTCAAGGAACTCCAATCACATCAAAGCACAGTTGGCAATATAAACACCATGTCACAAGTATAATGTTGTTACAGATGATCTATAAGCAGAAAAAGCAACGCACCAGCATTAGACACAGAAGCAAGTTTGTCTATTTTAAAAGTAGACCATTTAAGCCTGAAGAACAATGCAAGTATTAGGTAAGGCCATCTGACTGCTTTTTACACATTCAGGATTCTTAACATTTTTATTTATATGAACATATATTCAGTACTTTTTTGTTTTTTATTAAAGGTGCCAATATTCATACATAGGGTTGTGCTTCTACCAATTCCTCCCTCTGGGCTTGGGAGAGCCCTGGAAAAAAGGTGCTGGCACTTGCCAATTAGTGTCATCACCAAAAAGGTCCTGCTTATATATTTCAAACAATATATTTGTACTTAGTTCTAATAACTCAGATACTGGCAAATAAGAACATATGTTTAAAAAGATTTGAACTTAAAACAATGAAGAATCTTTTCAATATATATATATATATATGTATCAGTGGTATACATCCATGGTATGTTGAAGATTTGCTGTGGATATATGGGCTACCTCATCGTGCCATGTTGCTGTTGTTGTTTTTAACTCTAAGGCAAGGCTAGATTCCATATTACTTTTGCAGCAATAGATAAGCATGGCTTTTTTATATATATAGAACCACCAATAATAGAAGCATAACCATCAAATGACAGCCCAGGTTCAAAGGATTTATAACAGTCCCAAATAGAGGCTTAAGCAAGGCCTTTGATACACACCCAATTAACATGTCTCTATAGTTGCTCAGCAACCATAAAAAACATTTTGTTAAATACCCTTTCTTTCTACAATTGGAGCAAAAATCAGAGTCTGTTTAAGGAGCACTCTTGGATGCTTGAACATTGGAAGGAGTGGGAAAATCCACTACCCTCTTGCCACTGGGTGCAGAACCTATCAAGAGCATACTAAATTGTTAAAGTGGAGAATGATTAACAGATAGAATCAGGGCAATAAATGTTTGTAATGATGAAATGTTAGATACGAAGCAATGAAGAAAAGATGGAAAAATATAAAACAGAAGTGAAAATCTCATGTATATACAAATAAATCTTATGCAACCAAGTTTTGATGGACAACTGTAATAAGTAGATCAGTGTAGGTGTTGTGTACCAACTTAGACAGCGCACGTGGTCGCTCTGCACTCAAGGTCAGCTAGGTAAACCAGAGCTTTGATCTCAGAGACAATGGGCACCTAGGATCCTAGTAACAGCCTATCGGCTGACCAGGATCCTAAAGGAACCCTATCAGATGTAGGATTATGTAAATAGCCAGTCACGGGTGTATGGGTGTGTGGGGGGGGAGTTGTTGTTGTGCATTTAAGCAGCCCGCAGGCTTGCCCTGTATCTCCTATCTTCTGAAATCACTTAGTAAAGTATGAGCTGAAAATCACTCAACGATGTGTCAGTCCCAGTACTTTTCAGTAATATTGTAGTTTATGTAGCAAATAGATGTTGTAGATAAAGTAGATGACCAGAAATGATTGTCTATGTTCGTGCCTATGCTTATATCTATATTTATGTAAGACGATTGTCTATATCATATGTATAATTGTAGTAATGTACTGTACATTTCTGTGTTTGTAAAAATAAAAAAATATAAAGAAGGGCACACACATGTTTGAAGGTGTGCATAGATCCTGCATTATAAGTGTACACACTCACTCACACGCGTGCGCACACACACAGGGCTCTTTCTATGGTTCACAATTATATAAAAAGTTTTAGGTCTATTTGGGTCTATGCAGATGAACGTGCGTAGATCAGTTCAGGTCCTGCTGCCACATTCCAATTCCCCCTCCCCCTCAACCCCCCCCATGCCATTCACCTGGCATTTGCCATTTTTTAAAAAAGTTAGCTGTCATGAGACAGTCTCTGCTATGTTGTGCATAAGTTGGTAAAAGCATAGTTGGAGATACACAGTACATACTGCCATGCTTGAGGGAACCATGTAACCCGACTGTATCCCTCTTCCTCTCCACCCCATGCCACAATGAAAGACAACGATCATCATCATCAACCTTCACAAAATCATCCCAGCCTCTTTCTCCATCCCATTAGAACCTTGGGATTTATTCATCTCCTCTCAAAGAGACATCCAAGAGGATCTTAAGCTTGCCTTCATTCCTGACAGCAGCCCTTGCACTTGGACAAGGTGTACCAATGGCAGGTTATACTCCACTGTATGATACAGAACCATGTAAGTTCCCAGCAAGTGTCAAAGCTAGGACAGGAAGACCAGACCCCCAAATCTAGCTCTTGGGGTGGGCTGAAGAAAAAGTGTTGCTTGTGCTTTGGCTGAATATGAGGGGAATTATCTCTGCTCGGTAGTTTTTCATTTTCAGTATTGAGAGCAACTTACTTCTGAATAACCTGCATAGAATTGTGCTGTAAATCACAAACGTGTTCAGCTGAACTAATGCTGATTTCCCCCACCATAGCAGCCAGTGAGAGAAAGCCAGCGGCTCGAAAGCAATTAACAACTACGCGAGTAGACAAATGGGTACCTACCCTTAGATGGGTAGGGGGCACCCTCCTCCAACGAGGTGTGTGGTGGCGGCACAGACGGCGACATAACATCGGCGGCGGCAGAGCATCGGTGGTGGCGAAAGTGGAATGGCGATGCAGCGGAGCGATCCCTGGTGGCCAGCAGAACATCGTGCGGCTGACGGAGTCGGAGACCAGGAGGCGCGCGATGACATGCAACACGGGGCGTGGCAGAGCCTAATGGACAGAGCTGAGGCCGAAGCGGGCATGGGCCATGCGCCCGAATGGTCCCGCCAACGAAAGTTGTCCTGAAACGCCAGAGACTGCCTGAAAAAAGAAGCCAAGCTAGAAGCAACAACAGGTCCATCTCCTGGGTGCTGGTAGGCTCCCCTGCCCCCATCTCATGTTGCCCTAGTTAGGGATTAAGCGTTCTTAGAACCCATTACATGTAAACCGCCCACAGACCCTTCGGGGTTAGGGCGGTATAACAAGTCGAAACAATAAATAAAAATAAATAAATAAATAAGTGCCTGGGCAGGGCAGTGGGAAAGCCAGGGCAGTGGGATGCAAGTGCTCCGTTCAAAGTTCCCCTTTCTACTTCTCCCCTCCATCACATTCAGAGGAGCAAGAATAATAATCAGAACTGGGAGTTTTTGTGTTGCGGATGTTGCTTCCCAGTTTTTGTTTGTTTCTGAATTCACTGTATTCAAACTGTATTTGTCAAACTATTCTCCTCTTCACACCCCACGTCCCTTCTCAAGGATTTTTAAAGTGAGTCATATTTCAATATTTTTAATGATATCGGTTGCATTTTCCAAAGGTTCCAAACTGCTTCCAGAGCTCCAATGGGATATAAATTGGACAGTGAGCAAAAAAAGAAAGAGGGGGATTTAAGATATGACCAAAATGCACCATTTTAGAATCACGATTATCATTTGGGCTAAAAAAATTGATTAAAAGGAGGAACAGTGCAGATTTTGAAAGTCTATCCAGGGTGCAGAAGCATCTAAATACATCCTAGTTTCCAGTATATCCACTACCGTAGCTTTTGAAACAGTGCCAATATTCTCTCCCTCTCCAAGTTTCTATTCTCTTCCTTCTGTGGGGTCCCACAAATCACTGAAAGGTAAACTCACTCCCCAGCAGCCGCTTTTTCTCTGACAACTTATTCCTTGAAAAACCCTAGCCATTCCCTAGTGGCATCCCTCTCAAAACACCTCCTCCTCCAGTTTCTCTTTCCTGTCTTCAGTTACCTTCCTTTCCCCACCAATTCCATAATCTTGATCATCCTTCGGCTTGCCTTTACGTCGCACCGGCTGCAGTCCTCTCAAAGGCCTTGCAGTCAATGGTCATGTTTCACATTCATGGCAGGAGAGCCGCCAAAATAAATGTTTAGCAGGATTAAAACAATCTTTCGCATCTATGTTTCTCTGATTTCTTCACAGCTACCCAAACGTTCTCTTTCTGCCAAGGCAGCTGTCTTTGCTTTCCAGGAGAATACGTAGGGTTGTAAATCTCAGTGTGTTTTTGCAAAGGCATTCAGAAGGCAACAGCTCAACCAAGAAGCTTCTCATTCTCTCCTTTCAACATCTCATCCTTCTATACCAGCATAATTTAAAACATGTTCCACTCTTGTAGCTTTCCCCAGCCCAGTGTGGAAATAAGTTCCTGAGACCATAAGCCTAAAGAGCCCATGTGGGAGAATGTGCACGTGTGTGTCACTGTAGTGGTCAGAATGATGGACCTGACCTAGAGAAACTTTGGTCCTAATCCCCATTTAGCCAGAGAACATAACACACATGTGGGCATGCCCTGGAAACCAGCGGGAGATAGGAGAAGTGGGAACTTACAGTTGGTGGGGGGCAATTGGTATCTCAGTGCAACCCGGAGGAGATTGGATTTATACCCCGCTCTTCACTACTCAAAGGAGTCTCAGAGCGGTTTACAATCCCTTTCTCTTCCCCTCCCCACAACAGACACCCTTTGAGGTAGGTGGGGCTGAAAGAGCTCTTTTGAGAACTGCCCTTGAGAGAACAGCTCTGAAAGAAATTATGACAAGGTCACGCCAGCAGCTGCACGTGGGGAATCAAAGCCGGTTCTCCCCAATTAGAATCTGTGCTCCTAACCACTACACCAAACTGACTCCTCTAGGATTCCAGCAGGTGCTAGAGTGCCACCTGATGTGATGACATCCCTTCCGGGTCCACTGGAAGTTGCCTCAGGGATGCCAATCATGCCTCCCCCTATTCAGCCAGCCAGTTTCCTTCCACCACCCAGCTGAGAGGCAGTGGGCAGCGCCAGTGGGAGGAGAGAGATCTCCTGCAATAAGCAAGAATGCAACCTCTCTCTACTTATGTATCTGGTCTTGGACAAGTCACATTCACTCAGTCCTATCCTTGGGATACAAAAGTGACAACTAAAATGTAAACAAGTTCAAGGTACATATCCTCACTTCCTTTTTCAATAATCAGGCTTTCTAGCAGAATAGATTCCCAAATGCCATCAGTAAAGCCTTCTTGAAACACAGGCTGTTTTCTCCACCCTTCAGGATTGGCAGTGGTAATTCTTGCAGGGGGGGGCTATATGTTTCCCAAAGGTCTCTAGCAGGGCCAGCAGAAGGATTTTGGGTGCCCTTGGCCAGGGCACTCAAGTCCCCCCCCCCACAACACCACACCACAGGGAAACAGGTAAATGGCACCTGATCTCCTTGACCCTCTTTCACAGTGCCAAGGAGCCACTGCTCCTCCGCCTCATCCCCTTGCAGTAGGGTGTGACGGCAGTCATCCTTAGCCCCTAGCATAGCAGAAAGCTGCCACCCTCCCTCCCCCCCCCCATTCAGGAAATATAAGGCACAGAAGAGGGAAGGAGGATGACTGGGCCCCAACGGAGGGAGGGAGAAAGAGAGCAGGCTCCCAACTGGTCACCAACTGGTGCCCGGGGCAGATCCTGATGTTGTGGGAGGATGGCGAAGGCAGCCAGGATGGTTGACGCTGTACTACCTCTGGCACCCTAGATGATTGGCTCAGGCCATCTAGCGGATGGGCCATTCCTGGTCTGTAGAACTTGCTGATTACTACTTTACATTAACTATACAACTATATATGAACAATCTCATAGAATACAGTACAATATTTCACTTTAAGAATGCGTGTTGATTTTGAACAAATAAAAACATTTTTTTCTTACCTCTCTGGCATCGAGTCTCTCCGAGATATGGAAGCCAATGCTCCTTTGAGACAGAAATGTTACCTTATTTGCTGAAGGCCAGAAAGAGCTGGAGAAGCGTGAAGAACCAACAGCTAAGTTCAGGTTCCTTTTTCAGTGCTGTTGTAGCTGCCTGCCTGTATGAAGGGTAGAGAGAGGTAACGCAAAATGAAAATTTTAAAAGTTCAATGGGGAAAAGAGAGAGAGAACAGAGTTATGAATTATGATTTAGTAGCTAAGTCAGTCCATGAGAGAAAAACTTGTCTTTCTTGTCCTGATGGTATTTGGGATAAAATACAAGAGAACGCAGTGCCAGTCTCCTTGATAAATTGAGCACTCGAAAAGCCCTGAATGCAAAATTATCTACCAGATGATAAATCTGCTATAATAAATAAAAAGGCAATAAAGTTAGAAAAGAAGTCAGGAGAAAGTACTATCACCGTGAAATTCAACTTCGCTTAAAAAAAACTAACTTCTAAAAAAAAAAGGTTCCCCTCCTTAGTTTTTATGATTCTCATTATATTCTTCTGCTTGAAACACGAGGCTGGTTTAGGCATGATAACAATTACTTATTTATTTATACCTTGCTTTTTGTCCTCAATAGGGACCGAAAGTGGTGTACATCAATCATTGTCCCATCCTGCATTTGATCTTCAAAACTACCCTGTGAGACAGGTGAGGCTGAGAGCATGTGACTAGCCTGAGGTCACCCAGCAAACTTTCATGGCAGAGGGAGGATTCAAACCTGGGTCTCTGAGATCTTAATTTGACACTCTAACCACTACACAACCCCAATGGAAACATAAAGTATATATTTAATCAGTCCCTGCATAAAAAGATTCCTAAGGGAACTACTAAACTCAGAAGTCTGCTAGTTTTTGAACTCTGAATAATAAAGGTTGACAGGAAATATAAAGCTAAGAGATTCAACCAAGGATCCCCAGTGGCCATAGAGGCTGAATCCCCACCTCTCCTTATTATAAAAGGGATTTGGGGGAAATGCGCTCCCTCAGCCATTGGTCCACCGTCTGCCACTCAGGGCAACTGGTGTGCCATTGGCTGGGGGGGGGACAAGGCTAGCCAGCTTGGTGTGCGGCTGGAACAGGTGGTGAGCGACCATCCCTCGCTCGCCGCCACTACACCACTACGTGTGCCACTCACTCGCTTTCTCAGGCGGACAATGGGGAGAGGGGAGAGGCCGGTTGCCTTAGCATGCCGGGCCCTCGAGTGGACGAGCGTGCGGGAAAGGAGCCAGCCCGCCCGGATTGGCCCACCGCCACCACCACCAGCACGCAGCGCTGTGGACGGACGAGGCCTGCCACCTTCAAAAGCCACCGCCTCCAGCGCAAATAAATGACCTGTTGCACAGTGTATTTTGTACTTTGTACTACTTGACCTCTGAAGAAGGCTCTTGTGAGCCGAAATGCACTGTTCTCTTTTGTGTACTTGTTACTTTGAACATTTTCTGAGGCTTTATTTGGGCCCCTACAAGGTTTTTATATGTCTTTGAAATAAACACTCTTTTATCTATACTTATTTATGTTTTTAACTTTTGGCCCTTCGAAAGTTTTCTAATCTTCCTTTGGAGGTTTTTCCATCTCCAAATCTCCAAGAGTTTCCAATCCTGGATTTGGCAACCCTACCCCCATCTCCCACCAGCGGTCAGGGAGACCTAAGCCCCAGTCACATGGGAGGCTTTGATCCGCAAGCGGGATGGATCGGGGGCACATCAAGCGGGCGCAATCACACCGCAACATCTGGGAAGCGGCGCACACCCGTCCCCGATCTGTCTCTTCCAGCCGAAGATGCGGATCAAAAAAAACCCCTACAAACCACTAGAACTTACCGAAAAATCCACTGCAGGGGCGGACGTGTGATCACCAGGGCGCCCATCTCTCCCGCAGCATGCAAGGTCCTGCCAAACTGCGCATGTGCTCACCTCGCTCTGCGGTCTGTGGCTTCCCCCAGCATCTGATCTTGCCGGGGAGGAACTGCGCGGCGGCTGGGGGGATATGTCTGATTCCCCCCCACCGCCTCGCTTCTCTTTTGCTGCGGCTCAAAAAAGCCGCACTTTGGCTGCACCTATTTTCCCCAGTGTGACAGGGGCCCTAGCAACCCTACAATTAAGGCCTGATCTTCTTTCCCTGGAGTTTGGGGTCTCTGAATGGAGGCACAGGTTTAAACCCCACTCCTTACATCCACTTTCTTGAATATGGCCCATAGTTTAACGATAGCGCATGCATTTTACATGCAGGAGAGGGTATGATGCTCAACCCCTGACAGCTCTACTATAAAGCAGGGGAGGGCAGGCTTTATGTCTCTGGGGCCTAGTTAATGTTTTTCAAGAGCCTCGGAAGATACCACTCAAAAAACAGCAGTGTGATTGGGCAGACCCAATCACAAAGTGGTCACTTGGTGGTAAGATTCCCAACTCCAGACTGGGAAATTCCTGGAGATTTGAGGGCAGTTCATGGGGAAAGCAGAGCCATTTTCTCCAGGCAAACTGATTTCTGTAGTCTGGAGATCACTCGTAATATTGGAAGAACACCTGGCCCCACCTGGAGGTTAGTAACCCTGTTTGGTGGCTCAAGTGGTTAAGACGCTCAACTGCAGGCTGTGGAAGGTCAGTAGTTCAGCAGTTCGAGACACGAGTTGCCGCATAATGGAGTGAGCTCCCGTCTCTAGTTCCAGCTCCTGCCAACCTAGCAGTTCAAAAGCAAGAAATTGCAAGTAGATAAATAGGTACCACTTCGGTGGGAAGGTAACAGCGTTCCGTACACCTTGGTGTTTAGTCATGCCGGCCACATGACCACGGAAATGACTTCAGACAGTGCTAGCTCTTCGGCTTTGAAACAGAGATGAGCACCGCAACCCTAGAGTCGGACTCAACTGGCTTTTGAGCAAGGGAACCTTTACCTTTACCTTGGTGGGAAGACCCACTCACAAAACAGCAGTGTGCACAACAATTACAGTGTCTCGGAGCAGGACTGCAGTGCTTAGGTTGGGAAAGGTGTTCTTTGCTGTTTTCCCAAAGCAAATCTGCATCACCACCCCAAATTGTAACTACTCTTGTGGGGGGAAACATGCAGTTACCTCTATGCCTTCCCTTGAAGCCACAAATAATAACTTTGAGACAGGAGGAAAGAGTCAATAGCACATTCTTGTTCCTTCATGAGAAAGAGTGCATGTGTGAATGAGGAGGAGAGGCAGATGGGAAAGGGCACTAGTGTTATTGTTTCTCCATCCAGAGCAAAGGTGGATCTGTGGTCCACTTTCCCCTTGTCACAAAAGAGAAAGAGAAGAAAAGGTGCTGCAGGGAAGGTAAAGAGAGTGATTACAGCACCACTGGAGCAGCGATAGAGGGGAATTGCTTGGAGAGTTAGAATTGCTTGGAGAGGGCCTGGTCCGTGATCACTTCGAGAGCCCTTCTGCCCCCTGCTGTTGTAAAGCATCATGGAGAGCCTCTGTTAGACTGGACATTACTGTGCTAGGTGGACCAATAAGTACAGTCATATGGTGTTGCAGTTTAAGTGACTAAACAGAGAGAGGAAAGGTTGAAGGAGCTGGGTATGTTTGACCTGGAGAGGAGATGACTGAGAGGTTATATGATAACCATCTTCAGGTACCTGAAGAGCTGTCATATAGAGGATGGTACGGAGTTGTTTTCTGTTGCCCCAGAAAGTCAGACCAGAACCAATGGGTTGAAATGAAATCAGAAGAGTTTTCGGCTAAGCATTAGGAAGAACTTCCTGACATTTAGAGAAGATCCTCAGTGGAACAGGCTTCCTTGGGAGGTGGTGAGCTCTCCTTCTTTGGAGGTTTTCAAACAGACGCTAGATGGCCATCTGACAGCAATGATCATGAGAAGGAGAACAGGAAGGGTTGCCTCAGTGCTTAGTTCTTGTGGCCCTTTCTTACACACCCAGGGAAATGCTGATTGCCACTTTGGGGTCAGGAAGCAATTTTTCTGCAGGCCAGTTTGGCTGGAGATCTTGGAGTTTGTTTGTTTGTTTTGTCATCTTCTGGGCATGGAACAGTGGTCACTGGAGTGTGGGGGGAAAGTATTTGTGAATTTCCTGCACTGTGCAGGGGGGTGGACTAGATGACTCTGGAGATCCCTTCCAACTCTATGATTCTGTGATTCTATGAAACTTAACTTCTTATCCTATACAGAGACAGGAATTCTTTGGATCACGTTGGAGAAGAGGGCACTGCCATCACTGTAGGCACTCTGTGGAAGTTCTTTATTTGTCCCCTTTCCTTGTTTGGTGCAGTTTTACCCATGTCAGTGTTAAAGATGTTTACCCACAAAGAAACCACCAACTTTTCCTGATTCCATTTGGCTGCTTCTGTACATCAGCATGAAATATATGTGTACGAGATACAAAGTTGTGACAACACATTTTACACATTCACAAGCATATGCATTGTTAACAAGAGTCATTCTTGGCTGGTAAAGGAAATCAGTAGCAGCATGGACTTGATTAAGATCCAAGATGGAAAAGAAGAAACAACAGGTTGGGAACATATCCCTTGCAGTCCGGGCAGCACATGGTGCTCAGAAATAAAATGAAACAAAGCCTCTCCAGAAGTGAGCAATTATAGAGAACTACAGCCAGTCCCTGAAAAGCATGCATGTGTACAGGGAACTAAATCATTTGTAACTGATCCTAGTTACTTCTCAGTATCAAACTGAAGGCCACTACCATAACACTATCTTTCAGCAATGATGAACAACAGTTTGCCATTGTCATATGAGCAACCGTAGTAAGCACTTCAAGCAAGCTTGAAGATTCAATTTCACAAGCTGGTCGGTCAGTTATGAATCATGCACGCATGTGACAGAGAGTGGGGAGGGGAAAGTGTCATACTTCACAACATTTGTAATCTGTTGCAGATGTCTAACACAACATGGGGCTTAATCAAAAGATGTCCCCATGTCTTGCAAGAGGAGCTGGATTTTTGCAAGAAGTATTCTGTTTTAATGCACTTGACTATAATCCTACAGCCAAAACCATAATCTAACTTTCCTTATACACTTTCCTTAAGTGCAGCCACTCAAATAAATATCTTTAAATTGTCAAGCCTGCTGCACAAGAGGTCAGTGGACAGGCAGGTAGCTTTGAAGTGAGAAATAGGCACCATTGTGCTTATCAAATAATAGGATGACAAGATACAGAAAACTAAGTAGGGATTTTGTGAACCACAGTGTATGCATCATTTAAGAACACAAGAAGAGCCTTGCTGGATCAGATCAATGCTCCATCTAGTCCAGCACCCAGTTCTTCTGGAGGCCCAACAACAGGTCAGAGAGGCACCATTTGCACCATTAGTATTCATTCATGATTGAGACAATACACTTATTTGGTCTTTCCCGGCTCTGAATGGAATATTAAAGAGTTCGGATTTTTCAGAGAGTAGCTTTCCATTGGAGAGGGCTTCTGATGCATGTGTGAGAATAAAAGCTAGGACCTTGGGGGGGGGGACTTTGGTTTGCACACTATCTTCTGATGAACCCTAAGATGCAGAGTTGCCCAAGAATATCATCTCTAATATTAGTCCAGCTTCCTTGAAAGGTAGCTTTCCTACCCTTATGGCTCTTCTTTGTGTGAATATTGTGCATGTTCTAGAGTATGCTGTCGGTTCACAGAGAGTGGTAGGGAGGCCCACCAGTTCTATATGATTGTAGCGTGGATCCAGGGGGTTTAGTGAAGCAGAGATGCACAGGAGCCCATTTCTGGAACCTTTTTCAGACATGGTGTCATGGGCCGGCCAGCTGCAACCTCCTCCTCCTCCTCCTTGGAGGAATCGGAAGAATCAGGCCCCACACCAATGGAATCAACCCCTGAGCAGCTGAGTCCAGCAGCAGACCCAACAGGGGAAGCATTAGGAAGTGAGAATGCTTCCCAGTCATGGCCAGGCTGCTCAGTCTTCCAGGAGAAGAAAGAGCCATCACAGAGGCCAGTGTCTTCATCTCCGCTGGCCTCTCCCAAATCAGCAGAGTATAGAAGGAGGAGTGCTTGACAGCTCTAGAGGGAAGATGATGTGTTCACCTGATTGCTCAGAAATGATCCGTGTCAGTTCCCAGAGAGGATTCCTTGCAGGACCAGGACTGATAGGCTGATAGGGAAAGAACACCCCTTTAGGAAGGTGAATGTGACCTGGGCCTCGGGAGATGAGTCAGCAAAGGAGGCAGATAAAAGGAACATACTGAGCAAGTAACCTTGCTTGCCACACCTTTGTGAAGCTGACGTGCTTAGCAAACAGAGCTCTATCCTGACTTGCTGCCTTGTTGCTGGTAACCTGTGCTTGCTCCAACAGCCTGGGACCCAGACCCTGTATCCTTCACCTGTCTCCACCCCTGGAACCAGACCCTTGAATCCTTTACCCTCCTTACCCTGACCCTTGGACTGGACCTGCCATCTCTTGCTCCACACAAGTTTGTAGACCTTGCCTCTGTACCTATTGTTTCTCATATTTGTATATTCTGGAAACTTCAGGGAGAGCAACAGCACCAGGCTTGGCCCTGAATGTGACACCTGGAATGATGACCAGGGGCCATCTTAATGATTCTGGGGTCTTGGCCAAAAGTCAAGGATGAGGCCTCACAAACCCTTTATTCCAGTCCAGCCCTCTGAACAAGAAGAAAAAGAAAGACTAACCCCGGGCCATGGGCTCATGGGGGGGGGGGTAGCTACCTAGCACTACACACTTGCTTACTCTCCTCACCAGCTCTTTGACCCACTGTCTGTCACCTGAAGAGGAGTGAGGAAAGAGGTGACTGTGGTGCCTCCTTCCTCCCTCCCTCCCTTATGCTTGGCAGGCAGAACTGTAGGTCCCAGCCAGCAACGAGAGGGTAAGGATGGTCATGCGTCAAGACTGTCTTGTTTAGCTTCTTGAATCAGAGCCAGCTGAATGCAGCTGGCTAGTGAGTGAGTAAGCAAGCAGATATGAGCAGTTCCCCTCCATCACTTACTCACTCCCTTAGGCTTGGCACCTGCCAGCTACAAGAGAAGCTATGCACAGCATACCCTGGCTATATAGAAACCCACCAGCAGTGTCCAGGACCCCTCAGCCTGTCCCTCACCATTGCCTCTCAAGTTGCTGCTGCAGCTGTGGCAGAGAGGGCAGCCGCAGCTCAGGCGGCTTCACATTGGTTGCCCTCCCTAGGACAAAGACCCCCTTGCACAGGGCCAGAGCAGCTGCCCCAGTTGCTCCATAGCTAAGACCCCCAGTGGTGATTGCATCATCTACCAGAGATCGTGGTAGAGCAAGATGTTCTTAAAAGCAACACCTGGTGTTATGTACACTGTACATGGATTGTAAGCATGGTCACCGGAGCATGGCACTTGGCTACTGGAGATGTGGCTACAGGCCGTCATGGAAAACTCCTGAACTGCAAAATTTACCACACCACTGCTTAGAGTATGTCCCAGAAAGGTAGAAAGTTTGAAAACTATATTTAGGTTATTTATTAAAGCATTTAAATGCCATCTTTCCTCATGGTTCAAGGCGGCTTATAACAACAGTTAGAAACATTTTCGGTTAAAACCAAATAGCCCCAAATTTCTTTGGCATTCTTCCTCAAAGCATCTCAAGGCAGCAATAGGCTTCCCCCTCTATCTTACCCTTACACCACCCTGTGAAATAGGTTAACCTCGCTACACCTCTGCAACAGAGAGACTTCCTTCGTCTAAGGTCACCAAGGGAAACTACCCCGGAATATTTCAGAATATGGCCAAAATGTTTAACATATTGCTGTAGGCTGAACAGGTGCACTGATTTCGGCCCACTTGTTTCCTAATGAGTCTGAACCCCATACAATATCTTTACCAAATAGCTTAGCTGGAGGGAGAAGGTCATAACTGAGTTAGCCAAGGCAAAAGTCACCCTCATCAGGTAAATGTATTTATTTCTTTAAAATATTTCTGAGCGGTCTTTCCACCCAAATAGGGCCCCCAAGGTGGCGAAAATAAAAATAAATGTTGAAAAGTTTTAACATTTAAATACCATGACATTAATACCATATAAAATATCTAAATATTTAAAATATTTAAATTAGATAATAAAACATATAAACACATATAAGAGCACAACTAGGTAGGACCAATAACAGTTAGTCACGCATATGAAGATATCACTGCGCTTTAAAGAATTCTGTAGTAAGTAAATATGTTGTTTGTTACACGTCTGATATTATGCTAAATATTAACATTAAGCCAATGCTAAGTCTTAGTTATCTGCCTTGTAAAAATAACAAATAGCACCATTGCCAAAAAAAAGGGCTAAAAGTCCCTTACGTCCTTTACATAATTGTCTATACAGAGTAATGTGCCTATATCAAGAATGTTCAAGAAACAACCTAAAAGGTTAATACCATTGATATTTCTGCCACACAGGAGCTTAAGAGTTTTGCAAATCCAGGGACGTGGGGAATAAAGACATCTTCATTAGCTTGTACAATTTTAAAACAGGGTTTAATTAAAACTAGTATAAATAAGTTGTCTGGTCTCCCTCCTGCCTTACTGGCTGCCTTGAATAAAACATCCCAAGTGAAAAGAAGCTTTTATTAAAAAAAAAACCCACCAAGTTGTTCAGAACATCACAGGAAACAACGTCATATGGAACAAATTAATGGGTAACAAGGAAAGAGTCATCATAAATTAATATACCTAATTAGACTGAACCTCAATGAGATTACATTAAAATCTCATTTTCTTCTATTAAAAATTCAATAAAATGGTACCAATTAAATTATGCAATCATTAAGGGCAAGGATATTCACTTGATGCTTCATCTGTTTTATCTGGTTATTAAAAGTCATTTTTAACAGCTTGTTTACAACTCTCCCTGTCTTGACAGCCGGCGCTGGTGTCAGCTCTGAAGTCTTCCTGGGCATGCCAATGTAGCACTGTGGCTTAGCTCTTTGGATTGTACAAGTAATTGAGTTTTGACAGCAACAGCACGGGAGGAGGAGGAGAAATGGCAAAGGAGAATTTCCAGATAGATTGTGAGACATAAAAAACATAATTAGAAAGATATTGTATGTCATACAGACCAGAAGGCAATATCAACCAGAGATTCATACCAGTCGGCTATATTGATTCTTATTAGTTTTGGTCTCTGATAGTTTTTTTAATTCTTTAGGAATCTTCCTTGAGGTAATATTTTCCCATGCTGAACTATGTGTCCAATGGATTAGATTGGTATAAAATGACCCAGATTAGATAGGTAGGCAGACAGATAGACAGACAGACAGAACCAACCATTTCTATAACCATGATTAACAGAGAAGGAAGGAAGGACATTTTTTTCTGAATGTTCTTGTTGCACTCTGAATTTTGTTAGCTGTTTTGTTTTCCAGGGCAACTTTATTGTCTCATGCATGCAACAGTGAGCCAATTATAACATATGCTTAATGACTTTAAGTATAACTTACTTCAATATGGGAGCTGCAGTGGCTCAAGTGGTTAAGACGCTGAACTGCAGGCTGTGGAAGATCAGTAGTTCAGCAGTTCAAGACCCAAGTGTGCCGCATGACGGAGTGAGCTCCTGTCTCTAGTTCCAGCTCCTGCCAACCTAGCAGTTCGAAAGCAAGAAATTGCAAGTAGATAAATAGGTACCACTTCGGTGGGAAGGTAACAGCGTTCCGTTCGCCTTGGTGTTTAGTCATGCCGGCCACATGACCACGGAAACGTCTTCGGACAGCGCTGGCTCTTCGGCTTTGAAACGGAGATGAGCACCGCAACCCTAGAGTCGGATTCGACTGGCTTTCGAGCAAGGGAACCTTTACCTTTTACTTCAATATAGTCCTAGAAATGATGTAACACTAGCCCACAGCATTGACTCCAGGTGTATTTTGAAGCTGCAGCAATGTCAGAAGAGAAACCTGGAACTGCACAGGGCACTGTCACCCACGAAAATGGGCCGTTTGGACCCCTTTCGGGCTGCTGCAGGCCAATTCAGATTCTCTGGTCTGAATCGGCTTGCCGCCAAACTGCCGCCGAATTTCGACGGCGATTTGGCCCCATTATATCCTATGGGCCACTGAAGTCAATGGTAAAAACATAGGGTATATTCTGGGGGCTGGAGGGGAGAGGGTTTGAGGGAGAGGCTCCAAACTCACAGGGTAGCTGCTGGAGCCTCTCCCCAAGATACCAACCAAGTTTGAAGAACATTGGACCAGGGGGTCCAATTCTACGGGCTCCCAAACAGGTTGCCCCTATTCCCTCTATTGTTCTCTATGGTGGGAAAAAAGTAACTTGGCCCATAGGATATAATGGGGCTGAAATTGACATTCGGCTGGCTGAAAGACTCCTGAATGGGCTAGTACTGACGAAACTGACATGCGGGTCTTACTGCCAGCCGAAATTGATTCTGCCCGATTCGGCCGAATCCGAATGGGCCGAATTATTTTATTTTTTTTACACCCCTAATGAAGATATCATCCCGTTTTGAATCAGGTTCGTCCCATATGCTGTAAAAGCACAGTGGGATCATTTCAAAGGGGGGACTTTCAGACAGGCTCTTTAAACTGTATGAACAGCGCATTTAGATTGGATTTTGAATTTCAGATGGTGGCACATTTTCCCACAGCAACCATTTTTTGGTTCTTTTTCTCGATGTAGTGTTAGATCATTATATCAAAACACTGCTTCGGTCTTTTTTTTTTCAACATAGAAATGAGCAGGAGAAATAAAGCGGCTCATTACAAAGTGCTACAAACAGCATCTCCCACAACTCAAAAATGCAACCACACCAAAAAAAAAAAACCCAAAGAAAAGAGGTCTCTCAAAACAATGGCTTAAATCTTCATTATTATTTTTTTTAAAAAAGGACAATGCATACCCTTTAAGAAATCTGAAATGAACACATAACCCATTTGCCATCAGAATCAGCAACAGTTTAATGAGCCTGCCTGTCTGAAATGCAACTCCCCCTCAAAAAAATTCACTCCAGATACCAAAATGGATTAACGAGCCTGTCTAAAAATTATCTTAGAATCCTCCGAACTCATTGGAGAGGCTATCAAATGTCTTGCCCCAGTTCACTCAAACATACCTGTTTTGATTTTGCTTCTCCTTTACATCAATTAAACTTTATTTTCTTTATCTTCTGAGTGTTTCCTTGCATCTTTTTTTAAAAAATGCACTCATTTTGCAACATTATTTGTAGGTCAATAAATCAAAATTGTATCTATTAATGATGTGTATTGTATGAATAGATTGTGTATGAATTGTGTAAAAAAATTAAAAATCAAGGCAAACATGAAAATAGGTGGACTTGAACACCTATTTGTGTTCAAAAATAGGTGGACTTGAACACAGTCACCACATACAGAAAAATGGATTTAAAAATGGCATCTGTCACTTTGCCATTTCTTGGAACTTCAGGAGACACTGTGTTGGCCCTATGCTTTTTGCCTGCCAGGTGCCTAAGTCCTGTTTCCTATCCCATGTTGCAGACTTACCTCATCGTAGGCCATCATAGGTTAAATGGTCTTGTAGGATAGGATTTTCCCATACACCTCTCTCCCTAGAGAAGTCTGTTCTACTGTGATTGTTGTGATATACCTTTGCTGGGCATTCCCAGCACAATACGCTGTTCTTCTTTGCCATCTCTCCCTGCTTTTAAACATGCAGAGGAATGGAGCACCAACTGTTTAAAGAAAATAACTCAGTTTATTAAAGAAGAAATAATCTTTGTTAAAACAGAGGAGGGGGGGAGAGGCTTAACTAACTGACTAACTGCTATGAGAGACAGGAACAAAGGGGGAAGGGCTCAATTGGAGTAGGAGACAGGAAGGAGTAGGAGCCAACCAGGAGACAGGAAGGACATAACTTGAGATTGTGGGAAGTCCCAAATCTAGCTATGCTGGCTAACAGTCCTTCAGCTGTCCCCTGTAGGCTGTTCTTCTGATCTTCTCCATGGTGCACTATGCACCTTGTCTATTCCAACAGGGAGGAGGACTGTCAGTTTCTCTTTATGGAGCTTCACAGCTAACACATCATTTTGAGTCTCCTATAGAATCCCAACTGCCACCTTCTTTCTTCAGCACCTCCTTTATACAGATGTTCTCTGGACAGTACCCCCATGACTGTACTTTCTTTCCAAAGCTTAGCTGCTGTGGGAACTTTTCTGCCAACGTTACTATACAGATCCCCCTGACAAAGCTTAGGTGAAATGTGTAGTGTTTGTCCAGTCTGATTTTTTTTTCAAAAAAAGTCCTCTACACCAATTGCTTTTTTGCCTTTTTTTATTCTGCTCGTTGGTGCGGCCCTGCCTTTTGTACTTCAGGGAGGACAGGCCTCCCACTTCATTAGGAAACCTCCTGCCCCTTGCTAGTCATGCCTGTTGCTGTTCAGCTGGGTGACAAGGAGAAAGGGGGGGTCAGTGTCACACCGATGCCATGAAATCACTTCCAGAGTGACCTGGAAGTAACATCATTGTGGTGGGTGACCCTCTAGCAGTCACGTCAAATTCTACAGTTTAAACAATAGTGTTTGGGGAAAATGCTAGAGTGCCAACCCTACACAAGGGTGTCACACCCAGGTCACACTGGAAATTATGTCATGGCATCAGTGTGACACTGACCCCCACCCCTTTTCTCCCTGTCATCCAGATGAACAGCAGCAGGCAGAACTGGCTGGGGGCAGGAAGTCTCCTGCGAAAGCTGGAAGTGATGTCACTACATTGTGCCATTGATGTCAAGGGCCCTCCCACTGGTTGCCAGCCTTAGAGGGGCAGCTCCACTATTCTTCCAGTAATGGCTGATTACTGGGTTGCCATTCCCTGAACAGGGGTGGTGATTTCCCCACTTTCGGGCCCCCAATCCACCACCACTCAGTTGTTCGGTGGGAGAGCCCCACCCCCAAGCAGCCCCATCTGCAGACTCTGCACTGATGACCCAGAGGTGACGTCATTGTGCAGGGCACATTGTGGGGGGGATGCGCAAGCATTTGAGAAAAACTCTATGGTAGGGCTCCAGGAAGAAGACAGGAGTGCCCGCCCCCCACCAGAACACCGTAAAGACCTGGCACTCCTAGATGACCCACTTCTGTGGAAGTGGCCCTGGCAGTCAGGAAAGGAACCCACAGAATTCTTCAGGCAAGCCAACTAATCTAACTGTCAGAGTCTCCGTTGGCAATTCCCTATTCTTCCTTTGGGTTTATCCAGGCTGTTTGACTCTATCTTTTCTCCCATCAATGCACTCTATTTTGGCCAAGTGTTGCCCACAAATACATTACAAGCATTTCAGCTATCCCATTTTTTTATTCTAGAAAATAGATGTCCTATTTACAATAAAAGCAGTTTCTGCGTATATTTGACTTTTAATAGAAATATCTCTCTCTCTCTCTCTCTCTCTCTCTCTCTCTCTCTCTCTCTCTCTCTCTCTGTCTGAGGAAGCAGCAGGCATTTTGCACAGTTTCATTTCAGGCAGTGAGGTACCTCAAATCACTGTGATCGGACTGTACTGTGTGCACTTTGTTATGGATAGTTCCTATCCATATATGTTTCCTGTGTTGTTTTTCATATCTTTAAATCTAATAATTTTGGCTGAAAAACAGGGGTTTTGCTCTTTGTATCTGTGTGTGTAAGAGAGGGGAAGAGAAATATTCTTTTAACATTTAATTGCTCCTTGGGATTTCCCGTCAGTGTGGGTACAGCAACACACCACAGGATTCTAAAATCCTAGGCCTTATTAGCTCTTTCTTCTTTGCTTGCCCTTTCCTTTCCCACCCTCAAGACTAGCAGCTTTGTGGGGAAGCACGAGAAATAAGGTCCATGTTATAAACACATGATATCCGTGCAGCTTTCATAATGCAATATTTACCAAAGACATTAAGCCATCTCACCTCCATCTGTCATTGCAGTATGTATACTACATGATATTAATTTGGAGCCTCTAGCTCAAATAACATAAATCCGAATGGTGGATTTGTGACCCAGAAAACCAGAGGGGCCCTTTGGATCTCACGCATGCACATAATACATATTACACATATTGTAACAACCTGCAGGTATAAATCCACTGTTTCAGTAGCTGACATTTAAACCTTAATGCACCAGCTGTTTTACATTTATTTTCTAAAAGTTAATAAAAAGGGGTTTGTCTACATTGCTGCCTGGAAAATGTCTATTAGGAAAAGGTGAAGCGTCAGAGATACAAATAAATCTGAGAGTAACAGTTTTCAGATGGATTCTTAGTATTTTGTAGCAGTATTCTTACAGTTCCCAGCCTCTGTGAAATCTCTGGGCACTTTTCAAATTCTGAAAACAGGTAGCAGGTGCTACCAAAAAACTGGCTGCCAGGGGGACATAGTCAACCACAAAATGACTGTCATGAGAGCTGGGGCCAATCACAAAATGGTAGGAGATTCCAAGACACGTGTCCTGTTTTGATGGAGGCAGCTCTTTCCAAATAGGTGCTCCTGTCATATGAAAATGTGGTGACTCCTGGGTACTTCTGAAGCCCATCCTCCAGGACTGGCTCTTTGCTTAGAGAAAGAGACACTGGGGGAAGAAGGACGTGTCCCTAGGACCTACAATGGCAAGCACCAAATTAGGGATCGTTGCAATTCCAATTTAATGGTAGATGAAGGCCACCAACTAGCAGAAAGTTAGGTGTTCTTTAGCAGACTGAACTTCATGGGCTTATTCTCTGTAGCCAAGATATATAAATTTGCACTTCAGAAACAGAAATCATTGGCAACTCTCAACTCTGTATGACAGTCCTGCCTACTGTTAAGTGTAAATGCTGTAAGAACAGATACGGAAGTAAATTCCTTGGATAGCCTTGGCGCTTTCACGCATGCTAAAGTTTCAATCCACTTCAGCGACCGTTTGCAAGTGGATTTTGCCAGTTCACAGAGTAAAATCCAGTTGCAAAGTGCATTGAAAGTGGATTGAAAGTGGGTCATTTAATGTGTGTGAAAGCGCCCAGTATTTCTGAGTCCTACGGAAGAAAATACTCCTCCAGGCCTGTCCACTTTCAATCCACTTCCAGTGCACTTTCCAACTGGATTTTACTGTGGCTGATTCTGCATTGGCTTTTCCCTCTGTTGTTTTATGAAACCCACATTGGAACAGAAATTCCCCTCTGCATTGCATGCTGGTTTCACTTCCTTTGATTATCGGGTTTTATGTGAACTGGGAAAATCCAGTTGGAAAGTACATTGAAAGTGGATTGCAAGCAGATTATTTAGTGTGTGTGACCACAGCCAGAGCTGTAACAGGAAGGAAGTCCCAGTCTCAGAAGGGTTGTCATATGACCGATGACTGTGTTCCCCAGAAAAGAGCTTAAATATAAACAGGGTACTGGGACCAAAATACTAGGTCAGAAGGACTGCCTAACTGATATTCTCTTTTTCAGGAAAAGACTTCATCATGCTGTGACTTCATCGCCACCCCAACTCAAGAGCAAGAAGGCAATCACCACTGTAAGTATAAACTCTGAGGAGAAAAATAAAATGAATGAGATTTGAGTTGATACTCCAAATGACTCCACTAAATGCAGACATTTGCCTATGCCAGTCAGGTGGAGAGAAACAGAGGGACACTAAACTTCTCAGGAAGACTATGGAGTTTGGCACTTTTGAATTTTGGATTCAGTAGATCCAATGATATACTATCATTTTCAGCTACTACATACTGAAGCTAGGTTATGGCTGCCAATGCCTGCAATCCTTGGGAGACTTTGGGAGGTGGGGCATTGGGAAAGGGAGAAGAGAAGAGATTGGATTTATACCCCGCCCTTCACTACCCAAAGGTGTCTTAGAGCAGCTTATAAACTCCTTTCCCTTCCCCTCCCCACAACAGACACCCTGTGAGGTAGGTGGGGCTGAGAGAGCTCTGACAAAAACTGCTCTTTTTTCAAGAACTACGGCTTGCCCAAGGTCATCCAACCAGGTGCAAGTGGAGGAGTGGAGAATCAAACCCGGTTCTCCCAGATTAGAGTCCATGCACTTAACCACTACACCAAAAGGACACTGTTGATGCATGAACGTCATTTCCAACTAAAACCTGGACATGCCACACCAACACTGTAGGACTTAGTCAATCTCTATAGAGATCAGTGTTATGTATCGTGATGGAACCATACTTGCAAAAGGGCTGGCTAGCGAACCTGCGGAATAGCATAGCTTGAAGCGCATCACAATAGAAGGTTTGGATCCTAGAATGAACCAATAGATTGTTCCAGATCCTAGTAGTGGCCAATTGGTAAACAATACTCTGTAAATAGCCTATCATAGGATGTGGGGGGGGGGGTGAGGTGTGGAGTGTTTCATGAATATAAGCAGGGCTCTGACCCTGCAAGTTTGTCTTAGTTTTGAGATGAAACCACTTAATAAACATGAGCAAATCACTCTACGCATCTGAACCCAGTATATTTCAATCAGCAAAATCCTAGCATGCAGGTGATGTCACTTCTGGGTTTTATCCGGAAGTGACATCAACATGCTGATGAAATCTTCTCCCCACCTTCATTTTCTCCTGCCAGTGATGCAGCACTGGCAGGGAACAGGGGTATTAGAACATGTTTGCCTGAAAAGGCAAATGGCACCCCTATTTGGCACTCAAGGGGGGAAACAGCTGTCTTTTTAAACTCAGTAGTACCAGAATTATGATTCAAGACTGCCACAAATCCAGTGATATCCCACACCTTATTATGTCATCAGACGAAACACAGACCATCAATTTTACTATGTCTTGTGGGACTTCCAGTTTAAGCATTTTGCCACTCGGACGCGTCTCGCTTAGATGGAGACGCGCCGAGCCCCGGCTGACGGGAGGGATTCGAGTTTGTCCCGGACCCCCCCGGGGTCTCTGTAGGAGACCCCCAGCCTGGGGAGCTGAGGAGAGCCTCTTCCAAGGGGACGCCGAAGGAACTGAGGCTCACCTTCTTCCCCAATAGGTACCATCGCCACGGAGCCAGCATGGTGCCCAGAGACGACTGCCGGAGCAAGCGAGCATGATCAAATGTCTAAAAAGACTTCCAAAAGACCTCCAAGGCTACAAACTGTGAGTTAAGCAAAGCTCAGGTGAAAAATAAGCGAATGGAGCCTTGGTAGTAATTGGAAGTGCCTAAGTTTGAAGCGTGGGGAGAAGAGATTTCAAGCCCCCCCCCCCCATATGAGTAAACTGTAAAAACGAGTTTAAATCGAAAATAAAAAGACTTTGAGCCAAACCAAGCGTATAAGAAGTTAAGCGAACGCAAAAGCTGCTAAAATATACAAAGCGGAATTAAAACGGATAACTTTTGCTTTGTTTTGGAAAACTTACTTATTGTTGATATTATGGCTGGGAGAGGACAGAGAGCCCCGGGGGGGGGGGGACTGGTGACCGTAAATAACATACCATTGACTCCCTTTCAAAACCAGGAAGCATCTATCAGACTTCTCTTCATTGTTAGCAAGTGCACTGTGCCCTCTAATGGATCAGATGACTACTCTCAACACTAAGCTAGATAATGTGCAAAAACAACTAAAGCAGATGGATAAGAGAATCTCAGCAACCGAGAAAACGTTGAAAAAGATGGAAAAACAGACTGAGAGTATTAATAAAAGAGTGGATGATGCAGAGAAGGAGAGATCCTCTGATAAAACGCAACTAATTCAGCTCCAGCTGGAAAGATCCATGTATGTTCGACGTTTCCATGGGATACTTGAAGATAAGAATGAGGACTTAAAGGAACTCTTGGTGGTTGCCTTGGCCCCACTAATGGATTATAAACAAGAAGACTTATTGTGGCGTACAGGGCCTTGGCCCCACTAATGGATTATAAACAAAAAGACTTATTATGGCGTACAGGACTTATCCGGATTTTATAAAGAAAAATAAACTTCCAGGGGAAACTTACTTAAAATTCACGGAACGATCAACCAGAGAACTGGTGCTAAAGTCAACAATGGGGAAATCCTTAAAAATCAAGAATGAAGAGATAAAATTTTTGAAAGACATTCCATTTGAAGTAAGAAAATGGAGGAAATTATACAGGATGCTTACTCTCTCTCTGCAAAAAAAGGGAATGCCGTATAGATGGCTATTCCCAGAAGGGCTGAGTTTTAATTACCTTGATAAAAAATATAAAATTGACTCTGTTCCAAAAGCGGAAAGATTTATGGATCAAATGTTCAATGTTAAAAAGAATCAGAAGGAAAAGAATCTAAAACCGGATGTGGAGGAAGAAGAAGAGGAGGAGGAGGAGTCCTACTCACAGGACTCAACAAGCCAAATTTCCTCATCATCAGAATCATCTGAATCGGAGAAAGGAGAGGCTGCTCCCAAATTGCAGAAAACGAAGAAATCTAAGAAGAAAAGACTCTAAAACTAAAGCATGAGTGCTAAGGGCAGTAATTGTGCCAAGCTAATAATTTTATATTTGTATAATCGAACTAATCTCTGTATAACCTGTATTAATAGGTTAAAAAGATCCATTCTTTTAGCTTTTCAGATCGTAATTTGTATCAGTCTTCACCCTATCCCCATATCCAGTAGGAGATTTAGAATAGAGTGGTAGTTTTCCTTCCCCTATCCAGTAGACTTTATGTATCTAGATCTCCCTGACCCATTTCCCATAGTAATAGTGATAGGGCATTAGTATTCCTTTCCACATCCCATATTTGTAGTGTGTAGTATGTAGAAAATGCAAAATAAAAAAATTCCCCTTCGGGGGCCAAAAAAATTTTTTTTTTACTATCTCTTGTCCCGGGCTTCTATAGAGCCTCCATGCAGGATAGATCTACACATGCAGCTGGATCTTTTCTTTTACATTTCCTGCCAGCAACAAATGCATTTTATTTACTCCAGTTTTAATCTCCTGGGAATTCTCTTAAAAATAGTGTTTTCCTGTGAAGGAAGATGTATTGTCTTTCCTTCTAAAACTATTTTTCAAAAGAAGTAGATTCCTAAGAGTCCAGAATAACATAAATTGCATTTACTTCTGATTTGTATTAATCATTTGCCCCATTGACCAACAGTTTAAGCATACATCCAGTATTTTCACTACCAGGACTTGTTGGTGACCTGCCTACATTCTAATGGTTGATGAATCAGCTTCAGCTGTCATATTTCTTAATGACATTTTGATGATTTAGAAGAACACCTGGGAATACCTCGCTAACTAGTTTGGAAGATGCGGGTATGGAGATAAAAGAGTAAGGCCAATAAAATTCTGACTCACAGAAAGGTAATTCAAAAAGTATATTGTCGGAGCCACTTTCTAGCATAAAACAAAGGAAAGGAAAGAGCCAAACAATTTGGACAACAGTGTGCTTTAAGAATTCAAGGCCCTGGGAATGCACTTTGTGAAAACCCAGATTTATGATGTCCTCCTGACTATGATAAATCATTGCTCCTTCAAACAGATGCTTCTGACATTAGACTTGAAGCAGCGCTGTCTCACATAATGAAAGAAGAAAAAGCTTCCACTGGTGCATACAAGCAAGTCACTTTTTAAAAGGAAACCTTGGCATTTCACCACAGCAGAGAGCACATGAGAAAGAGAGCAGGAGGGATGGCGCTCAGCTCTTAAACAAAAAAATTGTTTGGAAGTATTTCTCATCATGAATTCTTTACTGATTTGCAGGGGTCTTGTTGTAGAAAAAGAGCTGCCGGAGCTCATTAGCATAACTCATTAGCATAACTTATTTGCATATGCCACGCCCCCTGACATCACCGGAAGGGACAGAAGGCCACACCCCCTGACATCACCGGAAGTGTGTCAGAAGGCCCGGCTACTTACCCTCCTGCTTCATCCTCATTCCCAAACGGAATGAGGATCGAAGCAGAGGGCGGGGTAAAGAAGGGGGCGGGGCTTCACCACGTGACCGCCCCGCCCCCTAGAGGTTCTCTTCCGGAGCTCCGTACCTGAGAGCTCCCCCCCGACTAGAGCCCTGCTGATTTGATACCTCAACAAAGGGTGCTTCCACTTTCCTCACTTTATTTCACTCTCTGGACTTGTATACAAGTTAACAGACTGGTAATAATTATCCTACCTCTCATTCGTTCATCTTGCCCCAAGGCGAACAATCAGAGCCATATTTGGCCACATTTTTCCTTCTAGTAAACACTTTTTCCAGCCATTTGGAATGCTTCCAGAAGATGTATGATTATTATCATCATTATTATGGACGATCGATGTACGTACGTCTTTTCCAGAGTCATATGAATGGAGATGGGGCGGGGGGAGCATCCTGTTCCAGAACCAAGACATTTAAAGGAAGAAAGGGAGATACAAATACAGGATGTGAAATACAAATACTGAACATGTAAAAGGAATTGAGGGATAAAGATCATAGCCCCTGATCTGTATATTCTGCTAAAGGTCACAACAAAACCTACATGGTTTCTGATTACACTGTATGCAACCCATATGCATAAAGACTCAGATGAATTTTCAAAGTTAGGAGGCAGGACCGGTCCATACAATCCCAGTTTCCCCTCTCCTAAATACACACCCAGATGCGTTGAATGTTGATATGTTATCCAAACAGGAAAAAACAATAGGAGGGATGTAGATAGGAAGGGGGGGTACACAGCCCACTGCAGCATCACATCACTACTGTTAAAAAAAAAGCAGAAGTGACATAGGCAGGGGTCATTTGGGGGGGATGCGGGGGGACACCATCCCCCCCGGGTGAGGTGCGGGAGGGCGGGGCCTGGAGCTCCCTGCTGGTGCCCGCTGGAGGTCGACGCCGGCTGGGGGGAGGACACACTTCCAGTGATGTCAGGGGGTGTGGCATATGCTAATGAGTTATGCTAATGAGTCCCCCTAGCTCTTTTTCTACGAAATGACCACTGGACATAGGTAGCTCTCAGAAGTTATCTTCTTGAAGTCAGTTGGGTTTCAGAAACGTCCACAGGGTTGCGCTTAGTTTCAGGTGGGTAGCCATTTTGGTCTGTAGCAGAAAAGCAAGATTTGTATCTAGTATGCCTTAAAGACCAACAAGATTTTCCAGGGTATAAGCTTTCGAGAGCCAAAGCTCCCTTCATTGGATACCATGCGCTCCCTTCGTAGCTAACAAGAGAGCTTTGACTCTTGTAAGCTTATATTCTGGAAAAGGATTGTGCTCGTTGCTCTTTGCCTGTCCTGATAACATCTTGCTTCTGGTTACTTTATTACTTTGTCCTGTTTTAAGTGTATCACCAGGGTTTGGATTGCAACCACATTACCACCTTCTCCATTCTCTTTATGCATTTAATATTTTCTGTCTCTTATTTACTTCCTCTGTTCATTTGATAGGCGTTAGGCTGACTACAAAATGCACCACAAAGGATACGTGAGAGGGTATGAGGGAAGACATGGTATATACAACTGTTTTAACAGACCTTATTTTTTGCTGTACTAATTCACATAATTCAGACTACTGTGGAAGGATTTGTCAGTTCCTCTCATATGTTGTGTACTTGACTGAAATCTGAGTCGTGGCTCCCTTCCACATCTTGAAAGCTTTGTCAGTAGTAAACATGCACATGTACCATATGGGCATAATTTGTTCCATGCATCCAGACTGCAGTCACACATAACACAGTTAAAATCCAGTTGGGAAGTGCACTGAAAGTGGATTGAAAGTGGATTATTTAGTGTGTGTGACCGCAGCCCCAGAGAGTCAGTGAATGAAGAGAAGAAGAGAAGAGAAGAGATTGGATTTATACCTCGCCCTTCACTCGGAGTCTCAGAGTGGTTTACAAATTCCCTTCCCTTCCCCTCCCCACAACAGACACCCTGTGAGGTAGGTGGGGCTGAGAGAGCTCTGACAGAAACTGTTCTTTTTCAAGGACAGCTGTGCCAGAGCTTGTGACTGACCCAAGGTCACATCAGCAGGTGCAAGTGGAGGAGTGGGGAATCAAACCCGGTTCTCCCAGATTAGAGTCCACACACTTAACCACTACACCAAATGAGTGGCGATAGTTACAACCAACAGAAGCCATATATTTCCCACACACCAGTAAGCTGAGAACCAAACCGGATATTGCAAGTAACACAAGTTAGGACATGTAGATCTAAGTCGTGGAGCACCTTATAGAGCAACACAATTTTGGGGGCATGAGCTTTGACTCTTGAAAGCTTATATATAAAAAAAATCTTGTTGGTGTTTTAAGTGCGACTGGACTCTAACTAGCAGACCGATATGAAACAAGTCAGGACATGGGTGCCTGACCCTAACTTGCTGTCTCACATGGCAACTGGTGTAAAGTAGGTTTACCCACCTACAAAGCGCTATGTTGCCTCATTGGGCTCCAGAGCACTGCAACGGTGGGGAGGAGGGACTTCCAGCCTCCCTCTCGTGCCATTTTTGTCAGTGGAAACAGCTGTGGGGGAGGCAAGTTTCCTCTTTCTCTGGGACCACATAGCTTTCCGTTAGAAGGAGGCTCTTGGATAATGAGAAGAAAAATGAAATGGTTGTGCTTTCTCCACTTGGCTGACCTGATGGATTTGGTCTACTTGGGCCCCGTTCATACGAGCCCATTTGGGCCGGGAGCGGGACGGAACTGGGGCGGAGCAAACAGGCACGATCTCACCTCAACATCTGGTGAGCGTGCCGTCTCCGTCCCTGATCCGGCCCAAATGGCAATACCCCGCTGCAAAGACGAACCACCTATCTAGGTGGTAGCAATCGTCTGGGGCGCCCCAAGCCGGCCGTGGGATCGGCGGCGTGTCCTTGCGCCGCCGCATCCCGGCCCCCGGCCGTACTGCGCATGCTCGGGCATGCGCAGTTCGGCAGCCTCCCCCTCCCATCTGGCTCGTCCTCCCCGGCGTCTGCTCTTGCCGGGGAGAAGAGGCGCTGCGGCCAGGGGATCCGTGGGATCCCGCCGCCGCGGCTCCACTTTGGAGCGGCTCTATTTAGCCGCGCTTTACCTCGTCGTTTCCCTGCCGTGTGGCAGGGGCCTTGGGGAGGCTTTATAAAGAAAAATGTATCAGACAAATACATACATGTGGAATAGATAACATTGCAAATGTCCCCTCAGTTCACATTTGTCCTAAACAGGCATTTCAAAATCCTGCATATTTTTTTCTTTTTCTTTTTAAGGACTACTTTCTTTAGCCAAAGAATAGCAAAGCCAGTTCCATGAACCAAGGGCTCTGTGTGTTTGTGTGTGAGAGAGAGAAAGGGGGGGGAGGATGTTTTTCTTTAAGTTTCCTTGCTTTTATGAAATTTAGAGACAAGCTAAACATGACATCAGTGGTCCTGCTTGTTTAATCGCATCTTTCTTCCATTCATATATAAAGGAAGGGAATGGGTCTGATTTATATATCAGAAAGGGGCACACAAGTGAGTGGTGCTGAGCCCTTTCTTACTGCCCAGACATTCATCACCCAAACTCTTCTCTTCAGATTGGCTCTAGCATCAGATGTCAGCTTGGCTGAGGGTAAAGTACCTCCTGTGATAAACTCTGTAGCACCTCTTTTGATATTAACACCAGACCCACATCTAGAGCAGACACACGGGCTGCATTCACACCGTCGCTGAATAGTGTGCCAGTGTTGCATATAGCAGAGGTCCCCAAAGTGGCACCCGTGGGCACAGTGTACCTCACCAACCCCTTTCCTATTGCCCACCTGGTCTTCTGAGAAAGTGGATGGGGACAGTTGGGGCTTTTACCCAGCTGGACTTCTGATTGGCCATTTGAGATCAGATTGGCTCAGCAGACCAGATGCTTTGGCAGCAGTATCCACCGTAGCAGAAAGATCTTCACTGCATGACTGGAGATCAGCTATGGGAATGCACAAAAAAAATTTTTTTAAATAATACATTCTTTTCAAAAAGACATCCTGTTAAGAGTTATGCACAATCTCACTCCCTGACATTTTGTTATTGGCTCCACCTCCCGCAGCAGCCATTTTGTGGTTGCACCCACCAGATCCTGTGTCTGGATTTCAAAATCATTGGGAACCCCTGCATTATAGCAATCATTCACAACTGGATTTTCTGGTGTGAGCAAATTAATCCAGCTGTACGTTATTGCTGTTGTGCAATATTCAGCACTATTCGGGGGTGCAGCCATTATTTTTAAATGTTCGGCTTTGCTCATCATGTATAACTTTGATTCCAAGTTGGAAGCCATTCATGTCATGGCAGAGAGGTCATCTTTTGAAAGTATATAAAATCAAAAAGTTCTTGGAGCTAATGCAGGAATATTTCTGGGCCCACAAACGAGAGTACCAGAATGAGGAATAGCTTTCAATCGTTTTAATATGAAAAACAACACCCAATGCCCTGCTATACCCTGTTCCACAACTAATCAAAATCATGTGATCTCAAGGCAAGTCCACAAGTTACCAATTCTTCAACACTGTCAAAAGTAAGGGAATGTCTCTAAATTGCAAACTCCACCACTATAAATGCAGCTTCACAGCGTAAGTATAACCACCTCTTTTCAATTCCAGCTTTGATAAAGATCCAAGAATACGGGACCGTTGTAATCTTTCTATAAGAACTTGCTTCCCCAGTTTTCATCCACTTTCCTGTTTTCTCTGAGCAGTTGTTTTACTAAAGAGAGAGAGAGAGAGAACATGTCAAATCTGTTTTATAGCTTAGACAGAGTGAACAAAGGGTAAGAAACATCATTAAGCATCAACCTTTCCAGGTTTTAACAGTCTGGGTGCAGAGATCTTAAGAGACCGGAATTTCAAAACACATTCTAAACTCACAGTTACGACTTCCCTTTTAATTTTTTTAATGGTACTTTTTGAGATATACATGTTTAGGGGTGAAAGTTAAACCCCACTTTCCTGTCAGTCTACAAATCAAACGAAACCAATCCATTACTGATAGTTTTGGATGGCAGCAGCACTGCTGCGGTATTCCTGATGGATTTAGAAATTATGGCCTGTAGAACCACACAGACATTAAGCCTGAAAATAAAACCATTAGATCTTCCAAACAAATGGAGCCAATATTGGGGATTTCCCCCTCCCCATCCTCTTGCCACAGTTGGGTTTTTATTTTCACTTTCACAAATTGGAAACACACCACACAGAGGAAGTAATAATACAGCAGTAAAATATTCAAATCCCAATTTTTACTCATGTTGATTATCTTTTACATTTTGAAATACAGCTTTGGTACATCCATCTGCAAATAGTTATGCACCAGGAATTCAAGCCTTCTTGTTCAAGAAACCATTTTAGAGGAACCAGAGAACCTTTCTATTATACCTTGAAAAGAAGAGGCAAGGAATATTGCTGTTGTGGTTTGGTTTTGTTGTTGTTGTTTTCAATTACCAGCCAAATTCACACTGCAGAGTTTCTCTCCCCTTCTCCTCCTCTGTCTCTCCTTCCCCCCCCCTTTTTTTGCCCCAGTGAATACGGCACAAAGTTTTACAACTGCAGGACAGAAGGGCATGATCTTGCTACCCAGAACTGAAATAATGATGCAGGCAGATTATCCTAAATCTCAGATACCTATTTGCATGTTCAAAAGGCACAATATTTTCTCTTTTAAAAATACTTGTGAAGATGTTGGTACTGCAATATACCATGTTTTGAAGACTTGAGTTTAATTCATTCCCACCTTGTATCAATGCTTATCAGCCAGTTAACTTCATCAATCGTAAAGACTCCTGATGAGGAACTGAAAATGGAGCAACATGTAGACAACTGTTGCTGAAATGGGAGGTATCTTATCTCGATGGAATTCGTCATGGTTCTTTGGTCATAATTACTCTTCTAACTTGTTCAGCCAGCCACTTGGACAAATTTCACTATACTATAAGCTTTGCTCACCAGAGCAAATTCTTTCATCTATTTCTCATTTGATACAGAAGTTTAATCCTTAGCAAAACCACTGGTATCTAACAGAGCTAGTTCACAGGGGGAGGGACCAGAATATTGATATAAAACAGAATAAGAGTAGTAAGAAATCGGTTAAGGAATGATATATGTTTTCAAAGGTGACACATATCTTTAGGTTCAGAGTGGTGACACTTTAGGACAATGTTGCAAAACAAACACCATAGAACCAGAGGTGATGTAGCTGAAACAATATGCTTCTCACATTCAGACTCATCTATGGAATGATGTATAAAACGCAAGAACAAGTGTCGGTAAACCAGCATTCCTCTGGCACCTTATGCAAAATAGTTTAGCTTTGCATGGAGATGGTCCCAGATTTAGACCCCAATATCTCCAGTTGAAATCTTGTTTCCCAGTGTGGTACCCAGAGGTGCCAATGTGTCTGCTAATTTGTTTCCTTATGCCCGCACACTTCTTGTCTCCAAAGCATCTTGAATTGGAATATCTCCAAAGCATCTTGAATTGGAATATCAGAAAATATGGAGCTTTTGCTCACTCCTAACTGAGCGTCTAGCTGAACTTATTCCAGGAAGAACAAAGTTTGAGTCCAGTGGCATCTTTAACAATGTGCATGCATGTGAAAGCTTATACCTTGAATAAAACTTTTTTAGTCTTAAAGGTGCCACTGGACTCAAAACTTTGTTCTGCTGCTTCAGACTAGCATAGCTACCCACCTGAATCTTTTTTCCAGGAAGCTGTGTCATAGCTGTAAACCATCAGCTTGGCTATACACACAAACTGCAGCCATTTGCATGAACTGCAGCCATTTGCATGAGAAGCAGCCATTTGATGATGTATACCCATGCCCACTAATTTGTGGAAGTTTAAAATTTTAAAAGTGTCTGCAGATCCACCAAAGTTGGAGGGCCCTGAGGTAGATGGGTCAGGTAGTAAGTGATATGAAAGACCTCTACCTGGAATAACAGATCCAGCAGCAGCCGAAGCAGAAAATACTGACCTTGATTGACCAATGGTCTGACTCAGCACATTGCAGCTTCAGTTGTTCATTTATCTTTGCATGGGTTTGGAACATATTGGCCATAATCTGACATTATAGCTTTCCAGTTTTACATCTTAATGAAAATTATCCAAGCAAAGTACAACCAAGGAAAAGCTTACACAGCCAGAGCTTCTAAATCCCACAAGGCAAATATATTCTTCAGAGGAAAATATTCTAAAGCAAGCAAAAAGTTTATTTAGAAATGTAAATTCAAGCAAATATAGCAGATAAAATGTTACCTATGGTAGATACTGGGAAAATGTCCATCATCTAGAGAAGCAGAATCACTTTTTTAAAAGTTAAAAAGTCTAGAAAAGTCATTAGTCACATAGCCTATGTGATAATCAGTAGGAAGATAATTAATGTTTGATAAACCAAGAATGGCAAGCCCTTAAAAGCAATTAATGGAAAACAGAGTTGTTTTAATCTTGTAGAAGGAAGCTCTTGTTACCTTTCTGTCATATTATTATGGATGAATTGCTTATTAAAATAACATAATACAGATGGCTATAGGAACCTCTAAATATTCCACTGGCAAGAATGTAACTGCACTGATATTGTTCTGGTATAAATCTGGCTTCCGTAAAGAAAAAATGTAAATCTTTTCAGTGCAATTTAAGTACATATTTGTGATGGCAGTAGTAACTTCTCTCTCCGTTTGCCTTTGCAAATTTTATAAATGATTTCCTCCTTGACCTTTATTTCTTGCTTTTGTGCTTTATTGCTTTGGGGGTTTTCTTTTTAATAAGGTGCCTCATTTATTCTTTATTGAAAGTTTGGTTTTTAAGCATGTTTTCATATGGCAGGTTTACAGTTTTTATTTCCAGATAAAGCAGAATTTTCATAAATTATGTGCATCACACACACACACAAATGCCAGGTTCTGTAATGTATATTTAACAGGTTTTCAGTGTGCATGTAGATGAATTCCTTGAAAAGGTTTAACATTTAATTTTCCCTTACTATATACTGTCATACTGGGGGGAAAATCCAACATGACATTCATGCTTTGATTCATTAACTACTGTACGAGAAAAGCCTTTGAAATCTCATTTTCTCAGAAACTGACTCGTTTGTGTGATAAATGAAGAAGCGCTGGAAGGAGCAAGCGGTTACTTTTCATAAATCCAGGGATTTGCACTGTGTGTTCATTCAGTGTTTACTTTCGAATCTGTCTTACTGCCAGATTCTGCTAGTTCAGGGTAAAATAGAAACTTTTGTGAGATGTTCAAAAAAGACTTCAGAGTTGTTTTTTTATGAATCTGTTCATCTATGCTAACAGCTGGACAGTTCTGTCAGAATCTTTTATTAAAAGGGACAGGATGATGCGTCACTATAAGAAGACAGGCTGGATAATTGGTTTCTTCTAATATGCTCTCTGGGGTCACTAGGAGACAAATATATGTCTAGACAGACAGCTCTCTTCCATTGTTGACTAGGACAGTCAAATAAGCATACTTTTCTGGTACTGAACAAAATTCAGACTACTTAATGTTTCCCAGTAGATTCGTAATATTTCTGTATTTTTACAAAGCATGGTAATTTGATCCTACTTTAATATGTTACGTATAAGGTAATCCCTCTGGATGAGCTGCAGCTTGAACTAAGCAAGTTTATTCATCAGTAAAAACTAGACACAGCAGGTTTACTGAGGAGTCAGTGCTTCCAGGTACATAGGATTGTACAAAAGTTATGATAGCCTCTGTTTAGTCATTTTCAAAGAAGAAGAAGAAAAGTAGGGTTTTATACCCTGCTTTTCTCTCCCTTAAGAAATCTCAAAGTGGCTTAGAATCCCATTCCATTCCTCTCCCCACCACAGACAATTTGTAAGGTAGGTGGGGCTGAGAGAGTTCTGAGAGAACTGTGACAGGCCCAAGGTAGCCCAGCAGGCTTCATGTGGAAGAGTGGGGAATCAAATCGGGGTCTCAAGATTAGAGTCTGTCACTCTTAACCATGCTGGCTTCTAGAGAAAGTTCAGGCTAGATGTGCTCTAGAGCCCACATTTGTCTTTTTCAATCAACTTCCTTCCTGTCAGCTTTCTTTGCTGTCCAACTTTCACACCCACACACAGTAATGGGGAATACTATAATATGACTTATCTTGGTCTTGGTCACCAGTGACACGTCCTTACAATTAAGGATCTTTCCTAGCTACTTCATGGCTGCCCTTCCCACTCAATCTCCTTCTGGTTTCTTGGTTGCAGCCTGCTTTTTGGTTGATGATGGAGCTACGGAACAGAAAATCTTTTAAGATGTTCGATTTCTTCCAGTGGCAGCCATGTCTCCTGCTCATCTCACACAGGTGTGAGCCACTCCTTGCTTGATTCCAGCGGAGGAGTGGGGGTCAGGAGCAATGTTCCCTCTAAGCTGTGGAGTCCTGTGAGCAAAAATTCTACTTTGTGAGCTGCTGGCATTAAAGTTGTGAGCGAGCGATTTGGCCACTGCATGCATTAATTTGCTCTGGAGCCCATCCTTCCTGAGTGAAGACAAAAATGTGTGAGCCGGAGGCTAAAAAACTCTGAGCTAGCTCACACTAACTCAGCTTAGAGGGAACACTGGTCAGGAGGTGGCAGAGATTCTGGGGCCCCGTCCTAGACTTTTGCCCACGAAGACTGCTCTTGATGGCGCAAAGCAACCAAGCAAGTTAACAGATCTTTCAGCTCTTCAACACTTTGAAGCGACAAGGGTCTTAGTTCTCCAGAATTCATAGCCTTTCCCTTTGTCATTCTGCTGCTTCTCCCGCACCCACCCACTCCCGCTTTCTTCACTTTCCTCCTTTTCCTTCAGTTCTCTTTTGTCCTATGCACTCTTCCTCTCAAGTTTCGGTGTTATTTTTAATGCAGCTTTATTTTCCCATAATCATGTGTTTGCCATAACCTTGCCATTTCCATCTTTGCAATATTTTTAAAGCTTTACCCCATTTTAAAAAAATACTACTAAACGCTTATGCATTCTTTTATTTCTCATATTGATTATTGTAATAGTCTTTTCAAGGCCTTCCCTTCCCTTGTGTTCACTCTCTTGATTCTGTTACGAATGCCGCTATGCATCTTATTTGCTGTTTGCATTGCTTTGACCTTGTTACCCCTGTTTTGTGAACTTCACTGGTTTCCGCTTAGTTCCCACATTACATTTATGTTATTTCCTTCTCATCTTTAAATTGCTTCATTTACTTGCAGTCCCTAACAATTCATCTCTCGTCCAGTAATAATTTTGTTCCCATTCCCCTCATTCTTATCTTCTGCCTCCTTGTTAAGCCACACCGTACGTCTTCTCTTTCTTGTATTCATCCCTTTTTATACCATATCTATGAAATTTTCTTCCCAGTGATATGCATTCTGTTGCTTCTTGGTTGATTATCAAACAGCTTCATAGTTTATTTTCTCAGGCTGTCTCTGATGGCTTTTTTTTAAAAAAAAACTGCTAACCTCTTTTACTGAGCTTGTAAAATCCCCAGCCAGTTTGGTGTAGTGGCTTAGGAGCACAGGCTCTAATCTGGGAGAACCGGGGTTTGATTCCCCACTGCTCCACATGCAGATGGTGGTGTGACCTTGGGTCAGTCATAAGTTCTTTCAGAGCTGTTCTCTCAAGGGCAGTTCTCCAGAGAGCTCTTTCAGCCCCACCCAACTTACAGGGTGTCTGTTGTGGGGAGGGGGAAAGGGATTGTAAACCACTCTGAGACTCCTTTGGGTAGCGTAGTGCAGGGTATAAATCCAATCTCCTCCTCCTCCTCGTCTTCTTCCATTCCCTCATCTACCTGCCCTTTAGAGCCAAGCTAGATATTACAGCAGCCATCGGTCCATTTTAGAATTGAACTCGGGCCATTTAAAAATGTCATGAGCGCCTGATCCTGACAGGGCCTGCAGTGGAGCAGGACCAGGTAACTTTGTCTTCCCCCATGCAAAATCCCACACACACACTGTTTCAGCACTTGAAAAAGCTCGGGGGGGGAGAAGATCACCTGGTCCTGTTGTGTCCTCTCAGGGCATCCAGATTCTTCTCTATAATGGCATGACAGCCATGGGTCAGAGCCATGGCTGCCATAACATCTAGTTTGTCCTTTAGAGGGTAAGCCCTCAAGCGACAACCAAATTTGCAAAGCGCAATAGTTAAGAACAACAATAGAGGTAAGTAGGGATGCCAGACTCCAAGTAAGGATTCCCTGGAATTACACCTCATCTTCAGACTACGAGATCAGTTCCCCTGGAGGAAAGGGATGCTTTGGATGGTGGACTCTATAGCATTGTACCCCACTGAGGTCCCTGTCCTCCCTAGGCTCCATCCCCAAATCTCCAGGAGTTCCCCAACCTGGATCTGGCAGCCCTATGCCCCCATCCCCTGCCAGTAGGCAGGGGGAACCTGGCAACCCTAGTGGTAAGACTTCAACAAAAATACAAACAAGAATAGAGGGCAAAGTAGAACAACAAGTCCCTGGGCTCCAAGAGCAGCAAAGAACCATGACTCACGATACTATCATTCTCATAGGACACCACAGAAGATTAGGTGATGCAAAACATTTATTATCTTTGTATTCCACCTTCCTCCCACAGAACTTAAAGCAGCCCAACAAGGATTCCAGGTAGTCTCCTACTGAGAGCCAGTTTGGTGTAGTTGTTAAGAGTGCGGACTCTAATCTGGGAGAGCCAGGTTTGATTCCCCACTCCTCCACATGCAGCTGCCGGCGTGACCTTGGGTCAGTTACAATTTATTTATTTATTTATTATTTCCACTTACTATACCGCCCATACCCCTAGGGGTCTCTGGGCGGTTTACAGGATAGTTCTATGAACTATAGCACCCTATCTAAGGCCACATACTGTAGGGGGATGGGGGTTCCCTACCGGCACCCTGACCGCTGCATCTTTCCGTCTCGGCTTTCTCCCTTTCGGCGGCTTGTTTTCTCCCACTGGTCGGCGGCTCCTTCCTCTCGGCGGCTTCCCGGCACCTCTTTGTCCCGCTGGTCGGCTACTTTCCCCGGTGGGACCACCTTTTTTCGGCGCACGCCTTTGTGCCCGCTCAGCCTCGGCTCTGTCCTGACCGGCTCCGCCGCGCTCGCAGTACACATCATCGTGCGCCGTTGCCGGACTCCACCGCCGTCTTCCGCCGCCAGGGATCGCTCCTCCTATGATTCTCCGCACCTCCGCATCACGCCATCCAGGCCTCGCTGCCGCCACCACCGTCGCTGCCATTGATGTTTTTCGCCACACGCTACCGCGACCACCGCACACCTCGTTACGGAGGCAGGTGCCCCCCACCCTACTAAGGGTGGGTACCCATTTGCCTACTCGCATTTGATTTTTTAATTGCTTTCGGGCCACTGGGTGGGCGGGAGCTGGGACTCGGGACCAGGCGCTCACCTTGGCCGCAGTGGATTCTCGAACAGCCATAGTGACTGTTCTAGTTGTTACTGTTAACAGGCGTTTAACCGCCTGTGCCACCGCTCCCAAGTTCTCTCAGAGCTGTTCTCTCAAGAGCAGTTCTCTCAGAGCTGTTCTCTCAAGAGCAGTTCTCGACAGAGCTCTCTCAGCCCCACCTACCTCACAGCGTGAGGGGAGGGGAAGGTAAAGGAGATTGTAAGCCGCTCTGAGACTCCTTTGGGTAGTGAAGGGCAGGGTATCAATCCAATCTCTTCTTCTTTGGGTATTGTTCAAATTCAGGCTTGCTTAGGCTTGTATCTGAAGCCACGACTCTCAGTTTTGTGCCCCATCTCTCACAAGATAAGGGACCTCACAGGGGTGTCTTGTCCAAGTGCCCTGAAAAACAAGCAAAAGCTAGCATTCGTAACCACATTCATAGGGTTGCCAACCTCCAAGGGGTGGCTGGAGATCTCCTGGGATTACAGCTGATATCCGGGTGACAGAGTTCAATTCCCCCAGATAAAAGGGCTGCTTTGGAAGATGGACTCTTTGGCATTCTACCCCACTCTTTGGCATTCTCCCCTCCCGAAACCCCACCCTCCTCAGGCTCCACCCCCAACATCTCCAGGTATTTCCCAACCTGGACCTGGCAATGCTACTCTTCCATGTTTCTTAAGCAGCCCTCCCCAAGATCAGCCACTAATGAATCACCAAAAAATCATCTTGGTGCCCCCCGGTAACATAACAACCCTAGGAATATTCTTGCAAGTCAACTGCAATACAGAAGACAAATACCAAAGACCAGCAAAACCCAATCACTGGGGAACTTTACATACAGTCCCATTATATACTGACAAAAATGTACCCCGTTTAATGAGAGTAATCACTCTGTCAAATCTACCTAGAGCCAAATGAATATGTATGTCGCTAGCAACCTTTAATACATTCTGCAGACAGCCCAACAGGTTTGATGGAGAACCTGGTAACAGGATAATACATTCTGCAATAGGAATGCACAAAGAAATGCTAATTACTAAGCAGTATATCCGGGGGGGGGGGATCATAATCACATGTCCCAGGTGAGGAACGATTGGGCTAAAATGACTGTTATTCTAGTTATTCAAACTACCATCCACTTCCTGTATTTAATGTATAAAACATCAATAAAAGGTGGGGAGGGAAGAAGGAAAATACATGATGAAAAATATTCTTAGTGGGATTTCTTGTGTTTTATGAACCGGTAAGTCTTAATTTTTGTCGCACCGCTCCTTTGTTAATGATATTTAAATAGCACAATGTTGGCATTAAATTTACATGTTAAAACATACATTATAATGGAGAGTTCATCTCTGGATCATCAAAAGAAGCAAAAATGGCCATGGTCAATTTTTGACTTTGCTAGTGTAAGCAGAACCCTTATTTTTCCTGACGGTTCTTTTGTCTGTTTTGATTGCCAAATGTATTGCAGCATAGCAAAATAAAGAGATGTGCTCTTAAGGGCCCTTATATCCATGAGAAAAACTCAAGTCACTTTCATTTTTATCACTTCATTCAGCAGAGGAGCTATAGGTCAATTACGTACCATGATCTATGAGAAATGAAACCTAGGCCTTGTAAACATGATAGTATTTTGTGATACAACCCCAAAACCCATGCTAAAACACGTTTCTTAAAACCAAACTGTTAATTTAAAGCAATTCCAAGGCTCTTTCTATGAACATTTTTGAATTATGTAGGAGAAGTGTGAGCCCATGTTGGGATGCTTCATTGACATAGGGTTGCCAGCCTCCAGGTGAGGCCTGGGGATCTCCATGCTGAGGCCCCTCCCCTCCCCAAACCCCGCCCTCTCCCAGATCCACCCCCAAAGTCTCCAGGTTTTTTCCAATCCAGACCTTGCAACCCTACATTGACAACACTGTGATCTCTCCAGGCTCTGCATGCTAACTGTATTATAAGAATTGTGGGTTCTTTCCCTCACACATAAGCCTCCCTTAAGGTTGGGGTTACCAACTCTGGCTTTAGAAATTCCTGGAGACTGGGGGGGAGCTCAGCACTGGTTGCCAAGTCCATCTTGGAAATCCCTGTAGATTTGAGTGCAATGCCTGCAGAGGGTAAGGTGTGGGGTTGCCAGGTCTCCTCAACGGGGGACTTTGGGGGGCATTACTGGAGGGGGTGGGGTGTCCCTAACATGATGGTGTCACACAGAAGTGCTGCTGGGGAGGGGGGGAGGCTGCATGCGCCTGCATTCCAAGCCCCGAAATCGGGGCTTAGAGTGCAGGCGCCTGGCCCTGGCCGCTTCCCAGCAGCATTTAAAGACATCCTTTAAATGCTGCTGGGGAGGGGTGGGGAGGAGGCTGGGTGGTCGCTCTTGGGGTGGTGCGGCTTTGCCCCTCCAGCCAACCGGCAGGCAGGTGGGAAGGAGCCCCTCCAAATCACACAACCCCTGCCAAACCAGGGGGTCTGGCAACACTAGTCTGGTGAGATGATCTCAGCAGGGATGTGATGCCACAGAGTCCACTGTCCAAAGCTCCCATTTTCTCCAAAGGAACTGATCTCTGTAGTCTGGAGACCAGTTGTAATTCTGGGAGAACTCCAGGCCCCACCTGAGGGCTTGTAACCCTCATAGCCGGGATGTGGTTACAAAGTGCCACAAGGCCCATATTCAGATCAGGCTCATGGCGCAGCAGCCCCAGGAGGTCTTCTTCCTCCCTGCACGTCTTGTGAGGTGCAGAAACAGCACCCACACACACCCCATCACTGTTTCAGGACTTGAAAAGGTGCCGGGAGGATAAGAGCTCCTGGTGCCACCACACCACATGCCTGCTCCAGATTGGAGCCTCACGCCACTTTTGAAAGAACTACAAATGCAAGAACTACAAAGAGGTTGTTGGATGTTAATATCCAGCTGTCAGATCATAATGGTCTATGTGACAGCAGGCAAGCTGCTGATAACAGGTTCTGACCGGTTTAGACCAGCTATGGTGTGGGGTCAGTAGATAATGACTCAGCGAGATGTTGATTGGTCACTCAAATGTATATAAGTGGACAAGTACTGCTCTGTATGTTCCCTTCTCTGGATATGGTGTTTGGCGGAGCAGTTTGTCAGTGGGTTGTATATACTGTGAATAAATCTGTATATAGTTTACCACAGGACTGTCTTGGTGTGGTACCATACAGAACCTACTCTGCATTGAGTGCTGGTGAGTGCTGGAGTGCTGGTGTGGCTGGAAGAGTCCTGGTGGCTGGTGGTGCTGGAAAGCTGCTTTACACGCACAGCACAACAGAGGTACTGGCGGCCACAGGATGGACACCAGGCCATGGTCGCTCGTTGCTTGGCCCTGTGACTTCTGCTTCTCCTAGACTCTAGGGCAGGGCGCCCCAGCCTTTCCAAGCCTGTGCTGGGTGCAACCACAAAGGGGCCACCATAGAAGGCAGCAGGGCTATTTTTGGGTAGGAATGCACAGGAACGGAGTTCCGGCTGGCTCCTGAGTTAGCCATGCCCAGCAGGAACTCATTAGCTTAACTGGCCACACCCAACAGCAGGAACTCATTAGGACTGGCTACATTAGGGGTGTGTGGCCTAACATGCAAAGGAGTTCCTGCTCCAAAAAAAGCTCTGGGTTTTGACAACAAACAAGGTAAACAGAATAAGAAGGGAAAGGTGGGTGTGGCTGGATGACCACACTTCTGGTAACGTGGGGGTGTGGCCTAATGTGCTAATGAGCGGTGCTGTCGGGGTGTGGCCTAATATACTAATGAGTTTTGCTGTTGGGTGTGGCCTATTATGCTAATGAGTTCCTGCTGGGCTTTTTCTACAAAAAGAACCCTGTAGGCACTAAGCTGATACAGGCAGCCAATATTCATGTGAGAAGCAGAGTAGGAAATGGCAAATGAGCATGGGTCATCCGGCATGGCTCCCAGGTATCAGAAATTCAGGTTGCCAACTCCAAATTAGAAAATGTCTGGAGACTTTGAGGGTAGAGCCTTGGGCTAGTGGGGCTTTGGGAAGGGACCTCAGCAGAGTATAAGACCATAGTGTCCACCTTCTAGGGATGCCAGCCTCCAGGTGGGACCTGGGGATCACCTGGAATTACAGCTCTTCTCCAGTCTAAAGAGATCAGCTCCCCCGGAGAAAATGGAACCTTTAAAGGGTAGGCTATATGGCATTGTACCCCACTGAGGTCCCTGTCCTCCCCAGGCTCCATTCCTAAATCTCCAGGAGTTCCCCAACCTGGATCTGGCAACCCTACCCCCCACCCCACTGCCTGTGGCCAGGGGGACCTGGCAACCCTACCGCTTCCACAACAGCAGTGTTCTCCAGGGGAACTGCTCTCTGTCCTCTACAGATCAGTTTTAATTCCAGGAGTTCTCCAGTAATCATCCCCCCCCCCCCGAGGCTGGCAACCTGGAATTCTTGCCTGAAGTGAAGCACTACCTCTCAGTGTATGCCAAAAACCCAGGCTTACCAATAAAGAGGATGACATTCTGAGGTCATATGTGGGGGGGGGGGGATGGCCAATTGATTTCCTCTAATTGTTCTTTGTTAATTGTTCTTTCCAGGATAGCTGTCTCTTCATTCAGCTAAACAAGACTGTGCACAGTCCTGCGAAACAAAACATTAATGCATTTAGAAAATGTGTGAGTTGCATTTTTATCACCCAAAGGGCTCAACGTTTTAAACTATAAACCTATTGTGGAAGACAGTTTTAAAAGCCACCTTACGAACAATTTAAACAAGAACCCAAAGTGAACAGCAAACCCAGCGAAAACCTGGCCATTTGCTAAAACACACAGTTTGTAAGCTGTCTTTGCCTGTGTAAATAAAGACGTTCTGAGTTGGTACAAAAAGATACTTAAAGTGGAGGGATAAACTCTTTTTTGCAGGAAGAGCAACCAGTGAAGAGAATGCTAGCGATGGTATTTACCTACCTGCTTCTGCCATTCAGTTCCTTGCTATTTAAATGTTTGATATGTTTGTTTTTCTTGTAAAAAAGGAGGGGGGGTCCTCACCAAAAACATCCTACATAACCAAGAACAAGATCCATGCAATACCTTTTATTTGCACCAACCAAATTGACACAAAACATCGTGGAAGCTTTTGAGCTCACCAGACTTCTTCATCAGGTGAGTGTTACAAAAATTTTAAAAGATAGAAGGGTAGAAGGCAGATTTCCTGGACCATGGTCAAGATCTCCACATGCAGCTGCTGGTGTGACCTTGGGTCAGTTACAAGTTCTTTCAGAGCTGTTCTCTCAAGGGCAGGTCTCGAGAGAGCTCTCTGTCCCACCTACCTCACAGGGTGTCTGTTGTGGAGAGAGGAAGGGAAAGGAGATTGTAAGCCACTCAGAGACTCCTTCAGGTAGTGAAGGTATAAATCCAATCTCTTCTTTTTCATCATCATCTCATCTTGCTGGCACCCTCTCTGAGATGTGAGCAGGCAGTTAGTTTAAGGTTGCCAGTTCTGTATTGGGAAATTCCTAGAGATTTGGGGATGGAGCCAGGAGAGGGCTGTGTTTGGGGAGGGGTGAGACCTCAGCATGCTGTAATACCATAGAACCTATTCTCCAAAGCAGCCATTTCCTTCAAGGGAACTGATCTCTGTCATCTGGAGATCAGTTGTAATTCCATGAGATCTCCAGGCCCTCTCCAGGAGGTTGGTAACCCCAAGTTAGCTTCACTTTATTGCTGAGGTGTAGAAGCACAGTGTGGACTCTGGGAAGCTGCGCTCAGACAATGCTCCTTCTGATACATTGGTCATCTCCCACTTCGGCTGCTTCTTTGCACCCGGGCATTTACAGAGCTACAGGAAAAACCACTTCCATTATTCTCCAAAATCGAGTGTTTGTACACAGCAGCTTAAGAGTTTCAATAATGCCCCAAAGGTGCAACAAGGAGGGGGGAAGTTAACAATCAGGGACAGCTATTATTTACTTTAAGAACTATTTATCTCAGCAGGAGAATCACACCATTGAACATTAGCACTGTTTTTTCCACAAGTCCAACTCTTTTCTTCTTTACCCTCCACTTCATTTTACACATGCAGAAAGCCTCCATATGGCGAAGCAGATGAGGGTCCCTGCAAGCAATCCCATAAATACCAAATTAAATATTTTCAAAAACAATAAACACATTATTTGTCTGGTTCTTAATGCTCCGGGAGTCTCCCAATGATTCTCGATTCATTCAGCTGTTTCTCAGCATATGATGTGATTCGATCTAGCTTTCCCTCTCCCCACTGTGCTTTTATTAACATAAAAGCTTTTCTGTCTCCCACCCACCCCCTTTCTCTCCCTCTCTAAATGACAAGACACGAACCACAGTTTTGGTTAACATAGCTCTGTGTTGCAGTGTTTATAAAACTTGAAATGCTGAAGACAGGGGGAAAGAACTTCAGAGGGAAAGCAATACAGCCTGCAAGATTAGAAGGGAAGAGACCAGACTCTGGGTCTGTTGGCTTGGCAACATCTAGCAGAAAGTTCATTAAGGCTGACAACTCCAGAATGGGGAATCCATGGAGATTTGGGGGTTGGAGCCTGGAGAGGAAGAGCTTTGGGAATGGGAGGGGCCTCAGCAGAGCCTAATGCCATAGATGCCTCCTCCAAAGCAGCCGTTTTCTCCAGGGGAACTGATTTCTGTGGTCTCCTGTCATAATTTTGGAAGGTCTCCAGGCCCCACCTGGAGGCTGGCAACCCTCTGCAAACATCTTTGGTTTCTTGTCTGCAGACAGGAATCAGCACACAATGCAGTCAGTGCTGGGGAGTGGACAGTGAGGCTGGAGGTACACGTTGGCAGTGTTCCCTCTGAGTTAGTGGGAGCAAGCTCACAGTTTTTTAGCCTCCGGCTCACACATTTTTGTCTTAGCTCAGGAAGGATGCAGTAGCCAAACTGCTCGCTCACAACTCTAATGCCAGTAGCTCACAAAGTAGAATTTTAGCTCACAAGACTCCACAGCTTAGAGGGAGCATTGTTGCAGTGTAACAGGAATGGAGGGACAGTTTAGCAAGTCTACTGGGGGGGGGGTGGCTAAAGCTGACCTGGGAAGACAGGCAGACAGTTCGGATTGCCAGTTATTTATTTATTTGTTTGGATTTTTTTTAACCACCCTCCCCTATGAAAACAGGGCTCAGGGCTGTGTAAAGGTAAAGGTTCCCTTGCTCGAAAGCCAGTCGAATCCGACTCTAGGGTTGTGGTGCTTATCTCCGTTTCAAAGCCAAAGAGCCAGCGCTGTCTGAAGACGTTTCTGTGGTCATGTGGCTGGCATGACTAACACCAAGGCACACGGAACGTTGTTACCTTCCCACCAAAGTGGTACCTATTTATCTACTTGCAATTTCTTGCTTTCAAACTGCTAGGTTGGCAGGAGCTGGAACTAGAGATGGGAGCTCACTCCGTCTTGCAGCACCCGGGTCTCGAACCGCTGAACTACTGACCTTCCACAGCCTGCTGTTCAGCATCTTAACCACTTGAGCCACCGCAGTTCCCTCAGGGCTGTATACAACAGTACAATATATCCATATAATAAATAATTAAAATGGTTGAAAACAACATAAAAACAAGACAATCAGCCAACAGAAGACACTACAGACTTCCAGTTGTGCCACTGCTTCCTGGGGAGGAAAGCAGGCAGGAGGCGTGCCAGAGAGATAGAACCGTCGCTGTCCTCAACCAAACGCATTCTCAACTAATACAGGGTTCTGGGTTGGGAAATAGCTGGAGGTTTTCCGGGTTGAGCCCGAGACGGGCAGGGGTTCGAGAGGGGAGGGACTTCAGTGGGGTATTATGGGACAGAGTCCACCTTCCAAAACAACCATTTTATCCAGGTGAACTGATCTCTGTCACCAGGAGATTACTTGTAATCCCAGGAGATCTCCACTCACCACCTGGAGGTTGACAATCTACAGACAGTAGCTGGAGATGAGCCAGTAAAGAAGGAAATGTGGCAACTTAGGAAGCATCTGGGTGTTGCAATGGGGCCTTAGAAAGATGTACCAGAACTTTCTCTGGAGGTTTCTCCAGAACTTAGGGTTGCCAGGTCTGGGTTGGAAAATGCCTGGAGACTTTGGGAGTGGATCCAGGAGAGGGTGGGGATTGGGGAGGGGAGGGGCCTCAGCATGGTACAGTGCCATAGAGTCTGCCCTTCAAAGCAGCCATTTTCTCCAGGGGAGCTGATCTCTGCCTTCTCCAGGCACCACCCCCAAATTGCCAGGAATTTCCTAAGCACAGTTGGCAGCCCTACCTGGGTTCTTTTTATTTGGAAGTCTTTACTGACTTGAATTATTTTATTGATGTGTTTTTATTGCTTTGACTTTTCATTGTTTTACTGTGTTTTTAATTGTTGTGACCTGCCTCAAGCAGGCCTGGAGAGGCAGCATACACATTACCTACATAAATTAAAAAAAAAAACTGATACCTCGTTTTTCCTCCAGGACAGCCCCAGGAGGCAGACAGCCTCTCCTCCAAACATTAATGCTTTATTAATGATAGAGTCCTTTTGTATACTCTGCTGTACTGGAGAACCTTATGGACAAGGTCAAAATCAGCCAGGCAAAACCAGAGGCCTACCCTGGAAATGTATATATAGCCAAACCAAGAACCTATGCTGGAACTTAACAGGCAAACTCTTCATAGGCTGCAATGTCTCAGAAAAGGTAAGTTGACCAACATAGGGAAGACCCCGGAGTTTAGCTTAATCACTCCAGGTAGCTGAAATGTAGATAAAATACCTTCACTAAATGGCAAGAGTGTCATTTTTAAAAACTAATCCCATACATCTCAGTCTCCTTCATTGTCATTTAAAAACTCCCAGCTTCTCTGATTGGCTTTCCCAAATCCCCACTAACTTATTTCTGGGCTATTAAAGTAGCCTTGGCTGGGTTCTCCTCCACGCCAAAGGTCACCACTAGCACAAATTTCCAATGCAGTCATATAGATTAGTCCACTTATATAACCATCAGTCCTTATTGGTGCTGCTGCAATCATTTATCCTCCAAATGCCCCTGCAAGGTAGAGGACTACCCATAATAACCCATAATTTACGGCTCAGGAAATGAGTCAACTGGAAGTCAAATGAGATCTGCAGCACAGACAGATAATGGACCCAAATCTCTTGAGGCACTGTCAGATTCCTTTACTACAACCCATTCGTCTTTTTGCCCTTTGGATACATCTGAAAACGGTGAAATTATAGTTTTTACCTTGCTTTCCTCCTAGGAAGATACAGTCATCATTAAGTTCAAGTTAAGTCCAACCATAGTTGTTAAGTGCCCACTAAATCTCACATACTAGAAACCTTGAAAAGTTCAATTCATAAGTACGTCCAAAGAAAGATCTTTCTCAGAACCTAATAAATGAAACACTGAATCAGAGTATGTTTAGCCCACTTTTGTTCATTTCTGTGTAACATGAGGTAATTTTAGGTCATCCTTTCCTTTTCTGTCACAGAGGAATACTCATCCTTGTGAGTAAGTGGGATTTCTATACTCCAAAAAGAAGAAAAAGTCGCATAATACCTTTTATTAGCACCAATCATGATGACACAAAACAGCATGCAAGGTTTTAATTTGAATATTGACTCAGAATGCTCTCTTTCCATCTTTTCCCCTCTCTTGTGGTTTTTTTGAGCGAAACGGGGGGGGGGGGGGGGGTGAGCATGTTGCACATACCATTTAACACCCTAAGTGGGAACTCCCGCATATCCTGATCAAGAATAACACTGACACCTTTGCAGCCTCAAGTCTCAACTATTTCTTTGCTTCAAATTCCTTCATCCTGTCACTTAGACAACCCTGTGCCATTTCCACACAGGTTATTTGCCCTGGGTTGGATGCTGTTGGGAAGCAGGTTTTTTCCTGCTTCTCCGCAGTATTATGGTACATTCATGCACCTCCTGGGGTTTCCCAAGCTTTGCCCTGATCTTTCCAAAATCTGCTGTGAAGCCTTGGGAAAGATGACTGTGTTGTGTGTGGTCCCACCCACATGGTAGCCCCTTTCCCTGCCCCTGTCCCTGCAGTGGGCATTTCCTCCCCCCATCACAGGGTTGGGTGAGTTATACTTTTTAATGAGCAATTGAACATCTCTGTGTTGGGTTCTCTATGTTTCCAGTTTTTTTTAAAGGTCAGTCCCTGGCCCCTTTCATTGTGGAGATATAAGGGGAAATAAATATCTCTGAAATGGAAGGGGATGGAGACATTTTTTAAAATGAAAGCTGAAAATGCAGAAAACAACCTCTGCATTTCCAATAATTTGCACCAATTGTTATAATATCATAATGCTATTCAATTGCCAGCTATTAAAAAAAAACCTGGAACGGCCCTAGTAGCAGGGAAGGTGACCATTGCCTGTGGACTGGGGCAGTTAATCGATGGGAAAACCCACCATGTGAGAAATCCTTTGCTATTGTAATGTATCCACAGTCTCATCAGCAACAGAGAAACTCCAGAAACCTGTCCCAGTGTGGAAAACACCTGTTATCTTACCTGTGATTGTGTATTATGTGTGCCAAAAATGCTACTGGTTGCTAGTGATCTGTGTGTGTTTTTTAATTTAAAAAAGAGGTTTGAATAAAGAAACAAAAAAACCCCACAGTATAGTTGCATGAAAAATGGCCTTGCTGGATTTTCTTCCCTCGTAGCATTGTTTTCATTTGAAGTATATCAATCAGCTCTGTGGGTTTAGTCCTCAGCTTCTGCCAACCCCTCCCCCCAACCCCTCTTTACTTTCTCATCCCATAAACGATCTGCCAACAAAAAATGATCAGAAAGTGATTGTTTGAAATATTGTGTCTGAACACTAGGAAAAGTGTCTCACTTCAAAGATGACAGAATGGTTGATACAGAATGAAGCAATGCTGTTATTTTTCAGGGCCTCAGCAATATCCCCAGTCCCCATCATTGTCATTACTATTCTGGGAGATGAGAAGCCAATAACTGTAGGAGATAATCTGTCTCTGCCACTGATGCCCCCTCTTCAATGATGCTGTAAAATTTGCTTTATTTTACTCATGAGACTTGAACTGGAGGGTGGGAAGAAAGTTGATACGGAACGAAAATCATCTTAATGTATGATTGGTCATAAAGTGAGGTTCTCAACATAAACCACTTCTTACAGTCCTTTTCCAAAAAGAAAACATCACTTTTCTTAACCAATGGCATCAAAGGCAACAATATTTGACATTTTTTTGATTGCTCCAAAGCAGCACACAATGCCTATGCACACAAAAATAAGGATTTATTCCCCTTGGGAAATCATAAAGATTTGTCAGCTCTGCAACAACTCTCAGCACGTAAGAGAATTCCAGGCTGCTAAATTTGATTTGGGGACACCTGAAGACAAACTACATAGTTCTTCTAAACAAGAGACATTCCAATTTGCCTTATTCAGAACTTTAATAACACAATCATCCAGCATCAGTTATCCTGTTCCCAGTAGCAAATTTAGACAGAACAAAAGCATTCAATTCCTTCTCATTAAAAATTAAAAAAACCCTCCACACACTATCAAGGAGGCCAAAAGAAATTCAAGGGAATAGAATTTGATCCCCATCTTGGGGTGACAGACTTCACAAGTCACATTATTTGGCCTTTTTGCTAGGATCACTCATTATTTCTTATCTGCCAACAAAACTAACGTCAGGGATTCCCTCCCAGACCTGTGTATGGAGAGCATTTCTACAGTCATAATTTGCTAGGTCCTTTCTATCTTTTACCAATGGTAACTGCCAGACATCGGCCTCCCCTGCTCTGCCTGGCACTGTTTTTATGTACTGCTATTGCGGTTTGTCCATTTGCCCAAGACATTGGGTAGTTCTTCTAAATTTTTATTAATTGGTAGATCACCATCTAGATTGGAGGTTTTATATCTGAAACTGTGTTTTAACTGTTTGAATTGTTAGAAATTTTTGTTGGAATTAGTGTTGTTCGTTGTTGTTGTGACCTGCCCTGAGCCCTGCTGTGCAGGGGGAGGGCAGGATAGAAATTCAAGTAAATAAATAAATAAAAGACACATGTAAAATGAACCCTCATATTCCCAGTCTGTGAAAATCTTTTTTCTAGCTGGAGGACAAAACATCTCTGTTGAAACAGCAGCTACTGAGGGAATAGAGTCTGTTAAAGAAAAATAAAACCTTAAGAACTGTCAGAGTGGTGAGAAGTTCTTCGGTATAATTTGATTATTAAAAGTCACTTGAACACCCACGGATTTCCAGTGCTAGAAATGTGTTTTCTTCACAGAAGTGACTCATGTGATGTTTTTAATATTAAAGCACTTATTCTCCATTTTCATGATGGATATTCTACCTAAGAAGGTTAAATTCTTTTCAGAAATGTATAACATAGGCTGTGGTCAGACGTGCAGTTTGATCCGCTGTTGCCCCGTCTCTAATTGATCCAGGTTATTTTGTAACAGAGAATCATGATTAGACTCACCCCTTTTAGCACTCTTCAAAGTGCTTTTACCCCATGCTTGAGCGATCAGACCAGCAGTCGGGAAGTAAGGCCGTCGGCCATTTTTTGCTTGTTTGTTTGTCCTCTGAGCATGCCCAAAAGTGCTGATAAGCCTGCTGGGGTATGTAGTTCATGGGAAAGTTTGTCCTCTGAGCATGTGCACAAGCACTGATGAGCCTGCTGGGATATGAAGTTCACTGCTGTCCTCCCTCTCTAAACTTTTCAATTAACCCCTTCCCCAAAGCACAGGAAAAAGCTGAAGTACGGAGGCGTCTTCCTTAGGAAGTTTTATAAAGAAAACAAAGCTTAGAGCAGCCCCTGTGGGAGAGGGGGAGACAGAGAGAGGTGCAGCTATGCAGTTATGTGCACATTGCTAACTAGTAAAAACAATGGTGTCTGGAAAACAAGAGAGCAGTCAGGTCTGCCTGATGGCTTGGGTGTGCCATGGAGCGATCAGACAACAGGAAATCCATTTTGGAACTAGCTCAGACCCACAGGACTGGACTTTCACAGGTATCAACGAAACACACTGTAAAGGGGGAAAACAGGACTCAGACGACTGGGGCACAACAGACAGATGTTGCTGTCTGATTGTGCATTTTAAATCCGTAAGGGGACAACAACAGCAATGGATCAAACTGCCCTTCTGATCACAGGAGAGCTGTGTAAAAGCTGAGTTTTAAAAGTCTGCATCATGTAAATCTAGGGCTGCCAAGGTAGAGCTTGGAGATCTCCCAAAATTACAACTGATCTCCAGACTACAGAGATGAGTTTCCCTGGAGAAAATGGCTGCTTTGGAGGGTAAACTCTGTGGCATTAAGCCCAGCTGAGGTCTCTCCCATCCCCAAACCCCACCCTTCCTTGGCTCCATCTCCAAAATCTCCTGGGATTTCCCAACCTAGGGCTGGCAACCCTATGTAAATCTCAGTGCACCTGCTTATTGGTATAACTGGAATCCAAGGAAAATAAAGTAAGCTACGTGCTCTGACCATTAGAAAACTTTATCACGCACCCCTCTGGACTTCAAGGTTTCATTAGACTCCTACCACACACTTTCATGCCGTAAGGGCTAGTAACTTGCCTTGATTAAAAAAAAAAAAGAAAATCCACCCTGGGCCTCATCAGTTTCACATAAAACAATGCCAAGAAGTGTCAAGCCACACCTCCGTGCCCCACATGCCACTCCAGCACCTAGGGGCTCAGTTGATGCTGCTGAATCACCAAGAGCTTTTTCCGCCCCAATACACCCAGCCACTGGGGGCTAGCTTGATTCTTAGATGGTTCAGGGGCCTTACCTACCTCAGCTTGATCCTTAGATGGCTCAGGGGCCTTACCAACTCTAGCGATTTCTGCTCTTCCTGGTTAAACTAGTTGTTGCCTAGCCAGTCAAATGACCAGGACATTGTAGATCCACACACACATATCAAGATATTGTAATGCGGGAGCAAAAGGGACGCCATATATACCAACCTGATGGGGCCTCAAATGGCAACCAGTTAATCTTACTTTATCCAACTGGTGGCAAAAGCATGCTGCTGAGAACAGATCCCAGCTCCTACGGCCACCATACTTGTCACTTATTGCCTCTTACAGAATGCATCAAGGCTTCCGATCCAACCACACTCCCATGTCTTATTTAAATCTGCACTGCAGCCTAATTAGCTGGAAATTACATTTTCTATATCCTGGATCCCAAGCCAAGTACAATTTTGTTCACTTGCATGGTATGATCATAGAATTGCTGAATAAACAAAGTCAGCTTGTAATAAGGTTTGGAAGGTGTACTGCTAAATTACATTTCCCATCAGCCCCCTGAACATTTCAGTACAATGAAACAGGCATATTATTAGACTTTGAGTGTAGCACTTTGAAAAGCCATCTGAGAAGAAATTGGAGGGGAGGATCATGTAGATAAAAATATGAATGCCCCCCAAATCAACTTGATTGACTAAGCCAGAACTGATGCACTGTATCTAAGGAGGGCATCTAAAACAAGCAACCAAGAACAGGGCTACCTTAGCAGTTGAGTTTCAGAAAGGGTAGTTAAATGAAGAATTCCAGTAATTTAATCTGAAAGATATAAATCATGAACGACTAGCTCTCCACAGCCCTAATGGAGAGAAATACCAACAATCTAGCAAGGTTTCAATGATAGAAGGCTATTTTCAGACACAGATCTGTACAAGAAACAACCCACAATTAGAGAAAGATTGTTCCCTAGACGCCAGTTTCAAGTAGAATTGGAGGTCACTTAAGGTCAGAAAATAGAACTGGCATTACTTGGAAAATTTAAGGAGCCAGACAGCAAAACATCATCTTGCCAACATTCAGTTGCATGCGGGTTTTGTAACATTCATGATTTAATGCTTGCCAGGTAAGGAAAGACCCAGCAATCTTGGATTTCAAAGGCAGCCATAACTGTATTGTTGGCACAAAAATAAAAGCCAGCGTCACAATGATGAAAAATTGTTGGTAGAGCCAGCTTGACAAGGTAGAGAATGATGGTCAGTATAGGGATTCCTATGGCAATTCAAAGGACTATAAAGATTAAGAAACTCCAAAGATTATACAGACATATTTCTTTATAATGCTTGGGGGCAGGGCTTAGGAATAGCACAGGGTCTGGAGTTCATGTTTCTTGAAAACTGGTTTTCACATTTTCAAACTTTAGGCAACACGTTCAGTGTCTCCTGAGGAGCCTTTGTACATCTGTTATGGAAGCTGGGCATGTTGCATAGCATGTTCCTAGGGTGAGACAGTAGCCAAACCAAATTGGCCCTGTGTGAATAAAGAGTGCACCTGAGAAAACTCCCAACAATCTTTCACAGCTGTCCATTGCTTGGGAAAGTATGCTTTTCAGAGAACATTGTCCTAAGGATATGCACTCAAATATATCCAGACCAAATGCACCTGAAAATACCTTATCAGTATTTTTCAGGTATAATCAGGTATCTAAAGCAATATTCTGTATTCTTGGTAACACACTTATCCAGGTCTGGTATATTTCCAGAAATAGGAATAGCCAGGGCTAGAATTTTAAGGATTCCAGGCCTGTTTTTGTTCCCTTTAACAAGTTTTCTAGTTAACAGGAAGGCAGTTTACAGCCAGCATGCATCTCACCAATGTGGTGAAGTGGTTAAGAGCAGCAGACTCTAATCTGGAGAGCCTGGTTTGAATCCCCACTCCTCCACATGAAGCCTACTGGGTAACCTTGGGCCAGCCACAGTTCTCTCAAAACTCTCTCCACCCCACCTACCTCACAAGGTGCCTGTTGTGGGGAGAGGAAGGGAATGCGATTGTAAGCCTCTTTGAGACTCCTTCAGGTATAGAAAAGTGGGGTATAAAAACCAACTCTTCTTCTTCACCTGGCCTAGAGATGACAGTTCCTGGCTCGTGCAAGTTGTGCCCAGCCCAGGGAAGGCAACTCCCAGACAGCATGAGTTTCACTCATCTTGGAGAAAGTGGCTCCTGGCCAGCAAGAGGCTTCTTTTCTCACCCTCCTGCCCTCCCTTCCTTTGTAAGAGTGGGGCCCTTTTCCAGGGCCATTTTTCCCCACCCAGTGTACACCCCTTCAGGTAGGATGGCTGAGGACATCCTGCTCAGGATCCTGTAGAATTGGACACCTTGGTCCAATTTGCTTGAAATTTGGGAGGGAGGGCCTTTAGTTAACAGGCTGTACTAGCTATTCTGCAATTTGGCATCATTTAGTTGAAAACAGCCATTTCAGACCCCCCCCCTCCAAAAAAAGGTCCACCACAGAGAGTAATGGAACCCAAATAATTATGGAATCATGGAAAACCCCAAACCTGAATCCTGAAACAGTGCCAAAGGATCCAAATACTAGCATTTATGCCCTTCCCAAAATCCATATCCTGAAAATACCACAGGGCTTTCTGGTGTACAATCCTACCTTGTCCTCCTCCACTGATATTTCATTCTGTTACAATGAGAACTTAGAAAGATTCTTTGGGTTCCCCAAAGAACTGACTTCAGCCACCTGTGAAAGACCTCAACAGGTCTATTTACATATAAATATGGCTTGGGTCTTGAGACCTTAACTGCAACAGCAACAACAGTAACCCAGGTTAACAACGACAACTCTTAACAATAACCACAAGCCGGCCTCTTCTTTGCAGTTGGTTTTCTGAAGCACCAGAAGTAATCAGCCAACGAAAGGCTAACAAAGATTCAGTAAAACACATCCATCTACTTTCTAATCAACTCCTAAGTATAACTCAAAAGAAATCTGTCTTTTCCCAGAATTCTAACAGCTCCTAACAACTTGCCCTGATAACTATGCCAGTAACGTGTGAGGGAAACTTAAGACTGGCATTGTTCACTTTGTTTGTTTTTCCATGGCTATCTTCACCGTGTGCTTAGGCTTCCTGCGTTTTGTAGCAGATTCTCCTGTGACGGCGTACATCTGTTGCCACAGCATGCCAGCATCCCTCTCAAGATTCATAAGACCAGAGTCCCTAACATATCCTCAGCCGTCTGCTCATCAGACAGCTCTGATTGGAATCATCCCAGAAGGAATCAGATGATAATGGTTGTGGCCTGTTCCTGCTGGAACCTACACGAGACAGCAGGAAGGACAGTCATGTGGTTTAGCATGCCTGCTGGTACACAATGGGAAGTCAAACAAATAGACACCTTGGCAAATACCATCTAGGCAGCAGGAGGTGTTCCTAGGGAGAAGTCATTTCCTCGCTACCAATTAGAAGCAACACTGTCCTGCACAAGCTATCTTATTTTCTTCTGCCCCTAAAAAGGTACACAGGAATGTTGACTCTGAAAAGGTCTACTTTGATATACAGGGAAATCAACGGATTGGCTTTGTAGCCTTCCTTTCTGATTATAGCTGGCGATGAAGAACAGGTTTAAAGCAGATTTGTATTTTTTTTCCCATTAAAACAGAACGAAGTCTGCCTTCCCTTGAATACAAAGACTGGCCAGAAGAGTGTCTTCCATTATCTTCCATTATCCATTGCAGCTTTATGATGTCAAGAGCTATGGAGCATAAGTGTGAGACACAATGGGTTGGATCCAGACGAAATTGGCAATTCCCAGCAATTCCCCCTTCCTGCTACAGACTCTTCTCGTGTTGCTTCTCACGGCGTCCCATCCCCCATGAGCAGCACTTTGTGGACACCTGTGGGCTGCAGTCAGAGGGGGAAAGCAAGCAGGCTGACCAGGTCTCCAGCTGTACCTGCTACCACTCAGAAGGACAGCAGAGGGAAATGGGCAGGAAAAGTATGCTAAACCCCACCAAAGAATCTACATCAGGAGGAGGGTGTGCTCCATTCAGAAGGCAGCTCTCTAACAGTTTTGCCTGTGAAGTTTCTTTGGAAAATATTGGTTGTAACATCACAGAGATTCTTGAAAAAGAGGAAACTGAAACAGGAGGATATCCATGGCTACTTCTCTGTATAATTTAACAGTGTGTAACCACAATGCAGGAGCTGCGGTGGCTCAAGTAGTTAAGACGCTGAACTGCAGGCTGTGGAAGGTCGGTAGTTCAGCAGTTCGAGACCCGGGTACCACATGACGGAGTGAGCTCCCGTCTCTAGTTCCAGCTCCTGCCAACCTAGCAGTTCGAAAGCAAGAAATTGCAAGTAGATAAATAGGTACCACTTCAGTGGGAAGGTAACAGCGTTCCGTGTGCCTTGGTGTTTAGTCATGCCGGCCACATAACCACGGAAACGTCTTCGGACAGCGCTGGCCAGTGTTCCCTCTAAGCTGAGTTAGTGTGAGCTAGCTCACCGTTTTTTAGCCTCCAGCTCACACATTTTTGTCTTAGCTCAGGAAAGATGGCTCCAGAGCAAACTAATTTTATGCAGCAGCCAAACTATCTGCTCACAACTTTAATGCCACTCGCTCACAAAGTAGAATTTCTGCTCACAGGACTCCACAGCTTAGAGGGAACATTGGCGCTGGCTCTTCAGCTTTGAAATGGAGATGAGCACCGCAACCCTAGAGTCGGATTTGACTGGCTTTCGAGCAAGAGAACCTTTACCTTTACCTTTTTTAACAGCAATGTATTAGAATCCCAGATTGTAAAGATACCCCATATATACAGCATTTAATGTTGAGGATTTCAAAAAATTAGTTATATAGTTGCAAAATCTTCAAATTTATGGTAAAAACCTGAAAAGTAGAATGTATGTATTGGATATATATATAACTTTTGGCAGAATACGTTAAGGTTTCACTCATTGCGATGAGCGTTGTTCTTTTGTGATCATTTCCAGAAGTGACATCACTGTGTTGGAGCAACACTCTAAAACTCACTCAAAACTCTATGGTAAAACACTAGAGTTTGCAGGGGGGGGGGGCCTGGTTCCAGAGTATCATGCCAACATGGGCTGATTTTGCATTGGCTTTTCCCTCCATTGTTTTACCAAACCCATGTTGGAACAGAAAAGGTGCAGCTCAAAGCTACATTCAAAAACCCCGGGCCATACTGACTGCAAAGTCACCCCTGAATGGCCATAAATCTATGCAGAAGGTACCATAAAACCTGATGATCAAAGAAAGTGAAAGCAGCATGCAGTTTAGAGGGTACCATAAAATCCGATGATCAAAGGAGGTGACAGCAGCATGGAATGCAGAGGGGAATTTCTGTTCGTGGGTGTGGCATAACAATGGAGGGAAGAGCCAATGTAGAATCGCCCATGGTAACATTGCCTACAGGCTTGTGCCCAGAAGTAACATTGCACAACTGGTGCAATATCATTTGCCCCTGTCCCTGCTTCCCTCACTCTCCTGCTGGTTGGCAACTCTAGAGGCAGGAAAGTGCTATTCGGCCACTGGAAAATTTAGCCTGGATCCAGCCCAATGCAGTCCTAGGTGTGCCTATTCAGAAATAGATGTCACTAAACTCATTCTGTGCATCACATTGGAACCCTACTTTTCCTTCAGAAAAGGGTTTCCTTTTCTCCATCTTATCCTTACAACAACCCTGTGAAGTAGGCTGTAAGAAAGAGTGCCTGGTGTCACAGTCTGCCTTTTTGGAGAAACATGGCAGTTAAGGAGCAAGAGCTTCCAGCCTAGAGGTACCAGTTACCTTAAACAAGCAAGTCTTTTTCCATCTGAAAAAAGGGAGAGTCCCATGCAAATTAATGTGCCAACAGGAAATAAAAGTGGATCTGAAGCAACATGTCCTTTTTGTAAATGTATTAAAGATGAAAGTGGTCTCTCATGGTGTCATTATTAGGCTATCTGCCCTTCACAATTAGTCCATCCTTTTTGTAAGCAAAATTCAATGAGTGTTCTCGTAAAATCTCAACAATGTTTAGTCTTGCAACCCGGTTGGATTTGTATAAGCAGTTCAAACAGAGCAAGGTTAGCAAGGTTGACTTGCAAGCGAACATCCTGACCTCAAATGCGGTACAGACACCTGGTTTCATGAATGCAAGCAGAGTTCACCTGCTGAGTAAGCCTGTCAGAGTTCGCAATGGAAATGTCTCGAGGCCTGGAAAAGGAAAGCCTAGGAAAACACGGCTGCCATCCTGGGCCAAGGGCATCCAGAGAGGGGTACGGCTCTATGAACGCGCATCATTAACTAAATTCTGCTCATACACATCAGCTTTCACTAGCCGTCACTGCACTCTTCGACGGGTACCAGAGAAATCAAGGCACTGCCACAAAGTTATTTAATCTGAGCCATCCCACATTGGTTGTCAGAGCTGAACGGGAACCAATTTTGATACTTTCTGTCTTTGGTACAAGGCGACAGTTGCTGTCAGGAAAAGAATGTCCTCATTACGTGACATTGTTCCTCCTCGGACACCTCTCTGTAACAGCTATGTTCTGTTCCCACTTTTCTGCACTCTCAGGAATAAAGTCAATCACCAGCTGAAGCTGCTTTAATGAGAGGCACTCAGCTCTTCTACTCAGGCTTCTGCCTGCCATACTGCGGAGGAGATGTGGCAGCTTTCAGTTCATTGCCCAAAGAGAGAATGCATTCTTTCTCCTTCCTGTCCACTGAAATTCTGTTAGTGTAACATGTTATGCAAAAGCAGTGCCTGTCTCGGTTTAATACCAACTTTGTTTTATTCCTTTGAGCTAAAAAAAATGTTTATTAATGTGCACATTTTATTCTTCCCAGGAAAATAAGGGGGAAGGGCAGAGGGAAGGGTGGTCTCAGTGTGCAAAAAGAAAACAGGGAAGTAGCTAGAAACAAAGGCGATGTAACATATGCAGCTACTCTATCTTGAGTCGGCACACTGGCCCAGTAGTATCTGCTCTAACAGCATCTCTCTACAGCCTCAGGTTTGCCAGCCCAGATGCAACGGAACTTTTTGCACAGTCTATGGCCCCTCCTCCACATACACTGATGGCTGACTTCAGATAGCCTCATGTTTTACATGTATTAGAAACACTGCCCGGAGCTCATCAGAGGAAGGGCCAGATAAAAATGTGACTAAGACAGTCAGATGTCCTTGTCTTGTATTTCCTGTTCATGATTCTGCTATGCCACTCCATGTTTCTTATTTCCAGGTATGAAAAACCCACAAAATTACATACATGTGTCTGTTTCACTATATGTACATATACCAAGAAGCCCTAAGTCAGGGGTGTCAAACATGTGGCCCGGGGGCCGGATCAGGCCCCCCAGAGGGCTTCTATCAGGCCCGCAGTGGAACTGGCTGTCTTCTGTTTCTTCTTCCAGTTCTGCTGCTGCTGCATCATCATAGGTTTGCAGCTTGCAGATACACACCTGAACAGCATACTCAAGATTGCAACAGCACAGATATTTTGATGCAATAATTCAGAGCAAGAGGTGTCAGTTATCAGACACTCTTAAATAAACAAAATATTGCAAGAGTGCTAATGTTTTAAGCATGTTTTTATTTTAAGTTAAAAAAACCCTTTGTGTTTGTGTCTTTTATAAAGTTTATATCTCCACTACCTGGCTTTACATTTTATGATACACATGGCCCGGCCCAACAAGGTCTCATTTATGTCAGATCCGGCCCTCATAACAAATGAGTTCAACACCCCTGCCCTAAGGCATCTTACCAGACATGGTAAGAAAACATTGTGGGTGTTACGGGGCCTTTAATTACAGGTCCAGAGAATATAAATGTAGATATTCAGGAAAAAACTGGGAATCAGATGTACATATCATAAATGTCTTGAATGGTTTACAGATCAAGCTACTTTGAAGTAAGTGGCATTGTTTTCGGCCAAGCTTACTTCTGCAAAAGGGTGCATAAGACGGAAACCTTAGGTTTAGTTGGTTCCATTGCATCAGAGTTAAGTTATATTTAATAATTGTGTTTACCATTGATGATATCATTGGTCCCTGTGGAATGTGAAACTTTCTTGCTGCTGCTAGTATACATAAAGCCCCCCAAAATACCACACCCACACAGACAATATTTATAAGCGCTGTTCAAGTTATTAACATTGCTCTGTCTATCCAAGACACAAAAGTAATTTCTGGATGATAATTAAGTCTTTGAAAAGTATCCAATTAGTGTGGGGGGGAAGCACTCTAAATGCACAGCTCACTGTCTAAACTGAATTGATAGAACAATATTAAAGGCTTTAATTTCTTAAATTTTGCTGCCTGAATGAACACTATTGCCTTTTCTGTTTCTGCTGTCAGCTCAAGCATTTACCAACATCAAAAGCTGAGCATACAGGCCACCTCAATTGACTGGAGTATAATAATGTGGTTAATGAAACTGTCCGCCTGAAGTCATGGCATTCAACAGTAGCATGCAACTGAGCTTTGGAAGGCTCATTGGCACCAGCCCTTGGAAGGTTGTTGAGAGAACCAATGGCTCTTCTGTTACAGAGCTAAACACAGGGCTTTTTTGTAGAAAAAGCCCAGCAGGAACTCATTAGCATAATAGGCCCCACCCAACAGCAGAAACTCATTAGCCTATTAGGCCACACCCCATGTTACCAGAAGTGTGCTCATCCAGCCACAGCCACCTTTTGCTTCTTATTCTGTTTACCTTGTTTGTTGTCAAAACCTAGGGCTATTTTGTAGCAGGAACTCCTTTGCATGTTAGGCCACACACCCCTAATGTAGCCAATCCTAATGAGTTTCTGATGTTAGGTGTGGCCTGTTATGCGAATGAGTCCCTGCTGGGCGTGGCCAACTTGGAAGCCAGCCAGAACTCCGTTCCTGTGTGTTCCTGCCCAAAAATAGCCCTGGCTACACATACAGAAGAAGCTGCCTTATACTGAGTCAAACCATCCAGACTTCAATGGTCTGGGTCTCAGGTGGAGGTCTTTCGTGGCACCTGTTACTTGTCCTTTTCACTGCAGATGCTGAGGACAGAACCTCAGACCTTCTGCACACAAAGCAGATGCTCTACCACTGAGCTATTGCCCCACCCAGTTCAGCATCACATGAAACATTTCCATGGGTTCAGCAAGTTTTGGACGGGGTTATATTTTTCCTGAAACAATAGGCTGAGAGTAAGTAACACGACTACTGGATACTTCAGATAGAAATTCAACTTTTATCTATGAGTTGAACCAGTTTGGGTTGCATTACCAACAACGTACTTTCTTGGAAAAGGGAGACCATGGAACAGTTGTCCACACTCTGATCACACACTTAGGGTGACTTCTCACGAGAGCTGCCTCGCAGCACAGCGCCGTTTGCCTCGACACAAACGTGTCAATTTCACACCCGAAGCTCCGGGGCTGCATTTGACTCGGGGTTTGGCCGATTTCCTCCGCAGTTTCATGATCCTCAAAAACCAGGATCATGAAACTGCGGAGGAAATCGGGCGAAGCCCCGAGTCAAAATGCAGCCCTGGAGCTTCGGGTGTGAAATTGACACGTTTGTGTCGAGGCAAACGGCGCTGTGCTGCGAGGCAGCTCTCGTGAGAAGTCACCCTTAGATTTCTGCAGTGCATTGACTGTATGTGGGGTTGCTTTGAGGACTGTTTGCAAACCCCATCTGGTCATCATCTGGATAAGAATCTGTCTCACCAGTCTTGAAGAGCTCTTGTCCTCGGGCTCTTAGCCTGAGCAGGAGACTGGAAAGTAGAGAGTGACCTGCTGGGCTCTCTGAGAAGCCATCCATCCTTCTCCTGTTTGTTTCTGCTGTATATTTGTCCTGTATCATAAGCCCTTTGGGAAGAAAGCAGGATATAAATAAATAAAGAGTACTAACTGAGCCTGAGCAAGACATCTACTGCAAAGAGTGGAATTGTGTGTGTGTGTGTGTGTGTGTGTGTGTGTTTCCCCTTGCCCTTCATCTCCGCATCTGGAAGACACCTCAGTGGCCCCTGCGACAATCTTAATCTCCAGACAAGACACTGGGAAATGCTGACAAATGAGAGGTATGTACTGATGACCTCAAATGATGATTGACTGGAAAAGAGGAGATAATACATTCTGCCATGAAGCTTACTGGATAATTGGTCAATCACATTCACTCAGTCTGACCTACATCAAGGGTTTATTGCGAGAACAAAATGGGGAAGGGAAAACCATGCATGCTGACCTGAGCCCCTTAGAGAAAGAATGGGATAAAAATGTACTAGACAAGCAGAAACATACCTTTGTTCCAATCCAGTAGAGATCTTGTTATGCTTAAAGCATCACAGGACATGGTATCTCATATATGTATATATACAAACATGTGGACAAGGGGGACCCAACAGATACACACACACACACACACACACACACACACACACACACATATATATATATAATTGCCCTAAGCAGGCCCAAATAGTTGTGCTAACTGATCTGATCCTGGATCGAGAATGTATAATGGAAATACCACTCTCAACATACCTATTACTGGTCTTAAGCTAACTGCTGATGTGCCGTGTTCATTCTTCCTATATTTATCAACGTCATATCACAGTAGACAGACTATGCTGATTAGCAGGTGACAGGACTTCAACAGCACAGTCGATATTATGGCTGGGAATAATATTACAGCATGTTGGACAGACCTGCCTGAGGGCAGGTAAGGCAGGCTCTCTGAAAGACCTTCTTGTCTGGGATTTTATTGTGCGATGCCTGACACAGACAAGTCTTGAAAGAAACAGCTGGGAGAGCAGATATTAGCTGCTTGAAATGTTGTGTGTTGAGCTGTGTAGATGCTAATCCAAAGCCATTTGTAAACTTGTCTCTGCCCTCACTTGCTTAAATATTTTACCACGCAATGATTATTATTAATGTGATCGCACCTGACAACTCAGTCATTATGAGCACTGAACAACTGATTAGGTAGCTAATGTCTAGAGGCAAAACGATGGTCCATTAAAGTTCTGATAGAAAACATTAACACGGAGTCTATTATTGCCACCGCTGCATCTGCTGAGAGGGGAGTGGCCAGGGTGAACATTAATGTAAGCACAATCACTTTATGATGGATGGTGTTCTTAATATGCTGCCATCTGTTTGTATGGTGCCTGACCAAAAGAGGGGCCTCAAAGTAAGGGTTGGACTGGCTCTTTTACTTACCAGGAAAGTTCCCAGGGGGATACTGGATGGCTGCTGGGGGCCAGGAACAAGTGTCCGATTTTACCACCCCACCTCCAACCCTTCCCCCCCTATCCTTCCGATATAATATATAACCGGGAATCACCGTGTCCCACTGATTTTCCTCATCCCACCAAGTTTCTGAAATACCCACAATGTCTATTTTTCCCTCCGACACCAAGCACTCCAACTCCCTGATTTTACCTCGGACACTTCGAGCATTTGTATAGAAACAGCTGTAATTTCCCTTACAAGTTAAGCCTGCATCCTTCCTCTTGCTCTCTCGAGACCTTGTCAGGCAGTCCATATCACTAGCCATGGCCTCTGTGGACAATTTCAATCCACCTCCCTGTAGAAAAGCAACCGGTACCCCCTCACCTCTCTCAGATGAGCCATCCCGAACCAGAGACTTTTCATCTCCTGTCGGCTTTCCTCCAATATTCAGTTTAAAAACTGCTCTGCCACCTTTTTTATTTTAAGCGCCGGCAGCCTGGTTCCTTCTCAGGACAAGTGGAGTCCGTCTCTTCTGTACAGCTCCCTCTTGTTCCAAAAAGTATCCCAGTGCCTAACAAACCTGAGCCCTTCCTCCCTACACCATCGTCTCATCCACGCATTGAGACTCCTGATCTGTGCCTGTCTCTCTGGCCCTGCACATGGAACAGATAGCACTTCTGAGAAGGCTACCTTGGAGGTCCTAGCCTTGAGTTTCCTGCTTAGCAGCCTAAGTTTTTCCTCCAGTATCTCGTGACTGCATTTCTCTACATCGTTGGTGCCAACATGGACCACGACTACTGGCTCCTCCCCAGCACTATCTACCAGCCTATCTAAAACACGCGTAATGTCCGCTACCTTTGCACCAGGCAGGCAAGTCACCATACGGTCAGTACGCGGGTTCGCCACCCAGCTGTCTACCTGCCTAAGGATCGAATCACCCACTACCAAGAGCCCCCCTCCCACCCTGCCCAGGGATGGTTCCTTGGTGCAAAAGGAGAGCCGCTCACCAGCTGGGGAAGAGGTCCCTTCTGAGGGCACATTCCCCTTATCCTCAGCATGGTGCCCTGTTTCCCCTAGACCCTCATGCTCCCTGACAGCAGCGGGGCTGCCAGATCCAGAGTGGGACGAAGCTAACAAGTCCCCGAGAGTCTTTTCTGTGCGCCTAGCTGACTGTCTCTGCTTCTCCAGGTCAGCCACCTTGGCCTCAAGGGAGCACACACGTTCCCTGAGATAGTGTTCTTTGAGGCAGTGAACAAACATGTGGACAAGGGGGACCCAACAGATGTTGTTTACCTTGACTTCCAGAAAGTTTTTGATAAAGTTCCTCATCAAAGGCTCCTAAGTAAGCTCAAAAATCATGGGATAAAAGGACAAGTCCTTTTGTGGATCAAAAACTGGCTAATTAATAGGAAACAGAGAGTGAGTATAAATGGGCAATTTTCTCAGTGGAGGGTGGTAAGCAGTGGGGTGCCGCAGGGATCAGTACACGGTCTGATGCTTTTTAACTTGTTTATTAATGATTTGGAGTTGTGAGTAAGCAGTGAGATTTGGAGTTGGGAGTAAGCAGTGAAGTGGCTAAATTTGCAGGTGATATGAAGTTGTTCAGGGTGGTGAGAACCAGGGAGGATTTTGAGGCACTCCAAAGGGATCTGTCGAGGATGGTCGAGTGGGCGTCAATGTGGCAAATGGGGTTCAATGTGGCCAAGTGCAAAGTGATGCACATTGGAGCCAAAAATCCTAAATATAAATACACATTGATGGGGTCTGAACTGGCAGAGACTGAGCAAGAGAGAGATCTTGGAGTTGTAGTGGATAACTCACTGAAAATGTCGAGACAGTGTGTGACTGCAATAAAAAAGGCCAACGTTATGCTGGGGATTATTAGGAAGGTAATTGAAAACAAATCATCCAGTATCATAATACTGATATTGTATAAATAAAGTATTGTATAAATACTGTATAAATCGATGGTACATCCTCATTTGGAGTACTGTGTACAGTTCTGGTCACCACACTTCAAAAAGGATATTATAGCATTTGAAAAAGTGAGAAAAGGGCAACTCAAATGATAAAACCTATGAAGAAAGGTTAAAGCGCTTGGGGCTCTTTTGCATGGAGAAACGACGGCTGAGGGGTGACATGATCGAGGTTTATAAGATTATGCATGGGAAAGAGCAGGTAGAGAAAGAGGTACTTTTCTCCCTTTCTCACAATACAAGAACTCGTGGGCACTCCATGAAACTGCAGAGCGGTCGGGTTAGAACGGATAAAAGGAAGTACTTCTTCACCCAAAGAGTGATTAACACATGGAATTCACTGCCACAGGAAGTGGTGGCAGCTACAAGCATGGACGGCTTCAAAAGGGAATTAGATAAGCATATGGAGCAGAGGTCCATCAGTGGCTATTAGCCACAAGGTATAGCTAGGGGCTCTGGGGCAAGTGATGCTCTGTCATCTTGGTGCTTGGGGGGGGGGGGTCAACAGTGGGAGGGCTTCTAATGTCCTGGCCCCACTGCTGGACCTCCTGATGGCACTGGTATTTCTGGCCACTGTGTGACACAGAGTGTTGGACTGGATGGGCCTTTGGCCTGATTATTATTATTATTATTATTATTATTATTATTATTTATCATAGTCATTATCATAATCATCCTTAAGATGACACCTGTCCTCAATTTCTCACATCTTTTCTTAATCCCAAAATGGGCAGAAGACCCTGTGGCTTACGCATCCTCCTCTATCAAATTCTGAACTGTTGAATGCCTTGACTGATTCGATATGAATAGAAACTCTGTTGACCAGGAAGCTTAGGGAATTCTTTTGGGGGAGATAATAGGAATCCTGCTCATTCTTTCAACATGTGTATCCCTTTGAGATTTGGGGCCATTTAGCCTCCATAGCCCTTCTCTATTGGCCTCTGTTTAACTAAGGGATGCCAACCTCCAGGTGGGACCTGGGGATCCCCCAGAATTACAGCTCACCTCCAGACTGCAGAGATCAGCTCCCCTGGGGAATATGGATGTTTTGGAGGGTGGACTCTATAGCATTGCACCCCACTGGTCCCCAAATCTCCAGAAATTTCCCAAACTGGATCTGACAACCCTACCCTCCATATTTTGCCAGTGGCCAGAAGGGATCTGGCCACCCTAGTTTAACTTCCTCTTCCTGCCTGCACCCTTATGTCTGTAACAGTACACACACTGTCCTTTACTTCCAGGACTCAATCTATTCCTTGCCTGCTTCTACCAAACATTCTGCATCAGGTAGGATTCCGCACTAATTCTGGGATTCCTCTGGGAATCACCTCCTAGCTAGTTTTTGGATTACAGGAGCATCCAGTTCCTGTTGCGAGTCCCCTTAGCTTCCTAGATCTTTGTTGACTCTCTCACCTTCACATCTACAAATCTGCCACAGAAAACACTTCAAATAATGTGATAACATTAGCAGGGGAAACACTTAGAACACCACTGGTTTTTATTAATGCACCCCCTTTAAGTGTTTTCTTTAAAATGTCAGCCAGATAATAGAGTGTCACCCCTGAATGGATCAATGCAGTCACTTCGAGCTACAGAACAATGTTTTCTTTGAAGCCAATAGTGCTTCGGCTTGGGTTCCTCCCTTGCCCTTGGATGGGATTCTCTTGACCTTGCTCCAAAGCATGCTTTGATTTTTGCTGCATGGCTCACCTCTCCTTTGGATGGAATTTTTCACATTTGAAAGAAAGATGCGGGTTGGACAGGAACCATAGCTCAAGTTGTATAGCACCAGATTTGCAGGCAGAAACCTGGAGTAGTACTCCTGAAGTTGAGGTTTGTTTTGTTTCCTGTTCTGTAAAATGATTCTGACAGTGTTCTTCTGACAACTGTCATACCTGGGGTTGGAGAAGGCATGCTTAAGAGAAGAGAAATAAAACCATGCTTCAGAAAGCAAACAAAACATATAAAATATTGATCAAACTATCTACAGGAGAGTGTGCGGCTTTTCAGGTGGACTGATGAGAACTGATGCAGGCAAAATCTGGTTCGATAAAAGAGTGATATTTCCGTGCCATAAGTAGTACAATGCTGCTCTACATCACACATCCATCATTTAAAAATCCCAGGTTTATGCTCATTCACACATTACTCAAAGACTGTCATCTTCCCAAGCCGCTCGGTTCCACAGATTTCATTTCCCCCCAAATCTGCTCTGTTTCCTACCTCAATATTTCAAGACAAAAACTGTTGAGCAATCACTTTCTCACATGATCAAGCTAATATATATAAAACACTTATGCAAGCCAGGCACATTTTACCTTTTGCCTTCAAAAAGACCATGTTGCAATTTGAATATTTATTAAAAAGGAATGCTCCAAAGGAGTATTGGCAGTGCAATGCCACAAATTTCTGGATCAAACTGATTGCCAAAATCCTTATAGCAGTTTGGCTTCAGTTTAGACCTTGAAAAAGAAACTGCTTGTGGTCACCCCAGTGGATCATCTACACTAGGACAGACAGGAGGGATATTCTCCTAGACGTCTTGGTAGTGTTCAATTTTCCCCGCAATCTGCAACCTATGGATCTAGAGCCAAATGACCAGGGAACTGACAGTTCTCTTGTTCTGATCTCCTTTTAGAATTCTTTCTGGAAATATCTCCCCAAACTATAGTCTGGGGGTGCAGTTGGGCCCTATATTGCTCCTGGATTCACAGGGCACCTTTTACCATCTTGGGCTGCTTCTGCACTCATCTGTTTCCTTACAATTTTTCCACAGCCACATCGAGAGGTTAATCTTCCTCTACACTGCATGCCACTTTTATTTTCTTTGTTCATTGGGTTTTATGTTACCTTCTGCATTAATTTATGGCCATTCAGGGGTGACTTCGCAGTCAGTACAGCATTGCCCCGGAGTACCTGAATGTGCTTTTAAGCGGCACCTTTTCCTTCCTCCACTTCCAATTCAAAGGGAACAATAAGCAGACAACTTCACATGGCTTCATTGATCTCCGTCATTTCCCCCACCCCTATTTCCCCCTCTGTATTTATCACCTCACCATGAGTTACTTGGCTCAGCCAGCTAATGACCTCTGAGGTATGCAGGAGCCAGCGTTGAAAACCAAATAGATAGCAAACTGACACTAGCCAATGTAGTAACCAGAATCCAAGGCAGTGCAATGAAAACAGATATTCCGAGGCAAGGGGGAACCAGGTTGAGTGCTGATAAAATGTGGAGTAAATGCCAGATGCAGAATGGATCTTAGACTGCAGGGGCGAAAGTAACTTAAATTTCTTACACTGCCTCTTTTGGGAGACTTAAAGCAGAAGTTGGAAGGTACCATTTCAGCCACTTTCTTATTGGTTCTCTGTACTAACTCATGCCAATTTACTTTCACCCTGTCAAGCCAACCATGGCCACTCTTAGATAAGGGCAGCCTGGATACTTTGATACCTTGTTACCTCCCTATTGGACTACTGTACCATGATCTACATGGCGCCGCTTTCGAAGACTGCTCCAAATCTTCAGTTAATGCAGGTGTCCAGTTAATTAGTGGAGTGAATTACAGAGAGCATAACACATCGAAGTCAGAATAGTTCCACTGGCTCAATTTGTTCCTTAGCACAATTCAGAGTGCGATTTCTGACCTTTAAAGCTATAAATGCCTTTGGCCCTAGTTACCTACAGCGATGAGCAAACCCCTTTGACTTGCTCTGGAAATCAGCTCAATATTTCCATGAAAATTTGGGTGGGGGGGGAGTTCCATAAAACCTTTATAATCAGCCTTGAAAGGCTTTTTCCTGTTCTGCCTGAGCTACGAATAGAGCTCACGATTGGATAAAAAATGAAATTGGGATTAAAAACAAAGAAACAAAGGAGTCTCCCTTGGTCTGTGAACTGCTTGGACTTTTATCAAACCCACCACGTGGAGACTTCCATATTCCTCCTTTTAGAATTCTTTGCCGCTCAGCCAAGTGGACTTCTGCACTGGAATCTTAGTTTGATCCCAGGACTGGTAGCTACATCTCTCTCTTTCTCCCCACCCCCCAGTCTTCCTTCTTCATTTCCCAGTACTCCCACTCCCACTACTCCCACTGGTATAACTTGCTCAGATTCCTGGTGCTTGGAATCACTATTTTATTTGCTAATTCCCCTACCTTGATGCTTTGCATCATTCCCCCTTCATTAACCTTATTTTTATTCTGTTTGAACTCTCTGTAGATTTTTTTTTACACCTTCCAGTCTTGTAGTAATGCTTCTTCACCACCAGACCCTTATTGCTGACCAATGGGTCATTGTTGTAATTTGTGTTTTTCAGGGCGGCCCTTGGGGGATCACGAACAGGACACCATACCACATCCAGTGATAAGATTAAAAAGCCAACTACATGGAAATGTCATTTATCGACATTGGATTCCTCAGATCAGCTTCTGTGGACATGAGCTCCACGATTACACATGTCTCCAGGACACACAGATATGCTTGACCGTGAGCAACATTCATTTCTTGTAAGTTTGTGATCAGAATCTTGTTTTATATTCCAGGCAGGAAAACTCCTTGGGGAAATGATGCTCAGCAGTTTAGACTGAAACATTACAAACTGAACAAGTTCTGTTCCAAACCAGTTCTTGACAAGTTTTGAGGGGTTTACTAGCTACCAAATAGAACACTTTTTCCCTACTATGACCTGCACCATACACTAAGACCCTTAGCAAAGATCCTGTCTGACAGCATATTGGCATGGGTAAGGATCAGGACTTTGATCAGTTACACTTTCTCTGTGGCTCTTCATTTCCAGGAAAGACCTGCCTGGTTAGACCTATTCTCACCTCCTGGAAAGACATGAACCCCTTTTCCCTTCAGCAGGCATTCAGAAGACCAGTCAGACTAATTGCCCAGTCTTTGGTTGTTTGGGGGGTTGCTGTTGCTGTTTTGTTACCTCCTCCTGTTTCTAGGGCTGTTCTGTGCATATAATTCCAGCAGCCAAATGGGGTGGTCTTATGGGCTCAGCATCCCATAAGGTTAAGAAAGCTTTCTCCCTGAAGCAACCTAAAAGGGATGTGCTACAACTATGCTGGATTTCTTCTGCCCATCTCTCTCCCTCATCTGGCATCAGCAGTTTCTCTCTTTGCCAAGCTTATTTTCTCCAAGACACCCCCACCCCCCAGTGTTCAAAAGATCTTTTGCGCACTCCCTTCCATTTACAGCTTTTGGGTTAGCAAGTACCTCTCTAATAAATAAAATGAACATCATCCATCATACTTAATCTCTCACCTCAACTGTCATTAATTAGCTGCTTTCACAGAAGTTGTCTCAGCAGGATGGGAATATACAAAGTAATCTGCCCTTCAGTACCATTCAAAATCCAGTTCTATCACACTCTGTAAGTGGATGCTTCGTAGATCCTGCAAAGTGCAATGTCGACTTTTTTGTTACCAGTCTACCATGTTATTTCCCTTCTGTACAAAAGGACAGATGTCCAGGGAAAGGTGATTATTAGCGTGCCAAAAAACTGGACACTAATAATATCCCTTACAAACAGAATATGCTGTGAGTGTCTTACACTAATTACAAACGCTCACTCTTTTTATATCTGATTTGACTATTAATATTTCCATGGGTCACTCCACAGGCTAGAATGAGCCAGAGTTTACTCTACAGAGTGAACACAGAGATGAACAACAAAAGAAAGGTGTAAGTCCAAGTGAGTGTAAAAGTCAGGGTTTTAAATGCCTTTTAAGAACAGATAAAAGGCTGTGCAGTTCAAACAGAATTGTCTCTACCCCATCCTTATACTGATACAACAAACCCAGTCAGCCTTCTGAATAAGTTATTTCATATAAGACACTGGCAAAGATTGGCCTTCCCTCATTGACCCTTTCTGCGCTGATAGCTTGCCCCAGAGAATCCGAGGAGTCAAGCCTTAAGGACTGACTTCGCAGTTGTACACATTCCCTCTGCAATGTTTTTTTTCCTCCCGTTTATTTATTTGTGTATTCTGTATGCATTCTGCATCTATAAGCTACATTTTTTGAGAGAAAGAGGCAGAAATGGGGGAGGGCAGTGGCCAACATTTAAATACCTGCAGAAACAATTCTACTTTAGAAAGGATTAAGTGATTTGAAACCAACTGAGAACAGAGAATTGCAGCAAAAGGAGTTTTGGTAACTGCAGGGCAACAGTGTGCTGGAAGTGGTAAAACCTGTAAAACAAATGCAGAATCAAGAAAAAGCCCCAACACAAACTGGAAGTGAAAACAGGGGGGGATGCAGAATGCAAGAATAGGATGCACTCAGAAACTGAGGCAGAATACAGGTGCAGAAAGGGAAATTTTCAGGATTCTCACAGAATGAATGTGAGCTCTTCTCTGAAACTACAAATCATTGGCCAGTTTCCCTCTGCAAATGGGCCCTGAGACAACTTCAGTGTCTTCCTGACTCAATCACTCCACTCACCTGCTTTATCACAAAAGACAAACTCAGAGGCTTCCAAAGTCTCATGAAAAAAGGATTATCAGCCTACCCCCTCTGTAAACACAAACATTATCTCCGAACATTCACTGGTTTAGTCTGCTTGTGGACAAAGCAGACTCCGAGAGTCTCTTGAGACAGATTTTCCCCCAACTAACACTCTGAAGACACAAACCTTATCTATCTGATTGAAACATACAGTAGCAATGTGAACATGTACATCCTGTCTGCACGTATGTTTATATCTTAGTCGAAGAAAGTCTCAGTGTGTTCAATTTTAGAAAGATAAATCTGGAGGAAAGATAAAAACTCATGATCTCTAAACAGGTGGATCACTGCGTACAGTAATCGAGCATTACAACTTTTTCTCTCTCACTCCTGCCTCCCATGTGGCTTCCTCAGACATCCACAGTCCCTGATTGGCTGTCAGCTGCTCTGCACACACACACCAAACAAGCATAAAAGGGATTGGTGATGGACAGAAAGGGGCAAGACCTCTGTCCACCTGCCCACAGTGAGCTATATAATAATAATTAATAAAAGTGATTTGGGGTGACATTCTATTCACGCAAAAATCAGTTGGCTCCCTCAGCTGCCAATCAGAAAGCACTGCCTCCATTGGCTGGCTGCGTTGCTGAGTCCCACCCACGGCAGTGGCAGAGAGTCTCTCGACCTCAGTCTGCTGTCAGCTGACTGACGGGACGGACCCTCCGGCGGGCGGAGGGTCACCAGACCGACTGGCACAAAGGCCAGGAGTGGGGCAAAAGGCCAGAAAACTTAACAAATCTGTGACAGCCAGGTGGAGGGGGGGCATGCAGGCTAATGACACGCCGATGGCTGCCCGGGCAACTTGGCGAGTCACTGGGAAGTGCCTCAGGGGAGCTCCATCCGGCCTGCCCTGGGGGCCCCAAGCCACATCGCCGCCTGCCCTCTGAGGGTGCTCAATGGGCTGCGGGAAGGTTGGGCCAGGCGGCTCAAAAGCCCCGCCAGAGGCCTGTGTGAGGGACTGGAAGACAGCAGTAGTGGTGCCTCAGCCCAGAGGATGCCGCCGCCTCTTCCCACCTGGCCACGCTGCTGAGATGGCCCCCGGCCTACTTCCACAACTGCTCGACAGCGTGTGGCGTGGCCACTCAGCTGCCACTGACCTAGGAAGCAGCAGCGGAGGAAGCGGCGGCTGTGGCAGGAGAGTGCCCCTCTGCCGGCCACCCTGTTGTCCTCCAGCAAGGTGACTCTCCAGACGCTCTGTTATGGGGGGCCCCGCGGCCACCCCAAGCCCTCACCACTGTAGAGGCACCGCCACACCAACCGCCTCCTGCTTGCCGACCCTGCAGGTGGGAACTGGGATGCAGAACGCGGCAGCAGAGGGCCGCAGCTCTACTCCAAAGTGGCCGAAGATGAACCAGTGGTGGGGCAGCAGCCGCCACTGTGGCAGGAGACCACCCCTCTGCCAGCCACCCTATCGTCCTCTGGCGAGGCGCCTCTGCTTGCGCTCTGTTATGGGCCCCACACCCACCACCACCCTGCACCCACCACACGCCCCCACCACTGCTGCACCAACCACCTCCTGCTCACCGACCCTGCGAGTGGGAACCAGGACACAGCCGGCAGCGGGCCGCTGCTCTAACTGCTGGTGGGCCCAGATGACCAGGACACTGCCGCCCCTTCTTCTGGAGAGGTTGGGCTGGGGAGCAGCTGCAGCACTTAAAGCCTGACCCCGGCTTCAGAGAGGGCCAACCTTGCGTCCAACCGTGGCCTGGCCATGGCGCTCAGCCGGAGCTGCGGGGGGGGGACAGCTGATGCAGGCTACTGCACTCTTCCAGGCCCTCTTACTAGAGATCATTGCATTTCATTCTGCAGCGAGCCTTATTCCTAGTATAACAATGGGGAATTTCAGACAGGTGCTTTCTCCCGGTAGGGAACCGATTCTCAACCGGGTGCTGGTCTGTCATTTCAGACAGAACCCGGTTGAGAATCGGTTCCCTACCGGGATGAAGTGGCATTTCACACAGGGAAGCCTCTCTTCTGATTAGGAACCGGGAGGGAAGCGTTTTACCTGTCAACCGCTTCCGAGGAGGCTCCCGTTCCCTCTCCCGGTTCCAATACGCTTCTTTCCCGCCTTTTTTCAGCCGCGCGGGCTTTTTTTTTTTTTTTGAACGTTCGGCTTATATCGATATATCGATATAACGTTATACCGATCCCATTGGAATACATTGGAATACTGGTATATCGATATATCGCTATAAGACGGACTTTTTTAAAAAAAAAAACCGTGGGGAAACAAAGCGGTGCGTGTGTGAAACGCCGAACCGCTTCTGAATCGGCTCCTTTCCGGTAGGGGCAAGCCGTGTGTGAAACGGCAGCCCTCTACTGGTTCATCTGCAAACGGAAGACTCCCGGCTTGAAACCGGGAGAAGACGGTTAATGTGAAATTCCCCAATATTACAAGAGTTTAAGTGATAATAATCTTGCCCACTGTTATGTATTTGCTTATGTGTTATGCTATGTAACCTAAACCGGAGCTTCAGGCACAGGCTCCATTGACTTCCAGGTATTCTAAACCTTGCAGTAAGATTGCTCGCTGTTGCGTAACAGACCAATCCGGAAAGACTCTGACCTTCGGCGGGAACAAATCCCATTGGTCCTAAGCTCTCAATTGTAATTGGTCATTACTGTGCTAGGGGGTGTGGCCTCACTGGTTCAAAATGTATATAGCTGCATCATTCTATGGGTCTTGTTCCTGTGTTGCTGTGTTCTGAGCTGAATAAAGAAATCACTGTTTTGGAAACGCTGCCTCAATCTCAGTATATAACACCCACAGAGAAGCAGGAGCAGTCTTAGCCAATAGACAAGAGGAACAGCTGTTAGCCATAGAGTTTTGCCCAAAAACTAGAGCGTTCTCCCCCCAATGTTGGCAATATCACTTCCAGGTGATGTCATCATGCCATGAGTACAAACTGCATGCAGCAGAAGATTCCAAGAGGAGCTGGGACCTCCCCCCCCCCCAGCAGGATGCCAGGTAGGACCTGGCAACCCTAGCCAGAGCCTTCTCAGCCCTGGCCCTGGCCCTGGCCTGGAGAAATGCTCTTCCAGCAAAGATTCAGGCCCTGTGAGATCTTTAAAAGTACCACAGGGCCTGTAAAACAGAGCTGTTCCACCAGGCCTATAGCCAAGGCTCCTGAGTAGGGCTGCCAAGTGGGGGCGGGGAAACCCCCGCTTTGGTGGCCCGATTTCCGCCGCGGCGGAATCGGGCCCCAGGGGGAACTCCGCCCCCCGAAGCTGCGTCACAGGAAGTGACGTGCTACGTCGCTCACATTGGGGGCGTGGCCCAGGTCGTCGGGGGGAAACCATATGGTTTTCCCCCTGACGATCTGGGCCACGCCCCCAACGTGAGCGACGTAGCACGTCACTTCCTGTGATGTGCTGGTAGCGTGTGCGTGCTTTGCGAGCGCGCACGTCCTGGGAAAGCTCCCGGAGCCCGGCAAGGCTCCCCCGCTGGCAAGGGTAAGTACACTTGGCAACCCTACTCCTGAGTGAAGTGAAAAACAACTCCTCCTAGGGTTGCCAGCCACCAGGTGGGGCCTGGGGATCTCCCGCTTTTACAACTAATCTCCAGCTGACAGAGATCAGCTCCCCTAGAGAAAATGGCTGCTTTGAAGGGTGGACTCTATGGCATTATACCATGCTGAGGCCCCTCCCCAAATCTCGCCCTCTCCTGGATCCACCCCTAAAGTCTCCATGTATTTTCCAACCCAGACCTGGCCACCCTAACTCCACCCGATGGGCCCTCCTGCTTCTTCTCTTGTGAACTTTCCCCCCAAAGAGATTGCATTGTTTACGTGCCATCTGACTGTTGTGGCTTGTGTTTTAAATTGTTTAAATTGGTTTATAATTGTATTAGAAGTCTGTTGTTACTCACCCTGAGGCCTGAAGAAGCAGGGGAGGGTGAGTCAAAGATCAAATTAAATAAATAAATAAATATTACTTTCATTTATGCACCTCAGGGTAAGATTTCTTTTATTTTTCCAAGGGATGATATTTCTGACGCTTTATGTGATTCTTATTGGTCTTTATCTAATTGTGTGTTTGCTTAGACCACTCTGATTATCATTGCTTTGGAAAGTATGAAAGAGGCGTATATGTTCTTAAATGAATACAGACAAATATGTTTTATTTATTTATTTATTGTTTCAATTTGTATCCCGCCTTGCCACAGAACTGGCTCAAGGCGGCTACATAAGGTATTGGAGCGAAACAGAAGGGGTTGAGTTTTAAATAAGGAAATTTAGGTAAAGCTTCGCCCAGTGCCAATGTAATGTATACAAAAAATATTTAATTACTTACTCGATTTATAGAAGAAGAAGAGTTGGTTGCATACCCGAAGGAGTCTCGGAGCAGCTTACAATCACCTTCCCTTCCTCTCCTCACAACAGACACCCTGTAAGGTAGGTGGGGCTGAGAGAGCTCTGAGAGAAGTGTGACTGACCCAAGGCCACTCAGCTGGCCTCATGTGGAGGAGTGGGGAATCAAACCCAGTTCTCCAGATTAGAGTTTACCGCTCTTAACCACTACACCAAGCTGGGTCTCATCTTTCTCCCCAATGGGGACCAAAGAAGCTTACAATATTCTCCTCTCCTCCATTTTATCCTAACAACCACCCTCTGACTCTGCGGGTAGCTGTGTGGGTTTGATGTGAATGGGCCCTTATGTATGTTTTAAATTTGTACTTAATAAATACATGTAGCTTTTTCTACATATCTTTTGCCCCCCAAGTTGGAATAACGAGGCAGACACAAGTGCTGGGTTTAAATATAGGGCCACTTTATTAACTGACAGCCTTAACTGGAACCAAAGGCAAGGGCAAAACAGATTGCGTTATGGTCAAGGCCAGAGGTCAAGGACCCCTCCCTTACCTTGTCAATAGGGCGAGCCACCCTGCCCCGGGTGGGAGCCCACTGCAGGGGCTACCATCCAGCCGGCTAGCCATTGCAAGACAACCCTGTAGCCCCATCCCCCAAGCCGCACGGCTCAAAGAGAGGACCTAAACAGGGCCGTCCCGAAGGCAGTCCGTTTTCCCCGCCCCGTGCCGCACGGCACAAAGACTGTACTCACAGGACCCCTTCAACCCAAATATGGGTGTCAGCTGGTGCTCACCGGACCGCAATCTGTATACCGCATAGCAACCTGCCTACACAAAAGTGACCATCTAGCTTACACGACCCACCCTTCAAAACACCTGCATCCCTGCCAAAGTACAGGGTAGGCAAAAACACCCCTTCCAAGCGCCAATCAGGAAGGGGCGAAAAATTCCTACCCGGCCCCCGAAAACCGGACGACCAGCAAATGCCTGCACTACTAACAGGGCGGGAGGGTGGGTTGATGATTGAACGGGACTGCTGGGGGAGAAGACGCAGGGCCGTCCTTTACTTCCTCG
>NW_015164673.1:538869-539004 GCF_001447785.1 Gekko japonicus
GTACTCACAGGACCCCTTCAACCCAAATATGGGTGTCAGCTGGTGCTCACCGGACCGCAATCTGTATACCGCATAGCAACCTGCCATCGCTGAGGCCAAGCCTCTGCTTAGGCCTCCGCGCCCAACCAGGAGGAC
>NW_015164673.1:541975-655241 GCF_001447785.1 Gekko japonicus
CCTGGGTCCCAGTGCCCGTCCCATGGGCATCACAGAAGGAAGGAAATCCTTGCTGCCGCTCCTTCAGCATTCAATCCCTTTCACCTGCTGACCCTGTATCTTCCCAGTTCAAAAGTGCAAAGCGGGGAGCGATAATGTGGCCCTAGGGGCCAGAACCATAATTCCCAAAACCCCCGACTATGACCAAGGTTGATCAGTTGGGTTTGCTGCCCAATTCATGGACTTATGGTCACCCCCCATGGGTTTCCCAAGGCAATCAGGCTGGCTCTCAAGATATCAGTCAGATAAGGTCTTTCCCTTACTAAAATTAGGTCCGTCTAACCAGAGATCCGGGGACCGAACCAGGGACCTTCTGCATGCCAAGCAAAGGCTCATCCATTGATCCATGGCCCCTTCTGATATAGTCAAAAGTGGAAGCCATGAGCTCACCTCACCACCCTTGTAGTCCCAAATGGTCTCCCTTCCAATCCATCCAGGGTAACCCTCCGTTTGTGATTTTAAATGGATCAGGCTGGCCTGGCAATCCAGGCAGGGCACTGCGCATAATTGATGTGCTCCGGAGCCAGCCCCCCGGCCTGAAAAACGCTTGAGCCGAGGCCAAAATTGCGAGCTAGCTGGCCCACTAAGCTTAGCAGGAAGCAAACCAAAATGGCTGACTTAAACCATTACATAAAATGGCCGCCAAACAGGTCAAAATGGCTGACCCTTGCTGTGCTTGGGACTAATTATTTAGTAAAATGAACGTTTCCCTTGCTCGAAAGCCAGTCGGATCCGACCTGAGGAGCATGGTCGTCTCCGAGTCAAAGCCTAAGGCCAACACTGTCCTAAGGCAATTTATGCTGCCCAAATGTAAATGATTAACCAAGATTCTATTCAAAGCAATAGGTGCCCTACCGTCCAGCACAAGCAGGGGTTGTTAAGAATACCCCCAAAAGCCATGTGTCCATCCGTTGCCCGCCTTATGTCCAACGGAGGCCACAGACATAACCCAGTTATGGTGGCTAGGCATCCAAAGGCATCCACCACCAGTAACGGCGGACTCCCCTGCAAGCAGCCCCTGCGGGCTACAGAATGCCCCGCAATTGACTGCTCCCCAATAACTGGGCGAAGGGCAAGAACTCCGGGGGCAGGGGAAGAAACCCCACACAGATGCAGAGCTGTGCTGAGCCCAAGCGGACTACGGAAGGACACCCCCCAGGTTCCCCCTGGTCCCCAGGACTCCCTTTAAGTTGCCACACGGACTGGCCCACGCGCACCACTCACCTGGCCTGGGCATGCCCCAAGCCCAGGATGGCCACCCCGGGACCTAAAAAGGGGGGGGTATGGAGCAGGCAACCACCCCACCCCCTAAGGCCCCGCATTTTCCAGCCCCATTCTACAGCCGCGCGGCCGCCCACAGCCCTTTCTCCCGTAGAGGCCACTGTAGCCAGCATCGCCAGCGATCTTCCCTGTGCTGCTCCGTCGGGCCCGTCCGCTGCTCTGTCGGGCCGCCGCCGCCTTGATCGCCCGCGCTCCCCGGCCTCCGAAGGCCTGAACAAAGGGGGGGCGCAGCCCGCGCTCCACAGAGGCCACCGCAGCCGGCACCGCCAGCGATCTCCCCTCCAGTGCCCCGTCGGGCCGCCGCCGGTGCCGCTGCGATCGCCAAGCCGCCCACAAGCGGCTGCAACTCCACTGGTGCCATCCCTCGCCGCTCCACCATGCGCTCCGCGGCCTCCGAAGGCCCGAAAAGGGGAGCCACACACCGGAGCTCCAACTTCATTGATGATTGAACGGGACTGCTGGGGGAGAAGACGCAGGGCCGTCCTTTACTTCCTCGGCCCTGCCCCTTCCGGATGCCCTTATATGGCGCTTTTGGCGCCAAACCCCAGCCTGCCTCATCCAGCAGGGAGGCAAAGGCGCTTCTTCAGCCCAACGACTTGGCGCCGTGGGCTGTTGAATCGAATTACATTTAGTTTTTTAATACTGGCCCTCTTTTTCACATTTTACTAACCTTTGTTAGGTTCTGGGTTTCCAGTACGACAGTCAGAGTCAAGTTCACCTTAGAGACCAACAACATTTGCAGAGGGTAAGATTTGGAGAGTCAAAGCTCCCCTCACCAGGCACCTCTGAAGGAGAGTAGCAGGACCAAAGTCACCCATCATGCTTCCATGGCAGAGTTGGGGATTTGAACCTGGGTCTCCAAGATTCTAATCTGATCCTTCCTTTATTTTTCCCAAAGCTCTGGCATCATCCTTCACACAGGGGTAACCAGAGGACAGGGCACCTGTACCTTTTACAACTCTGTACAAAAGGGACTTTTCAGCACTTAGAGCTTCTGTCATCCCCGCATGAAAAACTGCACCAGCCCAAATTCTCATTTCTACACAACTCTGAAAGATACAGAAGCCCCTGTGTTCGTCATGGCCGGGCTGCTCTGTTATCACACAGAGAGAATGTAAGAGATCCATATTGTATGTGACAATGGCAAAATATCTTTGCTCCCCAAGGGAATAAGATTTTTTTTTTCCTTTCGCATGTAGGTCATTTCTGAATTCATAAGCTATTTTCTCTATAGCCACATGAGCATTATAGATTATTATGTCAGGACATCCTTGCTGACAGGCCGGGAATTTGGGTTGCAATTAATATTTTTGTAAGAAGCTTGTAAAGTGCTGATCTCACATATTACCCAAAGAAATTAAAGCGATCAGAGAGCTGAAAAGGGCATCCTCTGTAGCTCGAAGGGAAACGTGGCAGAGTTATGTCTTTCAAACACAGGGGCGGGGGACAGAAATTAACACAGAAGCACTCCACAAATCAACTAGGCATGAATTCCAAAGAGAAGTGGATTAACGGAATATAATAAAACTGTCCAGAGAGAAGATCAGAGCATAATTGGAACAACTGGGTGGGGGGACTAACCAACACAGGCAAGTTTCAAAGTCTATATTTGAAGGCTATTTGTTAAACTGAAACTAAGAGTGTTATCCCAAGCAGAGTTACAGCTTTCTAAGAACCACTGAATTCAGTGGATTCAGGGTTTAAGCATTTGCTTAAGATAGCACTATAAACCTTTTTTTAAAAAACAACAACAGTAGTCCCGGTCACACGGGCCATAAAATGCGGGTGGGAAGCGTGGCAGTTTGGCCCAGAGCAAAATAACATGCGGCCGCCCAATCACAGGTCCCGTCGAGGTCCCATGGGTAGGGGCGAGTTGGCGATCACACGACGATCCTGCGGCACGGCAAAGAAGTGGCACAGCTCGATCTCACCAACAGCATGTGCGATTCTGCGGAGCAACGGAACTTTCGCTTTCCTCTTCGTGCGCATGCGCCATTGGGTGCTTGTGCGCATCTTGTGGAGACTTGGGGGGGAAAAACCTGTTTGTGACAGAACATGGGCGGGCGCCGGATGCCATAGACGACCACCGGAAATGCGATCAGACGCCAGCCCTTGCCCCGCGGTTTCCAGAAACTAGTACCTCGGAGGTACTAGTTTTTAACTCCGCATCTTCAGTGGGAAGCCTCGGGTTTGCCATGGGAGCGCTACGCTTCCCAGATGTTGCGGTGTGATCGCGCCCGGAAAATCCGCCTATCATCCGTCTCTGTAGCATGGCTAATGCTCTGTGTGACCGCAGCCAGAGAATGTTTTCAACCAGTCAGGGTACAATAATAGTCAGCAGTAGCATGACCCAATAGGAGTCATGTTGAATAAAATGGATGACAGCTCTGTTAAACAGCTTAGGGTTGCCAGCCCCCAGGTCTGGGTGGGGGGTTTCCCCACTTATGGGGCCTTCAATCTGCCACCAGCCAGCTGGCCACTTGGGGAAGCCCTGCCCCCAAGCCCCGCCCCCAAGAGTGACCATCTGCCCCACTCCCTCCCCTGCTGCCCAATTGAAAGGCCTTCAGCTGATCGGCGGGGACCACGTGGCCCGCCGACCAGCTGGAGGGCCCTTTAAATCTAGCAGGAGGGGAGGGAGAGGGGCAGTTGTGGGCTGCACATGCGGCTCACAAAACAACACCTTAAAGGGTCTTTTTTGCAAGGAGGGTGGGGGCCGCAGCATGCTGGACTGGGGAAAATCAGCTTGAGACTTGAGTCTGCAAGGCCTCCCAATGGTAGCCTGCTTTGTCCACTGCCACTCAGAATGGTGGTGGGAGAAAATCAGTGTTGGCAGCCTCAGGATATCAGTTCCAGGGGAAACCTGGAAGTGACATAGGGTCAGGGCTAGTGTCAGTATTGTTGAAGGGAGTGACTCAACATGTCTGGACAAGGGGGGGAGGGGGCGTGTGCGACATCACTCTGTGGATAGGTGTTATTTCCTTGAATGGGAGGCCTCTCTTTGTCTTAACCTGGGAGCTGCCTTCTGCCCTTTCCTCTCTCTCTTTCTCTTCTCTCTTGTCACATGGCCGTCCACGGAGACACATGTCTCTGCAGGTCTCTCCTGTAGATACAATACCCTTGTACTCCCACACACATGATGGTGGACGAGCTGGCCATTTGTCACAGGGAAACTACTCTTTAATGTGAACTGGATCTACTTTCATAAATGTAAGCTTTTTGCAATATTCTTCTTGGGAGATTTATGTGAAGTGCCAGCATCATGCCAGGGCAATGCTCTAGCAGTTGCCCAAAAACTTGCACCAAAATTTAGTGCAGCATCAACAGTTGCTGCCCTCCCGCTTGGTTTGCCTGTTTCTGCCCACCAACCAGCTGAGGGTCAGCAAGCAGCATTTAAAATTTCCAGGAGTTTTCCCACTATAAGCGGCCATCTGGCAAACCTAGGGGGCACGCAATTAAGTTGATTAAGTAGATGCCGGTTAAACAAAAGAAAGTACTTCTTCATACTGCATATAATTAACTTGTGGAACTCTTTGTCACAGGATTGTCTGTATTTACCCAAAAGGAAGGCTAGTGTTTTTTCCAGATAAGCTGTCAAGAAAAAGAGGTGGTTCTCATATATTCACAGGCAAGTTACAAGAAGTACGTAGAGTAATTAAAATAAACATTGGGTGTGTATAATATTTAGGTGGGTAATTCCATAGTTGAGGTTGTCTCCCTTGAAGGTAAATATGATAGCAATATCCCATAGCTCAGGGCTTTTTTTGTAGAAAAAGCCCAGCAGGAACTCATTAACATAATAGGCCACACCCAACAGCAGACACTCATTAGCATATTAGGCCACACCCTTGACACACAGCACATTAGCATATTAGGCCGCACCTCCATGTTACCAGAAGTGTGGTCATCCAGCCACACCCACCCTTTTGCTTCTTATTCTGTTTACCTTGTTGTCAAAACCCAGAGCTTTTTTTGTAGAAGGAACTCCTTTGCATGTTAGGCCACACACCCCTAATGTAGCCAATCCTAATGAGTTTCTGATGTTGGGTGTGGCCTATTATGCTAATGAATTCCTGCGACTGGGTGTGGCCAACTCAGGAGCCAGCCAGAACTCCGTTCCTGTGCGTTCCTGCCCAAAAATAGCCCTGCCATAGCTTAGACAGCTTTAAAAAGGGATTAGACAAATTCATAAAGGAAAGGCTAGTCAACAAACAGCTGTTAGCCATGATGGCTAACTAGAGCTTCCATAGAAAAGAGTAAGAGTCCAGTAGCACTTTAAAGACTAACAAAATATGTGGCAGGGCATGAGCTTTTGCGAGTCACTGCTCACTTCTTCAGATACTTCAGAGCCTCCATGTTCAGTATACCTGTCAGCGCTGACTGCTTGTCACAACAGTGGAGGCTATGGGCTATGTATCTCTGCCTGTAGGCCTTCTGAGGTGGAAACAGGATACTGGACTAGATGGCGAGATTCTTATATCAACTGCAGGGCATCTCAGTCTTCTCAACAGCCACTCCATTGACATTATGACTGAAGCAGCACTTAGTCTGTTTTGTGTAGTGCTGTTTGTGTAGTGCTTTATTTAATTCTGGCATGAGACAAACCATATTCCTATAAGCATTCAACAACAGTGTATATATAACAGCACATTTCTTGACATATTTAATGATCACAACAAGATGTTCTTAAGGAGATAAGAACGCTTGTAGCACAGCAGAAATCAAGAACTCCATGTAAGCAGAAGCAGGCTGGTTGGTAATTACATACATTACACGCCATTCATCACTCAAAATGCCTTCGCTTTTGAATTATTTCCAAATGAAGGAGGCATACTCTGAAATGCTTTAACAAACTTCACAAGGTATACATAATGGAACTGAACCTCAAAACAGACTCTGCTGTCATTAACTGTAATTTGGATGAGTGGCTTTTTAATATTTATTTTAAAAGAAGAATGGTTTTATAGCTGAAGGTGTTAGAAAATAATAGTTTTGGCATCCCGTTGAATAGGCAATCTTCTTTAATAAACAATCAACACTGACATTAACTTATAGAGGTGTAAAATCCACTTATGAAGCTATTCAGTCCTACAGAGGAATTCTACCGACAGCTGTAGAAAAAAGCTTTGCTACTCTTCTTGCCTTTAAAAAAAAATAATTGGTGTGAATTGAATGCAGGGCAAAGAGAAACTGCCTTGTGGTGTTTAGGAATAATTTATTATACTGCTATACTATACATGTTCCGTTTGTACTTTTGTGCCTGTTTCCAAACAGTAATTGGCCACTGACATATTTCCATCAGAAACTGCTCAATCTTGAGTTATGTGTGTCCATTAAAACCACTGTTCTTACATCAAAGTATTTAAAAAACAAAAACATAAAGAATGCAAAGATTAATCTAATATAGCCAAAGCCTGTCCCTCCAAAAGGCCTTTGGTTTCTTGAACAGCCACATATGCAGCAAGATTGTTAAGGAACACAGAACACAGTAAAGGTTTCCCTTGCTCGAAATCTAGTCGAATCCGACTCTAGGGTTGCAGTGCTCATCTCTGTTTCCAAGCCTAGGAGCTGTCACTGTCTGAAGAAGTTTCCATGGTCATGTGGCTGGCATGACTAAACACTGAGGCGCACAGAACGCTGTTACCTTCCCAACCAAGTGGTACCTATTTATCTACTTGCAATTTCTTGCTTTAGAACTGCTAGGTTGGCAGGAGCTGGGGCCAGAGAAGGGAACTCACCTTGTCACGCAGCACTAGGGTCTCGGACTGCCGAGCTACAGACCTTCTGGTCTGCAGCTCAGTGTCTTAACCTCTGAGCCACCACGGCCATACCAGAACGTTAATCTGGCCCAAGTCAGAGAGAGCTGTCCCTTGCTGTGTTTCCATCAGGAACAGGCCAGGTATGAATCATTGCAAATTTGTCATCCATGCTCTTTGAACCTGCCAATTCCCTTTCTGATTTTATTTCTCACTTAGGCAAATCAAATGAAAGGCTACTCAGGGTTGCTACTTGGAGGCAGGCAATGGCACTCACATCCAAGTTGTGGGCATGGGCAGGGGAATCTTTTCCTAGCACATAGATACACAACATCACGGAGTAAATAACATCCTACTAAGCCTCTGTTAAAGGGTCCAGGATTTTTTTTTTTCCTCCAAGCAGGTGGCAACCCTATTGCTTCTGTTCACACAACAAAATAACTGGGATATCTAGAGGACTACAGGTAGTGTGTGCTCCTGGCAGACCGTATTGGTGGGCCCTCAGTACAGATGACTGTAACGTCTGACGAGGCCTTCTAAAATCTGTTTCTACATCTTAATAAGAGCAAGCACCAAAGTTGCTGTTTTTCAGTGCCAGAGAACTCCCACAGTTCTATGGGTTGAAATAGGGGGGCCAAAAGGAAACTTAACACTGGGAGTTTGTTATCGCCCACCAGATCAAAAGATAGAGGAGGATTATAAAATGATGAATGCCTTAAAGATAGCAACTAGACAAAAACACTGTGTAATAATAGGTGATTTTAACTACCCACACATTGATTGGGTCAATATGTGTTCTAGCCGGGAAAAAGAGATTGAGTTTCTAGACACTCTAAATGACTGTGCTATGGAGCAGATGGTCACGGAACCTACCAGGGGAGAGGCGATCCTTGATTTGGTCCTAAGTAACACTCAAGACCTGGTGAGAGATGTAAAAGTGATTGCACCGCTTGGAAACAGTGATCATAATGTTGTTGAGTTCATCATTTGTACAAATAGAGAATTGGCCAAAAAGACTCACACAACCATTTTTAACTTTAAAAGGGGTAATTTCTCTGATATGAGGGGACACGTGGGGAGGAAACTGAAAGGAAAAGTAGAAAGGGTCAAAACAATTGGGGAAGCTTGGGATCTATTTAAAACTACGATCCTAGAAGCTCAAAAAATATATATTCCGCAGGTTAGGAAAGGCACAAACAGGTATAGGAAAAAGCCTGCATGGTTAACAAACAGAGTAATGGAGGCTGTAAAAAGTAAAAAGAATTCCTTTAAGCAGTGGAAAGCTAGTCACAGTGAGGCTGATAAAACGGAACACAGGCTATGGCAAATAAAATGCAAGTCTGAGGTCAGGCAGGCAAAAAGGGAATATGAGGAGCATATAGCAAAAAACGTAAAAACCAACAATAAAACTTTCTTCAAATACATTAGAAACAGGAAACCAGCCAGGGAGGCAGTGGGGCCCTTGGACGACCAAGGGGTAAAAGGAGTATTGAAGGATGATAGGGAAATGGCTGAGAAGCTAAATGCATTTTTTGCCTCCGTCTTCACTGTGGAAGATGAGAAGTGCTTGCCCACTCCAGAACCACTGATTTCAGGAGGGGTGTTGAAAGACCTGAGTCAGATTGAGGTGACGAGAGAGGAGGTCCTAAAACTGATAGACAACTTAAAAACTGAAAAATCACCAGGCCCAGATGGCATACATCCGAGAGTTCTGAAAGAACTCAAATGTGAACTTGTAGATCTCCTGACAAAGATATGTAATCTTTCCTTAAAATCTGCCTCCATTCCTGAGGATTGGAAGGTAGCTAATGTCACTCCCATCTTTAAAAAGGGTTCCAGAGGAGATCCGGGAAATTACAGGCCAGTCAGTCTGACGTCGATACCGGGTAAATTGGTGGAAACCATTATTAAGGAAAGAATTAGTAGGCACATAGATGAACAAAACCTATTGAGGCAGACTCAGCACGGTTTCTGTAAGGGAAGATCTTGTCTCACTAACCTGTTAGTGTTCTTTGAGGGGGTGAACAAACATGTGGACAAGGGGGATCCAATAGATATTATTTACCTTGACTTCCAGAAAGCTTTTGATAAAGTTCCTCATCAAAGGCTCCTAAGTAAGCTCAAAAATCATGGGATAGAAGGACAAGTCCTTTTATGGATCAAAAACTGGCTAGTTCATAGAAAACAGAGAGTGAGTGTAGGTGGGCAATTTTCTCAGTGGAGGGTGGTAAGCAGTGGGGTACCGCAGGGATCAGTACTTGGTCCACTGCTTTTTAACTTGTTCATTAATGATTTGGAGATGGGAGTAAGCAGTGAAGTGGCTAAATTTGCGGATGATACAAAGTTGTTCAGGGTGGTGAAAACCAGTGAGGATTGTGAGGCACTCCAAGGGGATCTGTCAAGGATGGGCGAGTGGGCGTCAACATGGCAAATGGGGTTCAATGTGGCCAAGTGCAAGGTGATGCACATTGGAGCCAAAAATCCTAAATATAAATACACATTGATGGGGTCTGAACTGGCAGAGACTGAGCAAGAGAGAGATCTTGGAGTTGTAGTGGATAACTCACTGAAAATGTCGAGACAGTGTGTGACTGCAATAAAGAAGGCCAATGCTATGCTGGGGATTATTAGGAAGGGTATTGAAAACAGATCAGCCAATATAATAATGCCCCTATATAAATCAATGGTGAGACCTCATTTGGAATACTGTGTGCAGTTCTGGGCACCACACCTTAAAAAGGATATTATAGCTTTGGAAAAAGTGCAGAAAAGGGCAACTCGAATGATAAAAGGGTTGGAACACTTTCCCTATGAGGAAAGGTTAAAGCGCTTAGGGCTCTTTAGCTTGGAGAAAAGACGACTGAGGGGTGACATGATCGAGGTTTATAAGATTATGCATGGGAAAGAGCAGGTAGAGAAAGAGGTACTTTTCTCCCTTTCTCACAATACAAGAACTCGTGGGCACTCCATGAAACTGCAGAGCGGTCGGGTTAGAACGGATAAAAGGAAGTATTTCTTCACCCAAAGAGTGATTAACACATGGAATTCACTGCCACAGGAAGTGGTGGGTGCTACAAGCATGGACGGCTTCAAAAGGGAATTAGATAAGCATATGGAGCAGAGGTCCATCAGTGGCTATTAGCCACAAGGTATAGCTAGGGGCTCTGGGGCAAGTGATGCTCTGTCTTCTTGGTGCTTGGGGGGGGGGGTCAACAGTGGGAGGGCTTCTAATGTCCTGGCCCCACTGCTGGACCTCCTGATGGCACTGGTATTTCTGGCCACTGTGTGACACAGAGTGTTGGACTGGATGGGCCTTTGGCCTGATCCAACATTGGCGTCTCTTATGTTCTTATGTTCACAGTGAGAGAGATGGGATGTTGTTGTTTTTCATGCTTCCATTGTGTTTCCAGGCATTGGGTGAAGCCATTAGAGAAAGATGCCCATTAAAACACCACGGTTGTTGCCAACGGTTCCTAGATTCTGCTTTGAACGACAGAGGGATGAATAAATCTGGCAATTGTTCAACCCGATAAATAGATGGTCAGAGAGATTAAAAATCTCCCAACATTGACGTGAAAATGCAAACTAAAAGTTAGCTCATTACTTGCCTCGTATTTATGTCTTGTTTCAGTTCAGAAGATCAATTCCATTTCACCTATGATGGAATTATAAAGTCTTCTAGAGTGTATTAAGTATCTTCAGGGCATTCTGAGGGTCTCATTATTTCTCATATGTCACCCTCAGATGCCTTGAAAACACTGGTTTCTTTGCTTCTATTTTGCACACTTCTGAAAGGTTGCCAGATTCGGAAATAAACTCATTAGCATGCAGAAATAGGCTACAATGATTGTATATGGCAATTATAGCCTATTACCCTGCTAAACTGGAAGGTAAAGCCAATTAAATTAAAGGTGACTGTTAATTCCTCTTTATTGCTGTATCTTATGCACATTTTGCATCATTTTAATTAATGCTAACAAACTTCCCACAGGATGAAAGGGAGTTAACTAAAATACATTTACAAAATTCAATATATAATCCAGAGTTTGATATGCTAATTGTGTACAGCTGTTTGCAAACCTTTCCGACTTATAATTAATGACTTGTATTTAGAAGTGAAAGAGTGAGAGAGAAAGAATGTGTGTGTGTGTGTGTGTGTGTGTGTGTGTGTGTGTGTGTGTGTTTCAGGCTGTTGGTAGGAAAGGAAAGGCTTCATTAAATCTAGCTGGCAGCCATTTTATTCATGGCAGTCTCCAAATTACATTTGGTAATATCAAGACCTGATGAGAATAAGAGACAGCATTAATCCAGTGTTACAGAGAGTGGCATTGTCAGATGTAAGCCAAGAAACAAAGCTAGAATTGCCAAGGTAGAGGAAGCAAAGCGATAACACTGGGCAGGGTGGGTGCCAAGCTAGAAGAAAGAGCGAGCTGCTTTACACTGGGTCAGACCCTTCAGGATGCCAACCAGCCTGACCAAAAAATGTCCTCCTATCCCTTTAATAGAGCTTTCATGGGATGTTATTTACCAGGAGATTTCATTTACCTGCATGCCATGAAAATTTTCCACTGCCCGTTTCCATTGATTAAGCCTCTATTGATAGGGCAGGATTTTTCTTCCTCAACGCCTGTTGGCAACCGTTCAGACCACGGAGTTATAAAGGTCACTGTTCTCAGTTCTGACTGGCACTGGCTCTCCCAGGTACCAGGTCTTTTGCATCACTTACTGTTTCTTTTAATTTATGATACTGTGGATTGGACCCGGATCTTCTGCATTTGTTTCTGATGTTCTACCCTCTTTTCTAAATCTAACACATGAACCTGGTTTACCCTAAGTTTGCCAAGGTCAATATTGTCTACTCTGTTAGCAGTTCTCCAGAGTCTCATATAAAGGTCTTCCATGTCATCTACTACTTTTTACAGTTGATGCCAAGGGATATTTTGCAGACAAAGAAGATGCTCTACCATTAAGCCACAGCTTTCCCTCATATTTGAAGGAGAAGGGCAAGAAGAACGAACACAAAATCCACAGCTGCAATGAGTCCAATCATCATTTGCATAACCACCCACTGAGAAGTCTTTTGAAATGATCTAACATTTCAGGATTGGCATGTGGTGGTAGAGTGACTGAGATATTAATGAAAAGTGACAAATTGTCTACAATGGGGATGGACAGAGTTCAAACTTATGTAGTCTACTTTTTTTTGCAGCAACATGCTTCACCAGCCAGAGACAGCTACAAACGGTGTCTCTGGGTAGCTGGAGCCAGTCACAAAAAGTAATCCCCCAGCTGGGAGAAGCCAGTCACAAAATGGCAGCCCAGTCAACTACAATTACTAGCGCCATATGGGAATCCCTCACACCACCTCAGGACTGTTGTTGTACACAGTGAATTTTACTAAAATCTTTATTATAAACCTATTAAAACCATGTTTATGGGTAAGCATTTCAGCCAAGAACAAGAAGTGTGAAAGGCATTTTCCTAAAAAAAAAAAAAAAAATGAGGCAAAGGAGAACCCCATATCTATATAATTTCCTTTTTGCACCCTACCCACAGTTCTGTGCAGATGAGTAGGAGGTAGGGAATGCTCAGTGGAGGACAATATGGCTTCCCAGAATGAGGTGCTATAAATTAGCTCAACTGATCTCTACAAAAAAAAGCACCCCATCCTTCTGTACCCTGCCCTTGTTCCAACCAACAGAATATTCTTCTACTTCCTTACGATGCAGCTAGTCCTTTGAAAAGTTCTAATGCATCCATTAACAATACATTATTGAGCCATGACAAGATCCAGGAGGATTACAGTCAGATTAAAACATTTTATCCCAAAGTGTTGGTCTTTAGCCACCAGAGACGGAGAAAGGGAATCTGACATAGTGGACTCACAGTCTAGTGCTTCTCAGAAGAAGGAATAATCAAGTTTAGCATACTACTGCAGGAAGGGTAATCACACGTTTTCTTCGCCAAAAAGCTTCCCAAAAGAAGTTATTGTTGCATCCCCAGTATTTCTTTATTAACTTTGATCTAAACCACTTAAACCACAAGAGTGCTATTTAAAAAACGCCTAGGTTAACATCAGGTCATGCAGCGCTTTGGAGGAGGGGCGCTACCGGAGAGAGAATGAATGCTTGATTTCTAATGAAAGGAGTCATTTATTCTCCCAGAAAGGCTAATGAACAGAGCAACGCTGGCAGCAAATTGTGAGCCATATTTTCAGTTGGACAAGGGTGGTACGAAAGACAAAGATGGAGAGATTGAGTGGCGCCAATTCGGAGCCACGTCCCTTTTGTAAGCAGCCAAATCAAAATGTGAAGACGAGCTTCCAATTTATGCTGCAGTAACACAGGCAAATGTTCAGTGTAAATGAGAAATGCAATAACCTCACCAGGGAGAGAGGGACACGTTTGGATGAGGTCGACCTTGGAATCAGAAAACAGCAATGCCACCTTTACAAGGAGCCTTATCAAGAGTCTGCACAGGAACAATTGCCTTGTAGAACAATTGCACATCCAAAAGTCTAGTGCAGCTTTGAGAAGCCAGCTTTGTGCTTCTCGCTTTCTTAAGTACTCAGATGCACCTGTGCAAAGGGCACAAAAAACCGAAACAAAGTTTGTGGTGTACCCAGAAATATTGTCCATACATCTGTGCATGTACCAGGGCCAGTGCATATTGATGATCAGCCAGTAAAGTGTAAGCCAGTTTGCAGTACTATTTCCAGCGGAAGAATCCTCCATGCATATAAGTGAATTAGAAAATCAAAGTGAATTAGTGAATTAGAATGAGAAAAGCAACATTAAAGGAGAAATTATTCAGACTTTCCATCAGAAATAAAGAGGCAGGTTTTGAAAATGCCTATTTTTAACTAAAATAAATAAAAGAAAAGATATGTATTTGAAATTGATTTGGGCATGAAAGGGCTAGGTTCCTGCTCGGTCATGAAGCCTGCACAAGAATCCAAGCTGGTCCAAGAAAAGAAAACCAAGGCTGTGATCACCCAAAGACCAATTTCCCACAGCCGCTGCTCTGCACTCGGTCCTCTCTTTGCCCCGATGTTACGTGTCAATTTCCCACAATGTGCTGCGCGGCGGCATTTTGCCCCGCAGCTTCACCCGATTTTCCCCTCGTCCCCTCGTCTACGCAATCCTGTTTTTTGAAGATTTAGTAGACGCAGGGAAAATCGGGGGAAGCTGCGGGGCAAAATGCCGCCACGCAGCACATTGTGGGAAATTGACACGTAGCATTGGGGCAAAGAGAGGAGCGAGCACAGAGCAGCGGCTGTGGGAAATCGGTTACAGTAAATAATCCTCTTTCAATCCACTTTCAATGCACTTTCCAACTGGCTTTTGCCAGTTCACATAGGCCCAATCTGCATCTAGCATTTGCTCCGCTGTTTTACCAAACCCACATTGGAACAGAAAAAGATGTGGCTCAAAACCACATTCAGATATCCTAGGCCAACACTGTACTGACTGCAGAGTCACCCCTGAATGGCCATAAAACAGCCATAAATCTATGCAAACAGCGTTCCGTGTGCCTTGGTGTTTAGTCATGCCAGCCACATGACCACAGAAACGTCTTCGGACAACACTGGCTCTTCGGCTTTGAAACGGAGATGAGCACCGCAACCCTAGAGTCGGACTCGACTGGCTTTCGAGCAAGGGAACCTTTACCTTTACCTTTATACCATAAAACCGAGAGATCAAACAAAGTGAAAGTGGCATACTGTCTGGACACTGCCATGAAATCCGACAATCAATCAAAGTGAAAGTGGCATGCAATGTAGAGGGGAATTTCTGTTCCAGCGTGGGTTTGGTAAAACAGTGGAGCAAATGCTAGATGCAGATTGGGCCACAGTAAAATCCAGTTAGAAAGTGCATTTAAAGTGGATTGAAAGTGGATTATTTAGTGTGTGTGATCGCAGCCCAAGAGAATTTTCTTTTCGATTTCTGTCCCAGTAAAAGGTGGAAAAAACCTCCCCCCCATGCTATGTGGATTTCCACAGGGTAACTTCACACTGTTACTTCACACAAAGGGAAAACATTTGCAACCCAGCAACAAAAGCATTAGGAATAACTGCGTCCTGATCAACTGCTAATTCTCGTCTCTTCCTTCTAAATTGTATTTTATTGCATCATTTCAACTAAGGTGCTTTGAGTATTGTGGCTGCATTTTATTTCGTTGTGTTTGATCCCTATATACCAGTCAATGGGTATGAGAATGCTATAAAAATAAAATTGCTCTTGTAAGTGTAACTAAAGATATTTTCAAAAAAGTGTAACTAAAGTTATTTTTTTAAAAACCACAAAGTCCCTTAAAAGAGAGCCGCTACAAGGAACCAATCTGACTCAGATAACATTTGGAGAATGGGGGAAACAGCTTGGTAGTATACTCATGAATGGTTTAATATACCCATTGCCTTCTAATATACTCCATGAGTGTACAGAGAGTTCAATCAACATTTGAATAGTTGGCAGGATGTTGCTATGTAGAAAAAATAATTTCTATGACAAAGTGCCCTCCAAGAATTGATAATGTTGATCCTGCCCTGCCTCCAAGAAGTTCAGGGTGTCCTACGTGGTTCTCCCATTCTCGATCTTATCCTCACAGCACCTTGTGAAGTACAGTAGGCTGAATGGAAATATGAATCCTGGTCTCCACATTCCTACAGCTGTCATCAAAAAATTTAGCCTACATTCAAATCCTGGTCCTGGTCCCAAACTGGAAAACAATCTAATTTGTCTCTTTGCTGCTCTTATAGGATTTGTCAGCAGCCTTTGATGCAATGGATTGTGCTATCTTGTTGAGGCAGAAGTGGGCATGTGCTTTGGACTGGTTTAAATTCTTTCTCACAGAACTATCCCTATGCTCATCACTCAGTATGTAAAGCCTTAGGACAGGGGTGTCAAACATGCAGCCCGTGAGCTGGATCAGGCCCTCTGAGGGCTGCAATCCAGCCTGCAAGGACCTGGCTGTTTCCTGCTTCCTTTTCCAGTTCTGCAATTGCAGCGTGCTTTACTAGACTCTCTCAATCGCACAGGCAAGCCTCTCCTGTGTGATTGAGAAAGTCTGGTAAAGAACTGGCTGAGGCTCCTCCCCCTTCTCCTCTCAGGGGGAGGGAGGGAACTGGTCAGACTGCCTCAATCCTACATGAGACAAAGGGAAGCCTTTATTTCCTTCCACTGGCTGAGGCTCCTTCCTGAAAGGAGGGAGGGAATGAGGGAGAACTTGTTTTGCTGGGCTGCCTCAGTCACACGGGAGAAATACCAAGCACCTTTAGGACCAACAAAGTTTCGTTCAAGGTATGAGTTTTTGTGTGCCTTGCTACAGTGTGTTTGTGTGTTGCTGAAGAAGAAGAAGAGATTGGATTTATACCCCACCTTCACTTGGAGTCTCAGAGCGGCTTACAAATTCCTTTCCCTTCCCCTCCCCACAACAGACACCCTGTGAGGTGGGTGGGGCTGAGAGAACTCTGACACAAACTGCTCTTTTTAAGGACAGCTGTGCCAGAGCTTGTGACTGACCCAAGGTCACATCAGCAGGTGCAAGTGGAGGAGTGGGGAATCAAGCTCGGTTCTCCCAGGGGTTCCCTCCCCCTTTCCACTGTATTCATGCCCTCATGATCCAGTCTTTCTCAGTAAGAAAGCAATGTGAACTATTTTAGAGGAGGAATAACAACAAGCTAGTGAGGTGGATTAGGCTGAGAGTGTGTGTCCAGGCCAAGTTCACCCCCACATTTCCTTTGTGGGAAGTTGTAGTTATTTCTCTTGGGAAGAAGTGTTGTAGACAAACACATAGCTCTCAGTCTGTGTCAGGATGCCTTCTCATGATCTTGACCAGCACATGAAGCAACTTATGTACAAAAGCTCACAATGCCCAGACATTTCATGTTTTCCCCTGGGTCCTAGGCTCAGAACAGTAAGCATGAAATTTCTGTAATGAATGTCAGTAAATCAAAAGTAGGTTTGCAGCTCACAGATACATACCTGAACAGCATACTCAAGATTGCTACAGCACATTTTGATGCAATAATTCAGAGCAAGAGGTGTCAGTGGAGTTCTGCTGACCTTTGCTGATTTTGTTAAGAGCCTAGGGGTTATAATGTTAAGAGCAAAAACATTGCTTGCTTCCAACTTAGTTTAGCCTAGAAGATGACTCTCTACCCTGATTTGGCTGATCTGACCCCCTGGATCCATGCCATGGTCAGTGTTCTCTCTAAGCTGAGTTAGTGTGAGCTAGCTCACAGTTTTTTAGCCTCTGGCTCACACATGTTTGCCTTTGCTCAGGAAGGATGACTCCAGAGCAAACTAATTGATGCAGCAGCCAAATCACTCGCTCACAACTTTCATGCCAGTAGCTCACAAAGTAGAATTTTTGCTCACAAGACTCCACAGCTTAGAGGGAACGTAACAGTGAGACTGCTCTGTTGGAATGCACTGTACATGTGCCTGTCCTTGGAATTAACATGGAAAAACCAGTTGAAACAGAATGCTGCAGCTTGGTTGCTCGTGAGAGCTGCACAGAGAATGCATGTTACCACCATTATGCATTGGCTACCCATCAGTTACTGAGTATAATTCAAGGTTGCTATGAAATACAAGACATATTTGGACCCTCATATCTGCAAAAAAAAACCCTCTCCTCTTATGCTCCACCATGACAGCTTTGTTTATCCAAGCAGAAACTTCTGGGGGTGTCACCCTGCAAATGGGCAAGATCAACAACCGCCCAGACAGATCCTCTTGACTACACTAACTTGCATTGCGTAATCCTTGAGCCTCAGTAAGAAAGGCAGGCAAATAAATAAATAACTTATACATGTTTTAGTATGAGCATGGCCCACTTTCCAATTTGGTACATAATCAAAGTAAGAGTAGCCTGAGCATAGGGAAAACCTCCTCCACCACCACCCCACACACACACACTCCCTCTCACTCCTAGGTAGGGTTGCCAGGTCCAAAGGATAAGCTGGTGAGGGACTTACCAGGATACTCCAGGAGATGGGAGGGAAGAAGCACGGCATGCCTACATAATACAACAAGTTGACCTAGAGATTTAGTAGACTCAAGCGGTCACAATATTAAGCATCGTGCAAAATATCCAACAACTGAAAACCCATATAAAGACTAAACTTTCCAAGCATCCACATGCACACTATTCAAAATACTCCACTCAAGAATCCAGGATTCCTCACCAACCATCCTCATTTCTTCCAGGAGCACCTAACATCTAATCCAGAGGTGTCAAACTCATTTCTTACGAGGGCCAGATCAGACATAAATGTCACTTTGTCGGGCTGGGCCATGTGTGCCATAAAATGTAATGTCAGGTACTGGAGATACAGGCAACTCAATTAATGATATTATTTTTTAACTCAAAATACAAACATGCTTAAAACATATACACTCTTACAGTATTTCCTTGAAGCATTTCCCTGATACTCACCCTCCCACTTCAACTGCCTGTTACACATTAGCACTGGGAATGTATACAGGGACAGGGCTGTATGTTTGACACCCCTGATCTAATCGCTACCATGAAAGTGCCACCGTAAGCTTCAGAGTCCATGAAAGGGGTGGTGCAAATTCCAAAGCTTTTGGAGATGCTCTGATTAAGTTAGGTTCTCCCATTCTCTTCATTCCACTCAGAGCTGTCTGTCCTCACAGTCAACCACATGTTAAGAGGGGTATTTTTCATGGGGTTTAGTCTGTCCCAGCCCATACCACTCCACTTCATTGCATAGGTCAATGAGTTTCCACTTAGCCTGTAAGCTGTAAGTACATTTTGTGATTTCATTTTGTAATGAAAATGGCTGTAGACTATTTAATTCAATACCCTGCTTATTACGTTAAATATGTTGGGCTTTTAATTGATTTTTGTTCCGATTTTCATTAAAATCTAATTTGGGGTCCTTTAATTCTAATTTCAATCAATTACCACCTTTGATTCATCCTCCGTGCTTTCAATAGGTCAATTACTTTAAAATAAAGGTTTTGTTCTCACTACCTTACATTAATTCCCACTAAAATTAAACCTGCTTCATTGACTGTATCTGGTAGATATAGTTTTCAAGGCTTCAGTGGTTTTCCCTCCTCGTCTTGGATCTCTCAGGCAAATAAGAAAGGCAAGCACTATTGGTCGGTGTTGGGTTTTCTACAGTAATTCCCCTCGTGGCCCTGATCCAGCCACACAAGTGTCGAGCTGCTGAAGGAGCTGTCTGTACATAGCAGAGATAAAATAACAAGCAACTACAACAAACTACTGTTTGATAAATGGAGGGAAATAAATCTGTCCTTCCACTTTCCCTCAGAAACCACAGGTCAGCGTTTCTACTAATTTGACCAGGGCTATGTGTATACAACACTCGAAGCATATACAGAAGCATTATTCTGAGCATGTACAACCCTAGCAATATCAGCACAAAAACATATTGACCTGCCAAATGGGACAAGAAGCACAATGTTTTGGAGCCAGCCTGGTGTTGTGGTTAGAGCAGGGGGTGTCAAACATCTGGCCTGTGGGCCAGAACCAGCCCTTCCAGTGCTCTTATCCAGCCCATGAACTTTATTGGCATTACCTTTATTGCCAGATGACAGAGGCTGGGCATTATGTCCCTGTATACTGTCACAGTGCTAATGGGTAATGGGCGGTGGAAGTGGGATGGTGGGCATCAGGGAGATCCTTAAAGAAATACTGTAACCGTGTTAATGTTTAAATCATGTTTGTATTTTGAGTAAAATATAATATTGTTAATTGGGTTTGCCTGTGCCCTTTATAAAGTTTATAGCTCCGGTACCTGTCATTACATTTTATGGCACACATGGCCCAACCCAACAAAGTGACATTTATGTCAGATCCAGCCCTCCTAACAAGTTTGACACCTTGGGGGTTAGACTGTCGGACTAGAATCTGGAAGAACCTAGTTCAAATCCTCACTTGTGCCATTGAAGCTTGTTGGTTGACCTTGGGCCAGCTGCACACTCTTAGCTAACCTACCTCACCGGTTGTTGTGAGGATAAAATGGAGGCGAGCACCATTACGTAAGCCAGCCTGAGTCCTCATTGGGGAGAAAGGCTGGGAGAAAATGAAGTCAATAAATAAATGAAGTCAATAATTATTTTTGAAATTAATTATATTGTTTACAATGTGAGTCCATGATAACAACAGGTAGGTGGGAGATGCTTTCTGCTGAGTCCCCATTCCTATTGTAACTCAGAATTCCCACCCACATCGTCCCCAAGGGCCCTATTTTCTAGGTGTCTCTTCACTTTGGATCTAACCTAGTAATACTAATAAAATAAATGGCCTTTGTATAACAATGGCCCCGGTCACACGGGCAGGAAACTGCGGGGGGGGGAGCGTGGCAGTTTGCCCCGGGGCAAACTAACGCGTGGTAAAGAGATCAGACCTCCCGTTGAGGTACCATGGAGGTACCGTGGAGGTTCCGTGGGAAGGGAGAGGTGCTGATCGCAAGACAATTCCTCGCGCAAAAAAGAAGCGCGCGGTGCGGCAAACTGGATGTTTTTTTCGTGTACACCACGACTGCGCATGCTCCGTTGGGTGCTTGTGCGCATCCACGGAGATGTGGGGAAAAAACCCTTTTTCTCAAGGGGACATGGGCGGGCGCCGGATGCCTCCGGAAACGCGATCAGACGCCTGCCCTTGCCCCGCAGTTACCGGAAACTAGTACCTCTGAGGTACTAGTTTTTTGCTGCGTGTTTTCGGCGGGAAGCCTCAGTTGAGCCACGGATGTGCTATGCTTCCCAGATGTGCCGGTGAGATCGCGCCTGGAAACTCCGCCTGTCTTCCATTGCTCTAGCATGGTTAATGCTCCGTGTGACCGCAGCCCTAGTTACCTTTTATAATAACCTACAATTACAGGACTGTTGTCAGGTTTAGTGAGATAATGTATCTAAAATAGTTTGAATGCTTGAGATAAATATTATTACTGTTACAGGGTTGGATCCAAAGGGGCTTAACTGCATGTGGAAGTGGTCTTCCACCTACAGCTTATACACCCTTCTAGAGTGCTGCACAAGAAAAGAAATAATCAATCCAACCTTTTTGTTCTTCTGCAAGTGCTTAAATAAGCTCTTTCACAAGTGGATTCATGAGGCTACACAGCCCACATATTCAAGCACTGCACAAACTTCCGGGAATCTTTGATGTAGCTGAGCTTGAGGGCAGTGCTGTTGTCAGTAGGAGCGGGGTGAGGCACATGTGAGGCCCAACCCAGCTGTGAAATACTTGTGAGGGTTTTTTTCCTGTCATACTGAAACCTTCACACAACAGTAAAATGGAGAATGGCACCATGTTGATGGATCCTAAGCTCTCACTGTGGTATCAAGGGACAATTTGCTAACTCTGTTCACACACATTCTCACTCCCTTTGTTCGTAGATAATCAGTGGACCTCAAGGAGAATTTTTTGGGATAATCAGTGGACCTCAAGGAGATATTTTTTAAAAATTTCTGCATGTCACAGTTACAACAGAAAAAGGTCTTCCAATCAGTGTATTGGACAGGGTGACAGAATGCTATGATAATAGTGCCAAAGGAGATCAAGCCATTGTTACGGGGGGGGGGGGAATCCTCAGGGTTTCTATGTACTTTGTTCTCCCCATAACTCAAATCTTGTGCTGGTGTATGCTACAGACATGTCTGGTAAAGCAAAGGGATATTTTTTTTAATATTTGATCACATTTATTATTTTTAAAAAAATCTGAAGCAACAAAATGCTGGGAAGAGGCCTTACATAATCTGCCAAAACTGACCTTGAAAGCTCTGTCTCAGACGTCTTGGAATGCTATATGTTGGAGCAGAGGCTGTCAGGTAAGTTTTGCTGTAATTACCCTAACTAGTTCTTTCTCATGGTACACATCTTGTGTACTACACAGGTACACACAGGCAGACGATATAGTTGACTATCTTTGTACCCAATCAGGGCCCTTCTGGCAACAAACAGTCCAAAAAGGGACAGGGTAAAAGCCGGAACGGGCCGGAACGGGCCGGAACGGGCATTAAACACACAATAGTACCGCAAAAAACAGTGGCTTTTACCCTGTCCCGTTAAGGGAAGATAAACATTTTTTCAAAAAGACCAGTACATATGTATAAAACCAACAATTAAAGATTTGCATTGTGATATTTTTGGAGGATTAAATTAGCAGCATCGAAGATGCAATTCTTGGTTTCAAACAAACCGAGTGATATGTTTCTAAAAATAAGCTTTTTTCTTACATTAGCTATGGCTCCTTTGATCCTGTGTTGAGTGATAAAATTAAGTTCCTTCTCTCTATCAGGTGGTGCCAAATGAAAATCTTCTGTACTTCGGGATTGTTCAGCTGCTTAAGCATTTTGGAGAGATATGGATTGGCCTCCTCACTTTCAGTAATGAGAGAGGAGAAACATTTGTGCAGACCCTTAGACCGAGGCTCCTCCAGAACAATATTTGTATTGCTTTTACACAAATGATGCCAATTTTATTGAATAGTGCTCCAAATAAAATCATGGAAAGTATATTCTCTCTGGTTTTATAAAAAGTAATAAAAGTAGCTAAGAAAGCAAAAAAATTGTATGATCTCTTTACAAGAGTAAGCATAAGGAAAAAGAAATAGAAAAAAGAGTGGTTGAAAAAGAAAAGGTAGAGCCAAGGGGGGGGGGCAAACCGAAGGGGTGTGGTTAGAGGCAAAAAGGACAGTATCAAAGGGGGAAAGGGTCACAGATACTCTATCACCCAGGGCCCATGCAAATCTGGAACTGGCCCTGCCTGTGGGCACTTTTGAAATTTTGAAAACAGGAACCAGGCACCATCAAAAAGGGCTGCCATAAGGGAGGTGTGGCCAACCACAAAACAACTACAATGGGGGCTGGGGCTAGTCACAACATTCTGAGATGTTCAAAACCACATGTCCTCCTAAGATGGAGGCAGCTGTTTCTGGACTGCTGCTCCCTGGACTGGTACTCCATGCAGACACAAAATACTGGACTCTTCTAAAGTACCTCCTGATCCAATGAGATCGAGAAGAGCCAGGTGTTGCAGAACAGCCCTGATGACCCATGAACACCATTCCACTTTGTGTCCTCCAAGAGGTCAAGACACTCAGTGGCCATCCCGGGTCTGTGCCTGATGGAGCACTGCTCTCCCAAGCCCCCCCAACTTCCAAAGTGATTCTTCACATCCCTCTGGGTGTCTCTGTCGACCCCAGCTGGTCATTTAGAGCATCTTCTGTTAAGACTCCCAGCACTGCTAGCACTTCATTTGTGTCACCATTTACAGGTACTGCCTAGCACCCATGTCTCCCACTCACTCCAATTAGCCAGCACAGGGATGGCTTACTATATTTGCACACTCCAGGGATATGGCAGTCTATTGACTAACTGTTTCCTTTCCCCTAGTGCCTTTTTAGTAATGGGTTCAAGTGGATCTTCACATGGTTACAGAGGACAAGCTTCCAACATTCAAAGTAATTTAAAAAGTATGAAAAAGAAAATGTCCACACACAAACTCTGCACAGCAACAAGACAAGCGAGGATATCAAGTAAAGGTCCTCTATCCCTTCTTTAAATAAACCCTGCCTGATTTTATTCTAGGGTAGACTATTTAGTCTTAAAGTTACAGCTTTCTATCAGTCATCCATTACCCTGAGGCTTTGTCCAGGTTGCAATGGTCCACATGGCAATGGTGGCCATCAAGATGAAACTCTGGTGTGAGAGCTCCTTCTTGCAAGTTATCACCAGATGGAATAAGCAAAAAAAAAAAAAAGACCTCATTCTCTCTTGTCAAGAGAATTTATCTCTTCTGTTTGTCTACCCCCTTGGTCAACCCTCCACTTCCTGTTAGTCCCAGGAAGGAATACCGTCTAGCATTTGCCATCCCCACATCCCCATCTCTTCCTAGGTGTCACCTTCCTGTAATGTTTTGAGATGGCCGTTTTTCCCCCTTTATTAATAGGAAAAATTACAAAATTTATCTCTATCAGTGTAATATAAAAGCTATAACAAAAAAATAAGCTAAAGAAACTGAGAGAAGGGAAATTTCAACACAGGACCTAATGGGGCTTTAGCCAACAATCTGGCATCTGCAATTGGATCCATCTCAAATTATTTCTTCAAGCTGAATCTTGTAGAGAAATAATTTATTAAACAATCGACTAATTGGTTCTCAAGACATTGAAATAATTCATAATTTTTTAAAAGTTCCAAAATGCCAATTAGACACAAAAATAATGCAAAACCAGAACAGTTATTAGAGATACAATTATATACAAATTTCAGCAACGAAATACTAATTTCTCATTTTTGATAACATAGGATCAAATCTCTCAGAATTACTAGAGTTATATTGTTTAAAATGCGGGAAGTTAATTAGTTTCTGCTGGCTAGAAGCATATGCATAATCAAACCTTAAGTACTGGGTGTTTGTAAGAGCCGTCAATGCAATGAGGGATGCTTGAGAGCAATTAACCTTTCTCCAGTTTTCTGTCCTTTTGCTGATAAATTTCTTGGAATAAAGGGGGGGGTGCAGCCCCAAAACTCCCCATAATGTGATGTAGCCCCAAAGTGGAGAGCATTCCTCAATGCCAGCATTAGCTCTTTGCTTTGGGGAAGAGATGCTTTAGGCAAATGATTGAGTCACCATGTTGTTATTTGCAGAACAGCACTTAGAGCAATTTCCCTTCCCGTCACAGTTCTGAGGCTCCAAATCATAACCTAACTGTTGCCAGATGCACTGAAAGTAGTTTGGACAAATTAAACAAGTGCTTACCTTAAGGAAAATTATCCATGTACAGCCTCTCTCTTGAATCCCAGCCTTCTTCTACTAAGCAATGGCGTGCATACAAACCCTCAAGCAACACAATGTAAAGGATCAATTATTCAGTGGCAAAAGACACCCCTGCTTTACATCAGGGGTCTCCAATGAAGTGCCCATGGACACCACAGCACCCCCTGGTACTTTCCCTGGCACCTGTTGTGGCTTTTCAAAGAGTGGAGGGGGGGGGTCCATTGTAAGGCAGGGCATGTTTTTCACTGCAATTGCAGGCCACAGCCACAACGACTTGTAAGCTCCTGTGTTTTCCTGAGTCAGCATGTGGCTCCATTTCCCCTTCAGGGTTTCCTTGTTTTCCCTCCTCTTTTCTTTTTCCCTCCCTCCCCTTAGGCTTCCTTCAGTTCTTTTTACTACCCTTCTTGGCAAAGTGAGCAGGGAGGTATTGCATTTGGCTCCACCTTCTGAGGCAGCCATTTTGGGTTTGGTTCCACCTTCTGCAGCAGGCATTTTCAGGTGGCACTCACCACACCCTGTCAAGATTCCAAAGGTGCCCGCAAGCTCCAAGAAGTTGGGGACCCCTGCTTCATGTAATTATCATAGCCCTAAAAGTGCACTTACCAGAGAATGTCACAAAGAGACTTAAACAGATTACCCCCCCCAAAAAAAAAAAAATCCTCATTAAAAGAAGGGGAATAAATTTATCTTAGCAATTTATTCAAATCAGAATCCAAAGAACCTATAGTTTACTTTCTTCAGTCCTGGAGAAGGATTAGATTCAACTCAATGCGAGGCGCCAAAACCTAAAAATAAGCAGAAGAATAATCTCTCGTTTCAGCCAAAACCTCCATTTCCTTTGTTCTGAAAAGCAATATAATTTCCTAGGTAAATAGCTTGACAATAAAGAGGGCTGCCAACATTTTTACAGGCCTGTTTTTAAACAATTGTCCAGAATGTAAACATTAAGCAAATAGAGCTCCACGCCAGGAAAAGCTTCGCTTGCTTTGGTTTTTGCATGACTAGCTACTGCTGGAGAAACAGGAGCAGTACGAGGGGGGTGGGAATGGACAAGCCCGCTTGTGTAGTAAGCAGCACTTGGACACCCTACAAATATTTTTTTTTACTAGACATTCTCCTAGACTTTAACGGGATCAAATGAAGCAGGAGATGAAGCTTTCCTTAATGAGGAGGTAACAGTGAGGAAAGGCATCACTGGTTACACTTCTGGGTGTCAAGCTGATGTTAAAAGCAGTGCTCCCTGGAGCAGGCCCATAGCTGCAGTGGGCTATCTCAGGGCTAGGCCCCCTGACTTACTGTGAGGCCCCACAACTTCCCATCCATCCCAGGGCCCCCAAGCGGCAGCACGTGCGTGGGAGAAGCCAGGTATTCTTTTAATTCGATTAGCCAGCGCTCCCTAAGGAATTGAAATGCCCCCCGACTTAAAGAAATCCTGGCAAGGGACCTGCCTTGGAGCAAGGATGGGAGGGAAACATGACAAGGAGAAGAGTCACAAAAACAAGAGCATCTCTTTAACAACAAAACATCATTTTTCCCCCTAATTTCAACTCTGCCTCTCAGCGGGGCAACAAACTAGGGCCATCTCAGATGAAGTAGGGGTGTTCGTGTACTGAAGGGTATGCAGAGAAATATTGGTTTGCTAATAGTGGCTGCGGTGGCTCAAGTGGTTAAGACGCTGAACTGTAGACTGGAAGGTCGGTAGTTCAGCAGTTTGAGATCCGAGTGCCGCATGACAGAGTGATTTCCTGTCTCTGGTCCCAGCTCCTGCCAACCTAGCTGTTCGAAAGCAAGAAATTGCAAGTAGATAAACAGGTACTGCTTTGGTGGGAAGGTAACAGCGTTCCGTGCGCCTTGGTGTCTAGTCATGCCAGCCACATGACCACGGAAATGTATTTGGACAGCGCTGGCTCTTCGGCTTGCAAACGGAGATGAGCACCACGACCCTAGAGTCAGATTTGACTGGCTTTCAAACAAGGGAAACCTTTACCTTTACTAATTTTCAAAAGAGGGAGAAGCTGAAATAAATTAGTCCCATTAGCATGCTCATTGCCCTCAATGAGCCAGTTTGGGGTAGTGGTTGAGTGCACAAACTCTAATCTGGGAGAACCGGGTTTGATTCCCCACTCTTCCACTTGCAGCTGCTGGATGATCTTGGGCAAGCCATAGTTCTGTCAGAGCTCTTTCTTGAAAGAGAAGTTCTCGAAAGAGCTCTCTCAGCCCCACCTACCTCACAGGGGCTGTGGTCACACACACCAAATAATTCACTTTCAATGCACTTTCCAACTGGATTTTGCCTGTTCACAGTAAAACCCAGTTGGAAAGTACACTGAAAGTAGATTGACAGTGGATTATTTAGTGTGTGTGACTGCAGCCAGGGTATCTGTTGTGGTGAGGGGGAGGGGGAGGAGTTTGTAAGCCACTCTGAGACTCCCAGTTAAAGGCAGGGTATAAATCCAATCTCTTCTTCTTCAAAAGAAAAAAAACAGAGGATGTTGAAGGCAGCTGAGTGTGAGTTAAAGGGGGAGGAATAAAAACACAGGAGAAATTACCCTGTTCAAGACCCTAACAGCTCACAATATCCCGGGAGGGTAGATTTCAGGGAGAGAGTTTCATAGTCAGTTGTCCCACCACAATTCTTCACCAGTTGCAATTTTTATTTCTACTCTCATCTAAAACTGAAAATGTATTCTGTGGACCTCAAGCAAATTGTTCCTTTCTTTATTTAAATGTGTATGCCAGGGTTCCACTATATGGTACCCACCAGTACTTCCTTTGGTGCCTGCCAAGCTTAACAAAGGGTAGGCAGGGCTGTTGTAGATCAGGACTTCATATTGGCTATCATCATTGAAATGAAAGGGTTTTCCACTGCAGGATCAGGAAGACTGGTAACCACTGGGCCTTTCCTTTAGCCAAAAGGAAAGGTGAGGTATAAATATTGTAATGAATGAATAAAGGATATGGGTAGGATTCATCCTACTACTATCTATACTCAACCAGAATAAGACACCAAAATTAGAATCCCCTGAGAAATAGGTCCCGGACTTACTGCAGGGCCCGTTTGTGCTACCCAGGGGAGGAGGTTTGGTTTTCCGGGCCGGTCACCATCTTGGTCAACATGCCTGGGGCCCACATGGCTTGCCTGCCCCCCCCCCTGTGCTGTTCTGCCTCTCTGTCCAATCGAAGCTGCCTGAGTTGTCCTCGAGGACGGGCAGGTGGACACGCAGTTTCCAGTCTGGTCTGTGTGCCTGACTTAAAATTGGCCCTCCAAGGGTCCTGGGCCTCATTTCTCCACAGTAGCTTTACTGCTGAAGTAGTCACCTGTGTAGAATGAATTTATGGAGGGGAGCAGGATCGCACTCGCTGGGTCTGTTCGTAGCCTCTACACAGTCCTAACCTGTGTGCACAGCCTACATGCATTGAGGTTGTGTACATATAGGCACAACTCCCAAGTTATAATTGAATGCATGGAGTGGGTGTCAAAGCCAGAAGGCACAATGACGTTTCCCCCCTCATGAGGTTCCCCACAGATTGTATGAATTATTAAACCACCTTTTAAAAAAACATAATTGTTTGGCTGTAACGTGTGGGGGGGGGGGTTCTTTTGCAGATGTAGCTGATAGGTGTATAAAAGGGAATCATATGCTGGATGAAAAAAGGAAATTAGCCAAAAGGAAATATAGTATCTTAATACAATAAATATTTTCTCTCTGTTTTCTAAAACCTTTCAAATAACAAATACGCACACCAATCGTTTCCACCAAGAAGACAGAAAAGACATGTACGGCTTATCCCCTACAGTTTATCCTGAGCAATGGAGAAATTCTACATCTCTCTACGTTCCAGACTTCAATTTTATCATTGTGGTTCAGGATTTAAAGCTTTACATTGATCTTTGAAATGGTCTGTGCGTAAGATTCCCATCTGGAACTTCACTTGAAATCAATAGCGTTGCGAGATGTGCATTTCTCTTCCTGCTCCCATTTTTTATGCTTTTTAAAAGCTGACATTCCTGAGATCATGTGACACAGCAGTGAGTGCCAACTTTAGTTTTTAAAGAAAGTGTATCTGTTTCCAGTAGATCCTGACTCATAATCTGAAAAGCAAATAAAAGAAGCCAAAAGCAATACCATTAAACTAATACCACGCATGTTAAGCAAGGCACTGGTAACACAACAACCATGTGCATTATACACACACATATACACACGAACTGCAGAAATACATCTGCAATGAAACTGATGGAAAGTAGGTTCAGGATGGACAAAAGGAAATACTTCTTTACCCAGAGAGTGATTAAAATGTGGGATTCCCTGCCAGAGGTTGTAGTGATGGCCACAGGAATACACAGCTTTAAAAGGGGATTACATAGATTCATGGACGATAGGTCTCTCAGTGGCTATGGCTACTAGCCATGCTCACTGAGGAGAACCTCCACATTCAGAGGCACTAAACCTCTGAATCCCAGAGCCAAGAGGCAACAACAAGGGAAGGCCTGAGCCTCTGTGCCCTGTTGCCGGACCTCCAGAGGAACTGGTTGGCCACTGTGTGAGACAGGATGCTGGACCAGATGGACCATTGGCCTGATCCAGCAGGGCTCTTCTTATGTCCTTACCTTCCCCCATCTCCCCCTCTGTGTGTGTATTTTTCATTTAATATTGAGAGTACGTGTCCTCCATTTTTTCCTGGTGAAAGACTTCGTCAAATCCGCCAACAATTTTCTTTTAAATTTAAAGAACAATACCAATTGCACATTAAATGCCTTACAGAGGAGCGGCAGGTTGGCAAGGGAGTGGGGCCGAGCGGTGGGGTCTTGTTCAGTCCTTCACGGCAAACATACACACAATACGCACACACATTCCTTTTGCGATGCAGGGACTGAATCTGTCCAGAACATTAATTATTAGTGAAACAGGTTTCATTCCAGTAAAATCCATAAAGAGAATCAGTGAAGTGCGGTCGTTAAGAGTGTCAGAGTAGTACTTGGGTGATCCAGGTTCGAATCCCCACTTGTGCCATGGAAGCTCACTGGGTGACCTTGGGCCAGTCACACTCTCACAGCCCAACCTATCTCACAGGGTTGTTGCGAGGGAGAGGGGTATGACGTAAGCCACCTTAGGTCCCCATTAAGGAGAAAGGTGGGGTATGAATTAATTAAATAAGCAAACTGGATGTTTTGAAACAGGGTTATGTGTGAGCGTGGGGGACCTGATTAAGATTATACCAAAATTTCATTCCCGGTGTCCAGATTGTGAAGCCTTGTATAATTTACCTTGAAATACAAACACATACTTTTAAAAGGCTCTACTCCTCCCTTTGCAAGGTAATTCTCCATTAAGCTGCCCGGCTGTGGAAGGTCAGTAGTTCAGCAGTTCGAGACCTGAGTTGCCGCATGACGGCGTGAGCTCCCGTCTCTAGTTCCAGCGCTGGCTCTTCGGCTTTGAAACTGAGATGAGCACCGCAACCCTAGAGTCGGACTCGACTGGCTTTCGAGCAAGGGAACCTTTACACACACACAAAATAAAAACAAACCATGATTTTCTTTCATTTTGTTCTCTTTCTTTCTACTGGTTTCACTTTTACAAGGAAGCCAGTGTTTTCCTAATAAGGGCATAAACTTCCTCAAGGAGGGGAAGGGGCTCTGGGCCTTCTCGATTGACTGCAAGTGGTAGCCACTGTGATTACATATATTCATGAGGTATTCGAGTCCCGAAGGACATGAGGTACAGCTTTGCCTTCTGTTCTCCTCCCAACATCTGTTGTGCTGTGCCAAATTCCCCCTTGCAGCCTGCACATCCCTGCTTGCTTGCTGCTGTCCCAAGCTTCTGCCTTGTTCAGACAAATCTACCTCAAGGTCCTCCTACCTACTTGCCCAGAAGTCTCGCCCTGCGCCAGCCACCAAATGCCCTTGCCTTGTCAGTCGGCCTCTTCTTCATGCTACTGCCCTTCGAGCTAAGTGGCTGCAGAGCCAAATTCCCTCACTGCGTGCTGTTGTCTGTGTTACTGTACTTCTGGAAACTTTCCTATCAATTCTCCCATTGACTTTATAGTTCATTGTCTCAGATAGGAGATTCCTTTTATTCTGTCTAAATTTGGATCTGTGGATGTTCTCGGAGAGTACTATAATCCCTATGAGGTATGTACAGTTTGGATGGAAAAGGACAAAATGTGCAGACCCAAGAAGGGAAATTCTTCCATTGAAACCAATGGAAAGTAAAGAAATAGAACTATGAAAACAAAACAACAATAATGAAAGAAACAATAATGAAACAAAGCCATACAAAACAACCCAGCACCAAAACATTACATTCTTCAATTAGTAACAATGACAACAATAACAAGAAAAATTCCTATGTACAAGGATCCAGTATAATATTGCAAAAGACCATTGCGTCTGCCCTTTCCGAAAATATGAATGGAATGAGTTTCTAGTTCAATAGAAAATTAGAGACCAGTGTTTCAAGAGGCAAAGTCCAAGGATCACTGAATAATCATTAAAAGGGAGGGGGGGTCCAAAAAAAGAAATATGCTTTATTTAAGATTCTCAGTGATCTTTTGAACCACTCTGCAAACTATATCCACACATTGCAGAGAGGAAAGTCAGGCTGAGCCTGGCTTGCTGAAGCCTCTAAGTGAGTTCAAGGCACAGCCAAGGTTTGGTCTGAGATATCCTGTTTGCCCAGTCTTGACTAAGTACCAAAAGGGCAGCATCAGGTTCATGCAAGGACTCCTAAAGGGTGGAGTCTCCACCAGCAAGGCCCTGTTGACATGTTACAATGAACATATGTATAATCCATGTACAGCATACACTTGAAAATTTCTATATACATGCATTGAGTAGTTCTCATGTTACATTCAATACATGCAAAGAGGAGCGTGTGATTTAAACCCCACATTTCCATGGAGTGGTCTTCACTATACCATGACTTGACCAGAGTAAACTGCAGAACCTTGGAGAGCTCCAAAGCTGACCACTACTATGGCCTAACTAGACATGCTGTTTTTTAAAGAGCTGAGTCCGGGTTTCCCAGACCCAATTCTGTTTCCTTGACCAGAGTAAACTGCAGAACCTTGGAGAGCTCCAAAGCTGACCACTACTATGGCCTAACTAGACGTGCTGGGTTTTAAAGAGCTGGGTCCGGGTTTCCCAGACCCAATTCTGTTTCCCTGCAGCCACACAGGACTGCAGAGTGTGTCTGTTAAAGAATAAAGTGCAGGACAATGGCTGTGGAGGAAGGCAGGAGCCCTTTCTACACCCCAAGGAGTGTTTCAAGCCCACATGGGCTTTATTTTTAACGGACCTTCCCTGCAGCTGCTGTGTGGCTGTGATGAAACAGAATTCTTAAAGCAACTTTTTAAAAACAGAACATCTCATTTGGCCCTCAGTTTTTAAATACAGAACCAGGCTTAGATACATCCAGCCAAGCTCCACTCTCTCGAAGGGTCCATCCTCAAATTTGGATTGCAGAGCTCCTGTGCAGCTCTGCAATCTCCTGCAAAATTCACCAGCGAGTCTAGCAAAGTGGACTTGGTGATGGTGACTTCAGAGGCTGTTGGAAAATCGGGGGGGGGGGGGGTTGAGACTCCAGCTGTCTACATGGAGTGGGACTGGACTCCTGTCACTAAGGTGCAGCTTCCCACCCACCCACCACACACCCATTTTCTTTGAATAGTTTTGAGGACTTGTCCAAACCATGTGGGCCTATGTCAAGGCCTGAACAAGAGAATTCCTTATTTGAGTCAGTATCCTAGACATGACTCTGGTCCACAGCTCAGCCGCTACTCTACACTACAACTGTAATTCTTTCTCGACCAACATCATCTTGAATACGCTTGTGGAAGACAAGAAAGCATCCCTTTTGCATTCATGGGCATCTGATGGGGACTAAATGTTAGATAATAGACATGATAAAGTGTATGTTTAACCACGGATTGGAACCTCCACGGAGCCACCTGCTCTATATCCATCTCCACACAATGGGAGAGGACAGCGATGATGTCTCTAATTAATCTTCCTTGACCCAATCACTGAAAGCGAGGGCATTGTCTGAGACACTGCCTCAGACAGATGATTGGATGAATTGTCATTCCACTAAACCTGGCAAAGAGCAAGCCTGAGGAAGAGGGAAACTTGATTTAGAAAACAGGGATGAAATGAGCAAATTAGATCAGGGCATTTGCCTATACGGCACACAGCTGTTAGAACTGCCGTCTGTCTTCTGTAACTTGAGCTGCCCTGTAGAAGAGTTCTTTTCTGTTCCAAAGAACCGCAATTATCATTTGTTCCCATGTCCTAGCTTCTATTCCATCTTGCTTAATTAGAACCACAGGCACATATATTGAATCACGAGGTCCAGAACAAGGCCAGCAAACAGGATAGATGCTTCTGCTGACATTTATTCCTGGGGGGGGGGGAGCCAATCAGTCCAATGCAGGGTGTGCGAATACAAAGCCACCGATAGTTAATTCCAGCAGTTTATAGGGGCTGCACATGCAGGTGCTAGAACTGCAGCACTCGGTTTATATTGACAAGCTAGGAAGCTGACAGCACCACCCATCACAGTATCTGCTGCCATTATTGTCTCACACGGCAGTTGAAATAAATCCCAAATGGCCGGAATCCTGGAGCTGTTGTGAGTTATGACTTGCAATGAACATGAAATGGTTCTCCCAGGAGTCACCAGATGCTTCTATAGAGATCTTGACGTTTGACGGATGTGTGTCATCTCAGCAAAGCAGTCAGATAACAATGTATGACAAAGGGGACGGGGGAAATATACCACCACCTGAAAATCAGAATCCATTTTACAAATGCTTCAGATGGCACCCAGGTGACTCGTTAGCAAGGCACTAAGCAAATAATACAGAACTGCCATCCAGAAATAACCTCACCTGAACAAAAGTATAGAGTTTTCCAGATGGATCAGGCCCCCTCATACTTTATTTCTCTTTATTTCTCTTTAACCAAAGTAAGAAAACTTGATTCAAATATGCCAGTCAACTATTTTAAAAGGGCTGAAAACAAAACATATAAAATGCATATGGATTGCCAAGTTCACTTGTCACAACAGAAAACAAAATTCTAAGAATTCCTTTGACAAAACTTGAGCACTGAAAACTGATGTGCTGGAATTCATGCATCGTAAAACTGGTGGAAAGGGGGAAATTAATGTTCACCTTTCTCAGAGTTGTGTGGAAACCCATCAAACACAGAGAAAAGTACCTCCATGATCTCCCAAGTATACCAGTTTGGTGTAGTGGTTAGGTGTGCGGACTCTAACCTGAAAGAACCAAGTTTGATTCCCAAGTCCTCCACATGCAGCTGCTGGTGTGACCTTGGGCCAGTCACAAGTTTTTCAGAGCTGTTCTCTCACAAGCAGTTCTTGAAAGAACTCTCTCAGCCACACCTGCCTCACAGAGTGTCTGTTGTGGGGAGGGGAAGGGGATTGTAACCTGCTCTGAGATTCCTTTGGGTAGTGGAGGGTGGCCTGAAAGAGGCAGAACAAAAGGGTTAAAACTTAAAGAATGGACAGCTAATAATTCAACAGCCTGAAACTCACACAGGCATCCCAGCCTCCCTCAATGACTCATCCCTTTACCATGCCAAGCCCCCATAGCATAGCTGACCCTGACACCCCCAAATGCTATCTGAAAGGGCCCATGGGGGGAGCAAACCCCACAAACCATTTTTTTGTAATTAACTGTGCTAGTGACAACTCAAATCTCAAAGAAATCTTTCCAAAAAATCATTGCACGCATATTTGAACAAAACAAGTCCAATTTATTTATGTCACGTTTCTGCTATATTTCTGCCTTTTTACTTTTCTTTTAAAAAACAAGATGTGTTATCACGCATGGGCACCGGTACATCTGAATAGCAGCAGCATCTGGTCCAAAATGAATCTACTCCATCAACTCATCTGTAAATTAAGCAGCGTGTTATTTTTGTCTAAGACTCTTTGAAGCACGCTTGCAGAGTAACATTTGGGAAGCACTTTCATCAGCTGTTGAATTAGATATTCATCAATACCTTTCTCCTTGCTTCCTTAAGGAGCCCAATGCCGATACTCATCAAATAACATATTTAACGTTATTTTTCCTCAGATATTGATTCCTTTAAAAGGCATAATTTTTTTTTCTCATTGCTTGATTAGCTGCAGAGTTTAAAAGAAATAGGTGAGCTACAGCAGTTGCTAACATTTCAGGGACTACAAGTGTGGTGACGCTGTTTTATTTAGCACCTAATAGGTCAAGATGATACTTGCATGATATTTCATTACCTGCTGTTCCAGCACACTGATGTTTAATGTGCTGTCAGAGCGCACTAGAGGACTGAGCTTTCCCACAGCAGAAACAGATGCAACCTTGCATGATTGTTTTATTATTGACAAAGAAAGTGCTAATTTATCAAAAGGCACTTCAAGTAACAATTAAGCCCAGCTGTTTTGGTGACGGATGAAATTAGGTTTCAGATATGCCAGAATGCCTTTGCAGGTTGGATCCAAGAAACACAGTGGGGTGCAAAGGAGAGAGTGTTGAACCCAGACCAAGGAGATTTGGACTTAAATACCCACTCCATGATGAACTTCACTGGGTACCTGGAAGTGGTCATTTTCTCTCAGTTAACCTTGTTAAATTGGTAAAATGGGATATCTCCCATGTACGCTACCCTCATTTTTTTAAAATTAAAAGATAACAGATTATATATGTATTTGGGATGATAGTATGTCCCCTTTAAAACATGTAACAAAAGCACAATTTAAAGATACAATAAGAACCAAATAGCACAAAACTGCCATAAACCACCAAATCAGTTCATAACTGACCTCGAAGACCATGACACATCGTATAGCAACCAATTCACCTGAAGTCAAAGGGTCTAAAGAGGTGTAACACTGTTTAGGACCAGTATTCCTCCTAAGCTGAGTTAGTGTGAGCTAGCTCACAGTTTTTTTAGCCTCCAGCTCACAGGTTTTTGTCTTAGCTCAGGAAGGATGGCTCCAGAGCAAACTAATTTATGCAGTAGCCAAATCACTCGCTCACAACTTTAATGCCAGTAGCTCACAAAGTAGAATTTTTGCTCACAAGACTCCACAGCTTAGAGGGAACATTGTTTAGGACTCTACTGTTTATCCAGCTCAAAGAGCTTTCAGAATAAAATAAAAATAAGGTCCAGCAAGTGAAATGTTTTATGTTAGAAAGAATGTCTGAACTTTGAAGATTGTTGACATTCCCCAATGTTATTCAACAACCACACTGAATGTTTAGATATTCACAACATTTGCTTGGATAACTTTTCTCATCTTCTGCTTTCAAGAGGTTCCAAAAATGGGTTTGAATGACTTCATCATCTATACCCCCCTTTCACTTTCCCTTGCTTCCATGTTCTTTTCAATATATGAGGAAGAGAAGGAAGCATAGGGAGAAGAGGGGAAGGTTAAGTTGATTCATACCATACAAGGGAGAAGGAAGAATCCAATCAAAAGAAAGGACCTAACATTTCCAGCATCCCTGGCATTGCACAACACTTCCAGAGCAAACTGGAAGTGATGTCAATGCATCGGAACAATGGAAGTGACATCAAAGCATTAGGGAAATGCTGGAATTGGTAGCCCCTCCCCCAAATTTTCCAGGAGTTGCAGCCTTGGCCTGTCATCTCTATTTGCCTGCTACATTCTTAAGGTAGAAATGCTTCAATCATATAACTGAACTATCACATGAGATTGATCCAAGAGTTGTACGTTATTGCCAGAAAGGAGGCCCAGAGGCAAGGCACTGGAGGAGGCAGAGGGTTTATCATTTGGATAACCCAAAGGAAACCCAGTGAAGTGGGAGAACCGGAACTGGAAATAGTCAAACCCTCTAAAACAGTGAGTCCCAGAATCGCATGGTTCAAAACCTTGTTGTTGTTCAGTCGCACAGTCGAGTCCGACTCTTCGCGACCCCATGGACCAGCTCCCGCCATGCCCTCCTGTCTTCCGCCGTCCTCTGAAGTTGGCTCAATTTCATGTTCGCTGCATCAATGACACTGTCTAACCATCTCATCCTTTGCCGTCCCCATCTTCTTTGACCTTCAATCTTTCCCAGCATCAGGGTCTTCTCCAGTGAGTGCTCCTGTCTCATTTGGTGGCCAAAGTATTTGAGCTTCAGTTTCATTATCTGGCCTTCCAGGGAACAGTCAGGGTTGATTTCTTTTAGGATTGACTGATTTGATCTCCTTGCAGTCCAAGGGACTCTCAAGAGTCTTCTCCAGCACCATAGTTCAAAAGTATCTATTCTTTGGTGCTCGGCCTTCCTTATAGTCCAACTCTCGCAGCCATACATGACTACTGGGAATACCATTGCTTTGACCATGCGGACTTTTGTTGGCAGGGTGATGTCTCTACTTTTTATCATGCTGTTGAGGTTCGCCATCGCTTTTCTCCCAAGGAGCAGGCGTCTTTTAATTTCATGGCTGCTGTCACAGTCTGCGGTGATCTGGGATCCCAGGAATGTGAAGTCTGTCACTACTTCCATGACTTCCCCTTCTATTTGCCAAGGAGTGATGGGGCCGGATGCCATGATCTTAGTTTTTTTGATGTTGAGCTTCAAGCCCAGTTTTGCGCTCTCCTCTTTTACCTCTTTTTCAAAACCTACTGAGAGACAAATTTTTCAAGATACAAGACTTAATCCTGCTTGTTTTAGATTTATTTTAACCTTTGGAAATGTGTACATTCTAATAAATTATTTCATTGCACTAATCCCAGACAAGGTATCAGTATTTGATTTGCCCAGTTAATATAATTTGATCAAATTGTAACTAATTCTATCATATATTTTACTGGACAGATACTCATGCTGGGACAATCTATAAATTACAGTCTAAAGACATTGTCTGGATATAAACTATATCAAACATAACTGTTAGGACAGAAATGCCTCTTTTGTAGCATCATTGGATCAGGGACATCTATTTTATCTTTCCATTTGATTTCTGAGCACTGTAGATAATGTGATGCTATTTTTATCGGCCTTTCCAGTTTTTAATAGTAGATTCATCAACTCAAGTGTTAGCCTTTGATCCAGCTGTAACTGGTAAGCTTACATCAGAGAATCATCTGGATGGGGATAAGTATCCAGCATTAGGGATGGGCACCAACTCACAAACTAAAATTTATGATGAATTTTGGCCAGTTTGCAAACTGAAGTATGCGGCAGGTCAACCAGCACAAACTTTCCAGGACCTTTCAAGCAGTTTGTGAAGGTTTGTGCTGGTTTATGAATGGATATTTCCAGACAGACTGTCTCCACTCAAACAAAATGTTTACCAAACTTCAAAGCAACAGGGGGGTAGAATTCTCTAGCCTTGGAAACGCCATAGCCAAACTAGTCATGTCAGTTTTTAGAGGGTCCCCCCCTTGCCAGGGTTCCTTTGTGTTCAGTTCCCATTTTCTTACACACAGCTTGCAAAACCCCACCACCCTGGCTTCAAAGCAACAGGGGGGTAGAATTCTCTAGCCTTGGAAACGCCATAGCCAAACTAGTCATGTCAGTTTTTAGAGGGTCCCCCCCTTGCCAGGGTTCCTTTGCGTTCAGTTCCCATTTTCTTACACAGAGCTTGCAAAACTCCACCACCCTGGCTTGGATGTGTGACTCTATGCTCTAAGATCAGTCCTTTTAAGCTTGCAATGCCAATGGCACTGGGTTCTGCTGGGCACTCTGTGATTGCATTGCTACTGCTGGGCACTCTGTATGTTGTACTGGTTCTGCTGGACCTGCAAAAATATCCTACCCTGCTTGGATTGTGATTGAGCTGGCATTGCCACAATGGCACTGGGTTCTGCTGGGCACTGGTACATTGCACTGGTTCTGCTGGGCTTGGGGAAAAAATGCTTGGAGTGTGATTCTCTGGCTTGACTTAAGTCCTGTTGAGCTGGCATTGCCACAATGGCACTGGGTTCTGCTGGGCACTGGTACATTGCACTGGTTCTGCTGGGCTTGGGGGGGGGAACCCTTGCTTGGAGTGTGATTCTCTGGCTTGACTTAAGTCCTGTTGAGCTGGCATTGCCACAATGGCGCAGGGTTCTGCTGGGCACTGGTACATTGCACTAGTTCTGCTGGGCTTGCAAAAATGCCCCCCACCTTCTGTTTCTACTGTAGAGATTGTCTGGGATTTTAATTCTGTTTTGCTGGGCTTCTATTGCCCTAGCCTTTTGTTGTTGTTGTTGCTTTTTTCTCTCCATTGGAAACAAAGGAGAATGACCCCACCCATAAATCCAATCTTCACCAAACTTGGAGAGCAAGTAGAGGAGAGTCAGGTGGAGTTCCCCCAAGAGTTTGGTGTCTCTAACACACCAGGGGGCTGTTCTACCACATAACAAACCTTACAAAATGAACCAGTTCATTTAACCCCTAAAAGTTCATGATGGTTCATGGTTCATGAACTGGGCATGCCATGAACCATGAACCAAACCACATTTTCCCTGTTCATGCCCATTCCTATCCAGCATCTATGAATGCAATCCTAAGAACACTTTCCTGGGAATAAGACTCACTGATTAAAATGGGACTTACTTTTATCTAGCCATGTTTATTATTGCTCCCTTAATCTGCATCAGATGCATTCAAAGGGTTAGCCCAAACTGGGTGATGACATCACTTGACTAATTAGTGAGGCTACGCACTGAAGCACACATGTTTATTTCCTGACGCTCCTTTGGTTCTTATGCATTATAGTTGTTAGGAATGAAAAAAGAAAATCATATATTCTAATAGTAAAGTTTAGTGCCGTCTCTGGAGGCTTTCAAGAGCAGGCCCAAGAAGACACCAGCCTTCACAGCCCAAGAGGAAGCCAAGGCTGAGTCAGAGAAGGCAGCCCTGGCACAGCCAAACCTGGCAGTAGCCCAAGCCCTGGCCTAGGCAATGGAGGGGGGACAGCTGGAGGGGGGCTGAAAATGAGAATGGGTGGGGAGACAGAGAGGAGGGAAGACTGACAGAGAAAGGAGGGAGAGGGGAGGAAAGAAAAGGTGGGGTGATGGGATGCCCCCGCCCAGCAAGTTCCTTGTGGGTCCCCGCTTGTATTAAATATAACCATTCTGACAATGTGATATTTTTTGTAAATGTATTCATGCTGAATCAATTAAGCTCTTTTCAGATGTTACAGTTCTTGTGCCAGTAGCTCACAAATCAGGAGAGAGTAGTCTGTGCAATCACCATTTTGGGTGAAATGGGCAGTATGCATCTTTTCTAGCCACAGTACATGCTACTTGAAACCCACATTCTGTGTATACCAAAGCTAGCTAGGAGCACCAGAAATGTAACACCTGAAAAGAGCATTAGTTGTATTTTTAACCTTTAAAAATACCTTTAATCAGTTGTATTTTTTTTCTTACTTGGGCAAATATGAGGGGAGTGAGATGCTCATTTTTAAGGTACTTGTTGCTCTGTTTCCTTGTTATTCCTCCTTCCTTCTTTTAAATTGGCATATTCAATAGTGTTTGTCGTTCAAAAAACTGCTTTTACCCATTGCTTACAAGGCAGGGAGATTTGTGGTAATTCATGTCTCCTGTGATAATGAGTTATAAAACCTCAGCTATGTTGCTAAGGAAGCCCCTGACTATTGCTCTCTCGGGCTTTGCCCTTGAGGCTGACAGCTTCATAATTCCTGAGGAACACAGCTGTCAGGGGAGGTTGTAGATACAAAGACAGACACTCTCTGGGGTAACTTGTACCAATTCCATGAAGGCCTTTGAAGATTAACACTGAGACCTTGGAGTTGACCTGGCAGTCTCTGAGGAGGCTGTACAAGGAAACAGAGTGGCCAGGAAACGAATTTTCAGCAGCCAGGGTTGCTAAGGAGGCCGCTAAATGACATTTGTTCTTACTGGGATTTCTGTAAGGCTAGAGTGTTCTCCCCAGGTACTGATTGTTTAAAATACAAAATAATCCTCTGCTGGTGCTTTAAATGTGCTTTTTAAACAATGATACACATTCTGAATATTCACCAGAATTATCCCAATTTTGAGAGGCATTCGGATTATACCCAGCCCTTTATTTTTTAAATATGATTTTTCTTCTTTTCCCCACAAATTTTGTTGGGTATACAACTTTCCCTCGACGTTGAAAATTGGCCGACACTTCTTCAGATTAATGGGCAATGCTCATGAGATTATAGGAATCACCCACTGGATCTTCTATCCTACTACCCTAGCATTCTGATTTTAGCCATATGTCCCTCTGGAATTCTACAAAATGGTAATGGTCATCATCTTCCATTGTTATCTTCTACAGCCAGTACTCAGAGGCACACTTCCTCTGAACATTCATTTCATACTTTATTTATTTAAAACTAGTGAATAGTCATTAGAAGATCAAACTGTCTTACAGGTCAATCAAATAGTTTATGAGGGCCATTGTTTACACCAGGAACTCCAACATGGTGCCTATGGCCACCATAGTACCCACCAACACCTTTCCAGGTGCCAAAGTATTTTCAGAAAGTGGGTAGGGCTAGGTGGACCTTCTGCCCAGCAGGCCTTCTGATTGGCCACTGGAGATCTGATTGGCTGAACAGTGCCACCATACAGCACTGTGTGACTCAAGGTAAGCTATGGCAGCCATTTAGTGGCTAGCTCTGCCTTCTGTGGTAGCCATTTTGGGGGCACGCACACCACCCTTTGTCAGAGTTCCAAAGATCCCTGGCTCACATGGTCAGAGTTACTGTACAAGTTCAAACTGTTAAAGACACATTAACAAGTCATATAAATTTCTACTTGATTTTACTAGGTGAACTTCATCCGAAGACAGAAGCCCAGTCACAGTGCCAAGGATGTTAAGGATGGAGGATGTTAAGGATGGAACGTTTCGACTGAACGTCTTTTTCAACCATCAGTTTGTAGTACTATTCTTTACTTCATGTTTCCATTAAAGGTACAAGTTATCTAAACTGGCTGAGAGCAGCTCCCAAATCTTTACAGCATTTTATTCGGATAGCAAATGCTGTAAAGATTTGGGAGCTGCTCTCAGCCAGTTTAGATAACTTGTACCTTTAATGGAAACATGAAGTAAAGAATAGTACTACAAACTGATGGTTGAAAAAGACGTTCAGTCGAAACGTTCCATCCTTAACATCCTCCATCCTTAACATCCTTGGCACTGTGACTGGGCTTCTGTCTTCGGATGAAGTTCACCTAGTAAAATCAAGTAGAAATTTATATGACTTGTTAATGTGTCTTTAACAGTTTGAACTTGTACAGTAATTCTTTCCTGTGTCATTGACTTTACAAATTACTGGGTCCACTTGTGTTGTTCTGCATCACATGGTCAGAGAACAAATTATTCTCTTTAAACCATGTTATAGTGGTCTAACAAGTGAAAGCTTGAAGAAGCGTTCTAAAATGCACAGCAACTTCATATCAGTTTAACTCCGAGAATCCCAGGAACTGGATAAGGTACTGCAAATTCTGCATTAGCTACTTACCCACATAGAAACAGAGGTACCATTCCAAAGGTTCTCTGAGAAGGAAATAACTATTAAACCAATTTTAATGGATAATCTAGATTGTCCCGTGAGGTTTTTGTGCTCTCACTTCTCTCATAAAATTGTGGTTATGATCTATTTCTTTGGCATTACCAGATATCAAGCTTTATGCACACATGTAGCAAAAGAAACTTATAGCTCTTTGTTCAGTATTTATAAAGGATTGTCACAGAATCCAAACTTCCCCTCTACTACTTTAAGCAAACATAAAGGCAAATTCCAATATATTTTTGTAAACCATCAATATGCAACTGGCGCTTCCACTGACAGATCCTTTCTTCTCCTGCAAAAAGGCTTGTTTTTCATAATTTTTTGCATTCATTCATAAAGACTGGATTTCAAGCCAAACACACAGGACCACCCAGAATGCCATCATCTTTTCCTTCTGGTATATTATCTGGTATATTATACCAGAAGGGAAAAGGTATATTAAAACTAGGTATTTCATTGTGTTTTGCCTTCTTATTCAATTTGCACACCTTCTAAATGCCTAATCCATATCTCCTCATGATTTTCTTTGAAAAATCCTCCTTCAGCCAAAACACTATCTGATCTTTTCAAATTTTACCTACTTCAATCCCCTCTTTTTTTTTCCGTATCACTTCATGTGCCGAGACCCATTTAATTTTGGATGCTGTTTAATGATCTCCAAAAAACAATGATTTGGGGTTTATATAACTTAGGCTATGGTTCCCATGCAGCTGTGTAAACTCAATCAAACAAACATGTGCAATGATCTGCAGAGCTTATGTGCAAGAAACACATAAAACACCCTGTCAGAGAACACAGAGTCTGCGATGAGTTCCACTTCAGAGCTGAATTTTCCAGCCCTGAATTGCAACAAAATCCAGCACAGGACTTTGAACCAGTCACAGCACCTTTTACTTTTCTTTCTTTTCGTTTGTTTTTTTTGGGGGGGGGGGTGAAAGACCTCTACTGTGTACTGGCTGCTGCCACACGACACTGTTTTGTTGTTGCTGTTTTTTAAGAAAACAGGTGAGATGATTTTCATGTGAAAAATTGCAGTGAGGTGATAAATGGTATTTATCGTGAACCTGCCTCTGACCACCAGTCAATCTCATTCGGAATGTAGTGTACCATTTGCCGTGAGCTGCTTCAGACAGATGCCATTAAAAAGGGAAAGGGCATGCTTGAAAAATGTTATCTGGCTTCTTCCAAAATGCAGCATCATCCGAAATTGCAGTGTGCTCCCAACACAACTAATATTTAACCCCAAGACAGCTTAAAAATGAAGCCCGTCTGTGACATGTCAGTGAAAAGGGGACTCCTTGCAATCATCCACAACAGCTATACTTGTCTCCTGAATGTCCAGGCTGCTTCTTTCAGCTTTTACTGCAGCCTGCTTGAGGAGGGAGAGATGACAGAGGGCAAGAAGAAACAGAAAAAAGTGAGAGGGAAGTGCTCCTCATAACAAAGCAAGGCTGGCGGCCAATTTTCCAACATCTCATTAGATACAAAGGATAGCCCCATAGCAGCAATGTGAGGCTTTTCTTTCTCATTACTTGGCCACCTGTACAGATTGCTGTTCTTTGGCTTGGCATTGAAGCAGCTATAGCCAAATCGTCACTGTCGTTTTCCACGTGCCAGATGGAGGGGTGGAAGCACAGGGCAGCCGCAGTCCTGACTGCTCCTGGAATGCCAACACAATGCTTGGATGGGCCCCGTCCCCACCACAAAAACCCCAATGCAGATACTTAAGGTCAGTCAGCAAGATGAAGTAAATGAAGAGTACTGACTGATAGCCCTTATTTAGAATGCCGTTTTTTACACTTCATTGGTGTAGGAGGTTTTAAGGATACGAAAGTAATACGGAAGATATTTGACACATTCTTTCAAATGCTGTGCTTTAAAAAAATCCTACAGTCTTACATTTTTAACTGAAATTATGATACTTGTGTTGTCCTGTTATTGAGCATTTTAACAGAAAGACATCGTATCAATATACTAAATAAACAAAGATAACTACTGGAGCTTTAATTGATTCCCAGTGCATAAAAGAGCCACATGTTTATTAGTTTTGCTAATAGAGTATGGACCTGTTCAACTGTTACAGTTTTGGTGCTCCAACCTCACACAATGGGAAAGCACACTATCCATTATCCCCTCGATACATGTCATAGCCATTTTCTGTAACAATAGCAAAAGGCATATTTTCCGGCTTCAGTATGCATGAACACATACCTTCAAAAATTTGAGTTTCCTATTGCATGTACTAGAGCTGAAAAATAACATGTTGCCCTATTCAAACCAAAGGATGGTCACACCTATCAAGAGGGTCACAAATAGCACAATCTCCCTTTCTGCATGGCTGGATCACCAAAATTGTAGTGACTGGACAGGGCTTCCATAAATATGTCTCTGAACCTCCTAACAGGGGGAGAAGAGGAATCACAAATGAAATGAATTTTGGCTTCTCACACATGTTCAGAAGGTCTAAAGACCGACAGACATCTCCTCTAACTACCTCCATGAGAAGGAGTGCTCCAGGTATCAGGGAGAGAGAAGAAATCCACAGGCTTAGTTTCAGATGTTCCGGGGGGGGGGGAAGACATGTGAAAAGAAAGTTGCCAGCTCCAGGCTGGGAAATACCTGGAGATTTTGGAGGTGGAGTCTGAGGAGGGCAGGGGTTGGGGAGGGGAGGGGAGGGACTTCAGTGGGGGTATATGCCATTAAAGGTTTATTGATTGATTGATTGATTGATTGACTTCAGTGGGGTATAATAACATAGAGTCCACCTTCCAAAGTGGTCATTTTCTCCTGGTGAACTGATCTCTGTCATCTGGGAATCAGTTGTAATAGCAGGCAATCTCCAGCTACCATCTGGAAGTTAGCAATCCTATGTGAAAACAAAACACTGCTCAGAGTCAAGAATTTAGAAGCAACGTTTGGAAGCAAAATAAACTAGTGACATGTATAGATTATTCTAGAAGCCCAAAGGATACCAAGGTGCCTCAGTATTCATTTCAATTAGTGATTGTAGTGATTTTGTTAGTGGATTAATTATTGTAATGATTTGATTCATGATTCATGGGGATTTGCTGTTTCAAAAAGTTTGCATTTAACTATATATGACCGCAATTGGTACTTTAAGCAGACAGTTGAGAAATATGTTCTTATAATTGTTTTGATGTAAAAGCTAAAAAAAGTGTATGGAGTTCAACTTCAACACTACCATATTTCCCCCCATTATTAGACTTGACTGGCCAGTTATTTTGTTCCCAGGTACTCCAGCTGTCTGTGAAAGATGTGAGGGCAGACCGTAATTTATCCTTTTCGGATGACCGTGTGCCAGAGTACAGTCTCAGGTGCATTATTTTTCCTCAGCCTAAGAATGCGTGCAGACATTTTTCAGGGCATAACTGAGCAAAACCTACTTGTACAGTTGGGTATATACTCATGTGAGCAGTCTTCACTCCAGGGTCAATACTCAGTAACATGCCCGGCTTACAAGAGTAGTGCCAGGAATCACAGGATTTGAAATCTGGAGACTCAGGGGCTTATGCCCTAGGACCTAGCATGAGATGCTACCATAAACCATGTGCGTGTTAAGGCATCAGAGTCCTGTTTTAGTGTCAAAGGAAATAAGAATGTACATCAGCTTCTGTGATTGTTCTGGCAATATGAAGCCTGTAGATTGTTATTGTTCAGTCGCAAACTCGAGTCCAACTCTTCATGACCCCACGGACCACATCACGCTAGGCCCTCCTGCCTTCCATCATGCTCCAGAGTTTGCTTAATTTCATGTTCGTGGCATCTATGACACTGTCTAACCATCTCATTCTTTGCCGTCCCCTTCTTCTTTGACCTTCAGTCTTTCCCAGCATCAGGGTCTTCTCCAGTGAGTGCACTGGAGAAGGAAATGGCAACCCACTCCAGTTTCTTTGCCAATAAAACCCCATGGATGGTAACAAAAGGTAGTAGATTGACCAGGCCTATAATGAATAAAAGGAGACTGACCAGCTGCCTTGTCTGCAGTGGATTTTCTGCCTACCCTCTGCTTGCTGCACTTCAAGATTCAGACCTTCAGCTCAAACCCCTGACTACTAGTGGTGTGCAAAAAGAAAAGCTGGATTTGGAATGAGGTGGTATTACATTTCAAAAACGCAAGAAAGGTTTTTAACATCAGAAGTAGGGATAGGTGCATAAGAAAAACAACAACCCAGTAGTCATTCCCATTGGTTTAATCAGAAAACACAATTTTGCAAGTAAGAAAACACACACACGCATACACACACAAACATAAATTGGATGAAATGCTTCAGGACTGCACCCTTTGCCAATAGAAGTTTCCCTAAAGAAAGTGTCCAAGTTCCATAGGAAATTAAAATTATGCCTTGTCCAGTCTATGTACATAAACTTGAATTAGCATAAGAAAGAGCTTTACAGGGAAGGTTCTGCAGCCAACCCACCTAAGCATCTGAATTCAGAAATAACTTTGTCCGGAGTCACAGCATAAGCACAGATAATAGAACAGTTCCGGCAACACAGCCAAACAGAAACAGAGTACCTTCCCAAAGCCAGTAGGGCAGTGCAGTAGTAGCCAAAATGAAGAAACACCGAGCACAAACCAGCCAGTCAAGATGGTTCAGCGCCAAATACCCACCATGCACATATAACTGATGTTGAGTCACTTTTGCCCCGCTCTGTCCCAGCCCCTGCCATCTCCCAGTGCCCAGGAAATCAATACCCAACTGCAGTGTGCCAGAATAGATATCAGGCTGGAAGTCTACAGCTTGGTCTTTGGATTCCAGAAATAAATTTGTTCAGATTTGTAGCATTTTCCATATTTATGAACAGGCATTCTTCAGGCTGGATCTTGATTTTCAGCTGCCTACCCCTACTTATCACTACAGCCTGGCCTGGACCATCTCAGTCTGACCCTAACACATGGCTGCATTATTTGTCCACAAGCAGCTCTTCTAGTATTACCTTGCTCACATGAACAGACCTACTAAGGCAAGCCTTAAAAATGTCATTTTTAATGCCAAAGAAGCATCTGGTATTGCCGCTCGAACTTGTCTGGCCTAATATTTAAACACGCCTAATTTGAGAAAAACTCCTTGCGGGAAGCCGAGTCTGCAGCATTGTCAGCAAACTCAACAAAAGTGCAGATGGTTATGAGACAGTTAAAGACCGAAATCCCTTTCACTTATAGTTCCAAAGGCTACAGGGAGTTTTCATATACTTTAGAAGAAGACCATGGCATAACTCCCTCAACCAAAAATTCATGGAAGTACCCTGTGTGCTTGTTGACGCTCTGTAAAAACTCATACTTCTATGGCTTCTCCCATTTGTCATAAGAAAAAGGCCCCACACCAGTCAGTGCTTTTGATTTCTGTGCTCATAAAACGTAGATATGAAACGGGAGGCAAATTCAGAACAGGCAGGCATATTTCTCACTGCAATCACTCAAGGATGCTGCCCTGCTAATCTTCAAGGATCAACACAGCAATTTTGTCATGTTTTCTTTTCTTTCTTTCTTTTTTCGGAATCCATACAGATTTAAAGTTAGGTTTATATTTAATTGAAGTAACCTTTGGTACAATCTCGCTTTAATGAAGTGCAATGGAGTTAAACTCCACGGGGGCTATTAATCTGAAACACTCCATTAAAACAAACTACAAGGGGAGTTTTTAATAAACAGTGTGAACTAATGCCCATGTGGAAAGGTAATTGAGAGGGAACTGGTGTCTGGGCCAGATTGTTATTAAATCCTTATCACAGGTGAAGCCAAAACCCCAAATGGCATGCTGCCATGTGATTTATGATGCTCCTCTCTTCCCAGCCTTACCAAAAAGGCTAAGTTTAATAATAATAATAAAAAAAATCCTGCAACTAAGCTATAAAATAAGCCAGCAATTACTTAGAATAATTTATACAGTGTAATGCACTGACCTTGCTCTGAGCATAAAATCTACAAAATAACTTCTGTAATAAAACTGAACTACTAAAAGGACTAAAGGTTTTAACCACTTTTATGGCACGGAGCCCGAGGGAACTATAAATACACATTACACTCTAATAGAAGGAATTAAGAAAATTCATAATTTCTTAATCCTAAAAAAAAATCCTGTTTTAAAAGAAATCGAACCGAGCCTGCAAAAACACCAAGTAAGAATACACAGTGTCATGTTAAAAAAAAAATACCTTGCAGAAAATGTTTTGTCAGTAATGCCTAATACTCTGCACCTGAACATGATCAAACATAAAGGTGTTAATCTTCTGTGACATCATAAAAAGGAGGCGACCAGAAAATTGTGTCTACAACCAGTCTAGACATTAAAGCCTTGCATTTTCTCTGCACACCAGATTCACTTTGATTTCTTGCAAAGTATTTTTTGTTGCTGGGATTTTGTCGTTGGGATGTTTTGTTGTTGGGATATTGTCACACACAACTCAAAATGTGCATCTGATGGACAAGTCTTCCATGCAAATAATACCAGGACTTAAAACAAAAAGTTACTTGAGTTTATACTTGTCACGGTACCTCTCTTTTATTTTGTGTGGTTAGGTGTGATGTAGTTTTAAATTTCTTGTTGTTTCTTTCTCTCACTCAAAGTATCTATCACTGCCACCAGGAATTTAACTCCAGTCTTTAATTAACCTTTCCCACAGTATTGTGGCCAAGCTCTAAGTCTCCTTCATTGAACTATGTGGTTCTGAGGATGAGACTCTTATATTTTAAACAGCTTATGTAAAGGTAAAGGTAAAGGTTCCCTTGCTCGAAAGCCAGTCGAATCCGACTCTAGGGTTGCGGTGCTCATCTCCGTTTCCAAGCCGAAGAGCCGGCGCTGTCCAAAGACGTTTCCGTGGTCATGTGGCCGGCATGACTAAATGCCAAGGCGCACGGAACACTGTTACCTTCCCACCGAAGTGGTACCTATTTATCTACTTGCAATTTCTTGCTTTCGAACTGCTAGGTTGGCAGGAGCTGGAACATAAGCTGGAACAGTTTATGACTCTGTGTTAACAATAAACAAGATAAAACTTTATTGGTAAAAGAAGTGTATTGGTTACAAGATGTTTTGTTAAGTTGCTCAGTAAAATCTTTCCATTTTTACTCAGGTCTCCGTCACCTTTTCCCCTCACACTCTTAAAATACTCTGACTATATTAGATTTTTGCCTAATATGCCCCCTTAAGTATATTTGCTTCCTCCTTTATAATCTTAATGCCTTTCACAGCACTTCTATATGATTCTAATTAGAAGACTGCTTCTCAGATTGACCACAACTGACAGCTGCTGACTGCTGACTTCAGACTTTTGACTTCATACTGAACACACTGTCTTCTCTCTCTCCACACACACTTCCTAGCTCTGCCCACACACTCTGAGTCACCAACCAATCACCTCACTCACTCATCTCCCTCTTTCACTCCCTTGTTCTTCCGACACTTACCAACCATTTAAAGAAACACACACATATAACTTGAAATCATTACAATACTCCATAACACTAACTGATAAATATATAATTAAGGAGAGAATGTCTGCAATTGGGTTGCGCCTGGGAGATCTATGCACAGTCACAGAGGACTCACAGAGCAGCCAACTAAGTCAGCAGTAGGGTATACACAAGAACATATGGACCCAATTCAAAGGTTACAGTGCATGCATGTACAATCCACATACAGTGTATTTGTGGTTGGATGTTAAGTAAATCTCATGTTGGGTTCAATAAATGTACAGATTTTGACAAAAATAACGATAGCACAAAAATGGAAACAAAAATATGTTCCCACGTTAACATGCTGGCAAAAGAAGATCTGGGAATGTTTTATTCATGGGCGCACCTCATATAATTCTTCAGCTGTGCAGTCAGAAAAGTACCAAAAGTGGTTTCAGGCAGTATGGTTTCCTATCATTAGTTATCTAGAAAATAGTGAGACAATCCCAAAAAAACCGTTATACAAAACGTTGCTGTTCTTTTAACTGTTCTTTGTTTGATGCATGCTTTAAGTGGTTGTATTAGGTGCATTTGTAAAGGTTATTTTATTCCTTTGAGCAACCAGGGGAAAACTGTTTAAGCGAGCTGGTAACTGTTCTTTGTGTCAGCTATTGTTGTAATTGTGTGTTTAAACAAATGAATAAAAATTAAAATTATAAAAAAAACAATAAATGTACAGATGATCATCCGCGAGCGCCAGACCCCAGAACCCCCGACGACCCTTGGAGGACCCCCGCACTCTCCATCTTACCGGAGAGAAAACAACCCGCAGAGAGGGAACGACCCGACCACCTGTCGAGGAAGGCGGGAGGCGCAGCCTCGTCCCTGGCACACAGCACCAACCACGCCAGAGGACGGGACCGGGGCTCGGGAAGCTGCCATGGGGACAAGAAGCAGGGCTACGCGGCCAGCGGGCTGGGAACAAGCCCCGAGAGGCTGGAGCAGCAGGGCGGCACCCAACATCCACCTGAGGAACGCCCTACTGGTCTCTTCGCTTAAAAGGAGGGGCGGGGCCCAAGCCAAGGGGGCGGAGGGGTGGTCCCGGGAGCAGGGCAAGGGGAATAAAAGGCGGGACAGGGAGAGGGCCGGGGAGGAGAAGCACGCTGAGACTGCGAGATAGACAGAGAGAGGGAAAAGACTGTCGCAGCATGCGGGCAGAGGGACGCCCGGGGTGCACTTAAACCCCATCCCCTGCCGGTCTGAGGCCATTCTCTTCCACCCCTTTGTGAACTCTCCTGCCTCCTAGACTGCCCATCCAGCCAGTGCCCGTCGCTGACCTCGGCAACACGGCCACAGGAGGCGCTACTCCGCGGACAAAGGGGGAGCGTGACACATACATACATATATACATACATACATACATACATACATACATACATACATGCATACATACTTATCCAGCTACTGGTCCCCGGTTTCAATTACAAAGTGAATGCATGTTGGCTCTTTCCTACAAACAGATGTACACATATACATGCAGGATGTACACGTGATCATGTGAACAAGGCTATAAAATTGTCCTTTGGTCTATCAAGGAGTATCATCTATTCTTACTGGCAGCAGCTCTCCATGATTTCAGGTTGAGATTTTCACATCTCTTACTTCCTGATTTGAAATGTGGTCTTGGAGGAGAGTTTTACGGATAGGGTTGCCAGGTCAGATCAACCTAGCAGGAGGAGGGATTTTCCAGGAGTAGGAGGGAGTGCATGACATGGATGTGACATGATGATGTCACACGGAAGTGACATCATCACTTCAGCAATGCCTCACAGCAACACTCTGGTATTTAGGGCAAAACTCTATGGTCACCATGGACTGCCAGAAAGATAACTAAGTGGATTCTAGATAATTCAAGGCTGAATTCTCCCTGGATGCTAAAATGACTAAACTGAGGCTATTGTACTTTGGTCACATTATGAGAAGACAAGGGCCACTGGAAAAGACAATAATGCTAGGAAAAGCTGAAGGCTGCAGGAATAGAAGAAGACCTGCACTTAACACACATGTACACTTCCTGATCCTTTTAACTGAAAGAGCCAGGGATTTAACCTGAGGCTTTCTGCATACAAAGAAGATGTGCTCCCATTGAGCCATGACTTCTCCTCTGTAATTTTCTTGCTTATTTCTTTTGTCCTGGGAAAGGGCTGTGTCACTACCCTGAGTGAACCCCACTGTTTGTTGAGGAGGAAATGAGTGATATGGAAATAAAGTGGCGGGGAAGGAAATCATACTGACACTCCACTTCCAACCACCTATGCAAAGTTGTTTCCCTTAGCTTGATTCAGAAATGAGTTTCCTAAAATGAACTGATTTGACCTCTAGACATTTTGGGGGTGAATTAATGCAGGACCATTCAGAGCTCCAGAGCTTGTCATATTCCTACTGATGTCATTCAGAGTACAACAAAGCTTGGATGCCTTCCCAGCTGTAATCTCTCGTGACCCCCCACACCCCACTGTCCCCTGCCCTGAAGAATACAGAAATGAGGGTTCAGGTTCTAAGACAGAAAATAAAAATGGAGAAAGATTTCTAAATTAACCTGGAAAACTACAGCTACCTGGCATTCACATTCCTTCCCTCCCCCCATATGGCAGGAGCAAATAGAGATCAACAAAGGGAAAACAGCTAATTTTCAATCCCCCCAGAGCACTGAAGGTTCAGGCCAATCTAGGTTCTGGAATCCTCATTGCAAAGGCCCACCAGAAAGTGGCAACCAATAGTCAGGTGCTAGTCACAACAGAGAGCCAGTTTGGTGTAGTGGTTAAGTGCATGAACTGTAATCTGGGAGAACCGGTGTAACAGGCCAGATTAACCCCCCGGAGGGGTTATTCTGGCCTAGGCTAGAGTAACCCCGGGTTAATCTGGCCGGCTGTAGCAGGCCAGATTCACCCCCCGGCCAGAGTAACCCCGGGGTTACTCTGGCCTAGGCTAGAATAACCCCCCATTCACCCCCCGGCCAGAGAAACCCCGGGGTTACTCTGGCCTAGGCTAGAATAACCCCCCCCAGGCCAGATTAACCCCCCAGGCCTGCTTTCTGGGGCTGCTGTCTTTTCCTATAACCAGAGAGAACCACCTTCTGTTGCCAGAGGCGCTGCCTTTTACTCTTGGGAAGCCCCAATACCGAGGGCACCCCACTTATAACCTGACCCAGAGACCCACAGGACTCAGGCCAAGGAAGGCACCCAAGTCCCATGATGATTATCCTAGTGAGTCTGCAAATGACAGCCTGAAGCAGAAGACACTCAAAAGACCACGTGAGGAACCAGACAATGATGACATCAACATCTCACAGAGACGCCAGCAGATGAAGACTTTCAACCCACTACCAAGTTCTGTAAGAAAGTATCTTAGCACCACTCTTGGCCTTTCATTAGTAAAGGTTGTGTACTGTGGACGCACAAGGGAGCTTGGGCATCCACGGCGTATGTATAAAACCAAAGGTGACGGGAACTGCTACTTCCGGGCCATCAGCTACATCCTGACAGGATCAGAGGACAACCACTCCCTTCTTAGAAATAAAGTCACATGAACACTGACTTGACAGAGAAACTACAGGACTACTTGAACCGGAATGTGAGTGAATATGTGAGCACTTCTGGCATCTCTCATGATGGAGTCTGGGCAACTGATGCAGAGATCATGGCCACAGCGAATCTGCTGAGTTGCGACATCCTCATCCACACAAAAGCTGGTCACTCCATGGAATGGTTGACCTATCCCGCAAGCTTCAATCTGCAGTCAACAACAGAGCATGCACTTTATCTTGGAAACAAGCATGATCATTTTGATGTTGTCATTAGTGTTTAGCTTTGAATAATTATATCTCTGTGGGTACTTGGTAGCCCATCAAAGTAGAAGTTTCAGGATGTTATGACTTATATTACATTATGGACAGCTAAGTTAAGTGAACATCAAGTCTAATGTTTTTACTGTTGGTTTTTTTCCTGGTTGAAGTAATAAAATTCTATGTGTGCAGAGTTCTAAGACTGAAGTCAATCAGCTTTCTCATGTGACTTACCTGTCTGTCTCTGCTCTACCATTTCTTTCTTTCTTTCTTTCTTTCTTTCTTTCTTCTAAAGTTGTGGGCAACCTTTTTTAAAAAGGGGGGGGGGGAGGGAGAGTTGGAAGGGGGCGACTTCAGTGAACGTACCTCAATCAGATCGAGGACGTTTTCAGCAAAGGCCGCCTTAGGAGTACCATAATTAAGTTAATAACAAAGTACCTACCTATATAGTTTAAAAAATTTGGCTCTCCAAAGAAATGTCAGTCGTAGTACTGTTGATATTTGGGTCTGTTGACTAATGAGATTGGATTCATACCCTGTTCTTCACTACCAAGAGGAATCTCAGATTGCCTGACAAGTTTCTCATGGACCTGAAACCCTCAGAAGCTGACACTGTGCTGGTTACACTGACATCTAAGTTACCACTCAACTAAGCCCGGGGTTACAGGTTGTTGTGTTGTGCAGTTAAAAAGAAGAAGTTAAAAAAAGAAGTTAAAAAGAAGAAGAGATTGGATTCAGCTGACCTTTAACTTACCACTCTGGCCAGGTGGGGGTTAGTATGGGCTAGCCCAGAGTAACCCCCCGTCTGGACTAATCCCCGGGGTTACTCTGGCCTGGCCTGGCAGGGGTTACTCTGGCTGGGGGGAGGTGAATCTGGCCTGTTACAGCCAGCCAGATTAACCCGGGGTTACTCTAGGCTAGGCCAGAATAACCCCTCAATAACCCCTCCGGGGTTATTCTAGGATAGGCCAGAGTAACCCCGGGGTTACTCTGGCTGGGGGTTAATCTGGCCTGTTACACCGGGTTTGATTCCCCACTCTTCCACTTGCAGCTGCTGGATGAACTTGGGCAAGCCATAGTTCTGGCAGAGCTGTTCTCTCAAGGACAGTTCCGGAAAGAGCTCTGTCAGCCCCGTCTACCTCACAGGGTGTCTGTTGTGGGGAGGGGAAGGGAGTTTGTAAGCCACTCTGAGACTCCAAATGAAGGGCAGGGTATAAATCCAATCTCTTCTTCATCATCATCATTTTCATCAGAGGATGTGAAACGTTGTTCCAGGAGTGAGGAGATTCTCTCAGCCTGGCTGTCTCTATCAGCACTTGTTAATCTCTATAAATGTCCTAAGATGAAACTGTTCCCTTATCTTTCATCCATGACAGGGCCAATACCAAGGTTACCAACCTCTAGGTGGGGCCCAGAGTTCTCTCAGAATTTCAGCTGTCCAGAAATCTGTACCCTTAGAGGAAACAGCAGCTTTGGACTTAGAGGACTTCACAGCATGGCCTTCCTACTGAGCTCCCTCCCCAACCCCGCACCATCCCCAAGTCTCCAGGAACTTCCCAATCCAGAGTTGGCAGCCCTAGCTAGTACATCAATTAATTTTTTTTTTAAGCGCTCCCTCACTGAAGCAAGGAAAATAGCCCTCTTTTTAAAATGAACTTGCATATCTCTGGCCAACAAAAACTGCAAAATTGTTGAATATAAAGGGAGAATGGTTCTGAACTTTCTAGAATAGTAAAATCTGCTTCTTCTTGGCAAGGAATCCATTTTGAAGCAACCCACCCCTTAGCTTGGGCAATACTACACAGAGGTTCTCTAGTCGGGCTTAGACTGGAGTAATTGTGCACAGGACTGTCCAGTTAAATGCTAAAGAAATCTCAGAAAAGTCAACGATTCTTACATGTCTCCTTACTAGGGATGGGCACGAACCTAAGCTCATCACAAACTTGGCCCAGTTTGTAGTCTGCGAACCTTGGTTTGTGCCATCCTGCCTTCATAAGCCCTGCAAACCTCCCACAAACGTTCCTGGTGAGTTCGTGTAGTTCATGTCAATAGATACGCAACCCCTGCTGCCACCATGGTGCAACTCACAAGTGAACTAAGGAGGCACAAACTGGGATGAACCTCCATTTTCCAGTTCATGCCCATCCCTACTCCTTACCATTTCTTGTAATGGCGTTTAGAAGGCTCCTCCACATTCCCTCAGAATTAATCCCATCATCTTTATGAAGGAAACTAACATGTTTATTTTTCATATTCTGCAACCAGGACTGAGGAGCTTTATCAATCACCTCAGTGGCCATCTTAAAACACCTGTTCCTAGCTCTTCCCCTCAAATTTGACCTGGAAGCAGATGGCCTCCCCTCCAAACATAAACCCTTTATTAACTGCATGAAATAACTGTAAGTCAGAAATCACCAACAGAGTTGTATTATCCAGGAGGATGGCTGAATGTTGAGACACATTAGCTTACATGGGCATGTTTGCATGTCATGCATACCTCCTCTGACAGATACCCATCCACAATTATGCAGATTAAGGGCCAAAATAAAGAGAGTTATGCATTCTGTGTTCTCAAAAGGGAGACTTTTTCTGTTCCCAGAAAGGCAAAATACATGATATCAAGGCCTAAACAATCTTGTCTACCTCATTTACTTTAAGTTTCATTTCTGACACCATGTAACATTTGCATGTACTCCCATATTACAGAGACAGAGCCCACCCTCCAAAGGTATGTGCCATTATCTCCAAGGGAACTGATGTCTGTAGTCTGAAGATCACTGTTGATTCTGGAAGACCTCTAGCCCCCACATGGAGGTTGGTAACCCTAACTTCAGCCCCCATTTTTATTCCATGCATCCCTTGTAAATCACACTTTTCCAGTATTGCTCTCTGTTGAAACCTCTTCAGTGCCTGGCTATTTTTATTTAATATGGAACAAGCTTGTCCTGTGCTGATTTAAAAGCCAAGAGGTAAATTAAAGACATGTAACTGTCCTCTCCTCCTGCCAACCTAGCAGTTCGAAAGCAAGAAATTGCAAGTAGATAAATAGGTACCACTTTGGGGGGAAGGTAACAGCGTTCCCGTGCGCCTCGGTGTTTAGTCATGCCGGCCACATGACCACGGAAACGTCTTCGGACAGCGCTGGCTCTTCGGCTTTGAAACGGAGATGAGCACCGCAACCCTAGAGTCGGACTCGACTGGCTTTCGAGCAAGGGAACCTTTACCTTTAACTGTCCTCTATGACATTACAGACATTACAATCAACCTCAGCTGCTTCCACACGAATGATTTTCTCCACCATGGTTTCCAAACCGGAGTGAACACATGGAGTGGCCCTACTCCATCCAAGTCAGTATTGTCTACTCAGAATGGCAGTGGCTCTTCGGGGTCTCAGGCAGAGATCTTTGACATCACCTCCTGCCCGATCCTTTTAGCTGGAGAGGCCAAGGATTGAACCTTGGACCTTTTGCACGCAAAGCAGATGCTCTGCTGCTGAGCAACAGCCCCTCCGTATGCTTTTACTTATTTTAGTTTGTTCTGCTTGTTGGATATTCTGCACAACATTATGGTGCAGTCATCCTGTTTTTAAATTATCCTGGGGGGGGGGGTTATATACAGCTCAGCTTGTTATAACTGCTTCGGGTTTTCTCTTCCCTTACAGGCAGTATCGTTTGCCAGCTGTTGCTCTCCCATTTTTTGTAGTTTTACACACACAGGAAAAACTCAGCATGGGGAAAACAGGAGATGCAACACCAGCAAACCATGCTGTCCTTAAAGGAGGAGAAATCCCAATGCAGTTAGCACTGAGCTGCATCAAAAACCCAGTGTGGAAAAGCCCTGTCTTCAATACGCTCTTTCCCAGATCTGCTTTACTCTGACCTTTTTTGGAATGAGTGCATTCCAAACATGTCAGCACACCCTCTGGAAGGAATGGTGCACCCTCTCCTGCAAAGGTCCCATCCTGCAAAAATACTTCAGATCTCTGAATTCTAGAAGAGGAGAATTTTGGAAGCATCCCTGCAGAGGAAACAGAAAAGGGATGCCAGGCATCATGGCAAACACAATCTGCAGTCTGGACCTTAGAACCACAGCTAGAGGGAACACTACCTACATAATAGCATCTGTCTACACAGTGTTGGCCACAGTATGTCACGATCAGAGACCAGTTATAAAAGCCAAGTTATTGGCCAATCTGATGCAGGAGAAAATATCCCACCTGATCTCAAATATGAGGATCATTCCAATTTTCATGGTAAGGAAGACCAGCTAGTAAAGTGCTATTCTAACAGGAGAAACCATAATAAATGCAGTGTTCTTATTTCTATAGTGCTGAAAGTACATATCTTGAAAGCCTGTTGCCAAACGTATACCTTGTTTAAAATACATCGGCCTCTCTTTTAAGATATCACATATAGAAGAAGAGAAGAAGAGAAGAGATTGGATTTATACCCTGCCCTTCACTTGGAGTCTCAGAGTGGCTTACAAACGCCTTTCCCTTCCGCTCCCCACAACAGACACCCTGTGAGGTAGGTGGGGCTGAGAGAGCTCTTTCGAGGACTGCTCTTTCGAGAACAACTCTTCCAGAACTATAATAATAATAATAATAATATAATAAGACTTTCCATTTATTAATCGCTTTCCATTTATTAATCGCTTTCCCCAGTGGGCTCAAAGCAATGTACAGTGACTTGCCCAAGGTCATCCAGCAGCTGCAAGTGGAGGAGTGGGGAATCAAACCTGGTTCTTCCAGATTAGAGTCCGCGCATTTAATCACTACATCAAACTGGCTCTCATAGTAAGTTGGACACGATAATCACCCTACTGAGGTCCTCTTTTGCATATGTATTTGTATAGATATTGGTCTCTTCCCCACTCGCAGACATACAGTTTTCCAATTTGCAGAAGTGTGGAATGCAGAAAACTAAACAAGCTACAATTCATTCATCTCTGGCTCTTGCATTGTGCTTTGCTAATAATAAAGAGTGCTATTCAGGGTGCCCTTCTGAAGCTGACTGCTATGTGACTTTTCAACAAAGTACTTGAGAGAGAGACCACCCAAGATCATACAATGCAGTCCAGGCTCTCCTCTTTTTATGGTCAAGGGTATGCAAGAATGGTGATGATAAACACTGATATGTATCCGAATGCTTTCGATTTGCCATCACAAAAGCAGTCAAGACCCTGTTTATAACAATGCGCAATGGAAGCAGCCATGTGGTACATACAAGAGGACACGCAATACTGAACTGCACAACCTCTGCATATAGAGAGGAATACTTTCAGTGCATCTTTCCTGCATCTTTTCATCATGCCAAAACACTTTAGCAGATGCTCTGTAACCCCAAAGAACAGGAACAACAGGCAACTGGAGTATTTTTATTAAACCTTCTTGAGGAATCTGGTTTAGTGGATTCCTGCAGTGCAAAAGGATGAATCCTGAGCTAGAAATTCCAACTTCATATCACAATTAAAAACTTGCTCGATGGCTTTAGGCAAGCTACTATCTCCCCACTTCATCCTCCCAACCTTGCATACATAAGCATCAAATGCGATCTCTCCATTTCCAGCAAAAAGCTGCGAAATCACTCCGCTGATCTGCTTCAGTATAGTGTTCTTTGAGAAAGCCATGTCAGAGAGCCATGGATGAAGAGGTTTAATCTGCCAACACTGCCCAAGGCATTCCGATCTGACATGACCAGCCGCTAGCCCTAGATTGCCAAGACCCACAGTGACACAAGGGTAGCTAAGTCAATGGCAGATAGAAGGGCCATGAAATCCCATCTCCTCCCCTTATGCCCCATTGTGATATCAGAAAAGGACAGCCAATTGTATTAAGAGAAGGAAGGTCTGATTATGTTTTTTAAAAAAACAACAACAGTGGAGTGAGGAGGTCAGAGAATAAGGACAGAAGACATTGGTCCTTTCTGCACTAGACCTTAAATCCTGGTTCAACCGTGTCCCCGAACTTACATGTAGTGACACTCGAGTTCACCCCTGTAATTATCTCGGGGTATTTTTTTGTTTCCATGTTACATTGAGGTCACCTCGGTTTCGCCCCACACTTGTCCCAGGATAAACAGATGCCGTTATAACCAGGGATAAATGCAAAGTATTGTGTCATGAGTTGAACGCTGATAAAACCAGGGATGAGATCCAAGTGTGGAAAGGACCATTCAGTCCATCCTGGAAAGCAGTGATTTTCTCCAGGTGAACTGATCCCTGGAGACTGGCGATCAGTTGTAATTCTGGGGATTCTCCAGGCTCTGCCTGGAGGCTGACAATCCTACCTTTGACTTCTGCAGAATGTCTCCCAACGTCTCTTCCTATCTCTAGCAAAATATGATTACCAGGGTCTGGTGAGGGCAACACAGAACACGGAGATACTTCTGGTTTCTTCGTTAAGGAATAGAAAACCTTTAACAATTTCTACTTCTTCATTGTCAGCCTTAAAGTGATGCAATTCCCTAGTAGTCATTAGTTTTGTCTTTGTGATGTTCAGCTGTACTCCTGCTTTGGCATTTTCTGGCTTAACCTTCATCAGGAGTCATTTCGAGTCTTCACTGTTTTCTGCCAGTAGCGCGGTGTTTCATCTGCATATCTCAAATTGTTCATGTTCCTTCCACAACTTTCCACTCCCCCTTCATCTAAATCTAATCCAGCTTTCCTTATCATATGTTCTGCATATAGATTGAACAGACACCTTTTCCAGTTCTGTTTCTCCATATTCTGTCCTAACAGTAGCCTCTTGTCCAGAATATGGGTTCTGCATCTAAATCATCAGATGTTGTGGCACATCTGTTGCTTTAAAACCAACCATAACTTTTCATGAGCCGCCCAGTCAGTTTGGTCCAGTAGGGATGGACGTAACAACAAACTGAGAAACTTACCAAATGCCCAAACATTAGCAACTCTCTAATTTTGTGGGCCCCTTCAAGGTTCACCCCAGCACTGCCAAGTCCCTGGTCAGAGCAGCAGCAGGAGACCAGTGGCAGGAGAAAAAAAGTTTAAAGCATCCCATCACTTCTAATTTTTTAAAAAAACCCACAGAGCTTCTAGTGATTCCTACAGCTACCTTATGTCACTTCAATTTCTTTTTTTAACGAGAAATGTGATGCTGAAACCAGCATCACACCCACCCACAGAAATCCCACCAGCTGCTAGGCACTGCCTGGCACTGACAACACTACCGCAACCCTTTGATTGGCCTGGGTCTAGTTCCTGTGGAGAGAGTCCCAGGGTGTGGGCCCCTTAAGGTTACAAATGTTCCATGTTGTGTTCTTTTTCTAACTGTTCTTGTAGCTGTATGATTAGAGAGCTGCCGTGTAGGTGGGCAATACGTGTTCTGCTCTTGCTTCTGCCTCCTCTTTTTTGGTTGCTGTCATATTTATGGAGTTTTCTGTTCATTCCACATTCCCTCATGGCAACTGTGTTCTGCTTTTTTTCTTATCTCAGCAATTTATCCTGCTGAGCGATTGGGTAGGTTAGCAACTGTGGCTTCTGTTGTTGCTTTCCCTTCCTGTTTTCCTTGTAGATGTTTCCCTTTTCCTCACAGGGACAGAGTTCGCCCTGCAGGTATGGAGCCCTTGTCTGAGAAGGGCCATCTGTTCTTCATATGCGAGTCCTCCCAAGTGAGCTGAGGACAGCTGGGGGCAGGAATTACAACTGGTCTCTAGATTACAAAGAGGAGAAGAAGAGGAGATTGGATTTATACCCTGCCCTTCACTCCCCGAAGGAGTCTCAGAGCGGCTTACAATCCCTCCCCACAACAGACACCCTATGAGGTGGTGGGGCTGAGAGAGCTCTTTGAGAATTGCTCTTGAGAGAACAGCTCTGAAAGAACTTATGACTGGCCCAAGGTCACAACAGCAGCTGCATGTGAAGGAGTGGGGAATCAAACCCAGTTCTCTCAGATTAGAGTCCGCGCACTTAATCATTACACCAAACTGGCTTTCACCAAACTGGAAAGCCCTTTTCCCTTGGAGGAAATGGCAGCTTAGGAGGGTAGCCTCTGGGGCATCACATCTCCACTAAGCGCCCTCCCTACATTACTCTCCTCAGCACTGCCCACAAATTCCCCTAGCTAGAGTTGGCAACTCTAGTGTTCTGTAGCAGTCCATAGGCTTCTTGTGTGATAGTGGGAGTTTGAAATCCCCACCTGTGGGGGAATCTCTGGCATGTATTAGCTACAGGCTCTTGCTATGTACACCACCATGATGAAAACGGGTACTTAGTTCAGGTTGGGCCTTGTCTTTGTGATGGAACGGGATGACGTCATGGAGATGTTCCACCTTAGCTGTGTGTGGGTTGACTCCTATGTTTGGCAAATGTGGTGGCTTTGATAGCACAGTTTACTGTGATTCTTGGGGTTTGATGATATTGTTATGGCCTCTGGGGATGTGCTTGAAGTAATGTTGGCTTTTCTTTAAGTTCTGATTTCGTAGAAAACAAGCTACACTGCACAGACGTTACACTGACTTTAGCAGTTATTGGTACTACCAGGATCGAACAACCCTCTGATTGATTAATTAATCAGGTAGCTGACATCATGATGATGATGATGATGATGATGATGATGATGATGATGATGATGATGATGATGATGATGATGATGATGATGATGATGATGATGGGCTGACTGTTGGTTCATCCACCACAGTTGTTCTTCTGCTCTCAAGGATCATGCTTAAAGTTCATCATGTACTTCCTCTCTATCACTGCTCAACAAACACTGTTAATCAAATACCTAGCTGATCCCACCATTTGCCTGTCCAATTTATCCATTGCAAAGGAGTCTTTATGTAACATGGCCTCAACATAAAGAATAACTGTTATTGTTTGAACTGAGTCGTGAATTCCAATTTTTGTGTGAGAATTTGAGAATCAGTCGTATTGGAGAGGGACAGTTATTTTATAAGAAACCATGCCAAAAAAGAGGGATCACACGTCTTGTTATGTACTTTCCAAGAAAAAAAATACATTATAAGCTTTGCATGCTTTCAGAGCAATATGCATGCTTCGTGAAGCCATTAAGACTAGAGTGTTGAAATTCCATTTATCACATATTTGGTAATATACGTTATATCCCAGAAAAGATAAACAAAGCATGTATGATAATGCTAAAAGAATTCTTTTAAAACCAAACACAACAAATGGTCCTTCACAGAGTATCTAAAAGGACAAATATGTGACTGTGAAAACAGGAAGCCCTAAAGCGAGGCATATGACTACACCAGGTGGGAACATGGAAGCTGGGGGGGGTGGGAAGTGAGATTTTTGTACTTCCAAAGAGCTCAGAGAGAGTCCCAGATGGTGCCCAGATGGCCTCCCATCCAGTAAGTGCTCTGGGCCAGACTTGCATTGCTTCTGCAGTGGAGTGGCCTCATGTGCCTTCAGACTATTTCTGGACTACAGAAAACTGTTTCCAAGTTCTCCCTCAAAGCTATGGACTCTGCTAAAATCTACAATGGTGCCAAATGACTACAACACAGCAACTGAACATTCCAACAGACTATGGATTTTGCTAAGGTTTGTATTACATTTTGAAATGGATGATTTTATCTCTCAGAAGGAACTGGAGGGGTCATATGGTGCCTATAACTAGAGCTGCCAACCTCCAGGTGGGGCCTGGAGATCTCCCAGAGTTACAACTGCTCTCCAGACTATAGAGATCAGTCCCCCTAGAGAGAATGACAGCTTTAGGGGGTGGACACTATAGCATTCTATCCTGCTGAGGTCCTTCCCTCTTCAAATCCCGCCCTCTCCAGGCTCCACTCACAAAGCTCCAGGAATTTCCCAACCCAGAGTTGCCACTCCTACCACCCACGCCGAGAAAGTAGTTCAGAGATTCCTGAAGTATAAGATGAAATGCTTGCTTCCATTCTAAAGCAGGGTGGTGGTTACCTGCATACATGTACTAGAACTGTCCTTTCCCAATCTGTGAAATTATTCCAGAATTTGGACCACCAAATCCAGAGATATTTCTATCAGTGCACATTATGTTGGACTATAAGGAGCAGCATCAAGCACTGGGTATATCCATGAAAGGGTAAGATGCATGGTCTTCACCTTCCTGTTTCTCCATTTTCCCTGTTCACCTTTCAGCACTAAAACTTTACTGAAATTACCTTCTTTGATCTACTTCTACTATTTCCACCTTAATACCTTGGTGCTGCTAGTCTTTATACCTGCAGAGGCTTCTACACTTACGCTCAACTGACTGCCTCATTCTCTGCTTTGCACTGCAAAGCAATGCCTGTTTAGTCATCCAAAAGATCACCTTTTTCTGTATTTTCCACTACCAGCTAACCATACTCTAATACACCCTTGCCATCTTCTTTCCCTCCATCTCTCTGTCTCTTCTAACCATTTGGTGTAGTGGTTAGGAGTGTGGACAAGTTCAGTTACAAATTCTTTCAGAGCTGTTCTTTCAAGGGCCATTCTCCAGAGAGTTCTCTCAGCCCCACCTACCTCACAGGGTGTCTGTTGTGGGGAGGGGAAGGGAAAGGACATTGTAAACCGCTCTGAGACTCCTTCAGGTAGTGGGTGAGGTATAAATCCAATCTCTTCTTCTTCTTCATGCCATCATAGGCACAAATTGGGCCTTTTGTGCAATCACCTAACACTAACTAGTAGTGCACCAACTAATGCCAATAACGTCCTCAACCAATGTCAGCTACTGTCCACCTTGAGATCATCAGACTAGGATGCTGAAGAACCACTGTGTCCTAAGATACCCAAGGACAGGGTCTCTAGGTATCAGAGCCTGACCTGCCTCTTCAGTATCTTAGCCTCTTTCTCAGGAAATGTCTAAAAGACAAAGCAAATACAAGTTATTTTCTGCCTAACTGGAGAGATTTCACTAATGACTCCACTCATCTGTTCACAAGGCTCCACCCTGAAACACCAGCACAGCTAGACTCTACACCCTGACCCACTGTTTCTGGGCTCCTCCTCGATGTCTTTTATATATATAATTGCTTTTCTAAACTACACACCTCTAGGGTTTGGGGATAGGAACAAACTAAAACTACGAGTATCAAGAGATCATTAATACAATTGTTCACAGTAAGGATAATTCCCTATTGTCAAAGTAGTAATGCATGACAATACAAGAACCCGTAGGCACTCCATGAAATTGCTGAGCGGTCGGGTTAGAACAGAGAGTTAATACAATAGTTATATAGAAGATTGAGCGAGTGTTCACAAACAAATTTGGTTGTTAGAGTGTATGCTTCTTAGCTTAGGGTTATTAGTTCCTGATAATTATCAGACCATTAGAGTTTCATTATTTTACTTATTTCCTTCCTCTCCGTTTCTTTTCAAAGTCCAGCTCCTCCTAGATGACTGATGGATCTTTACACCTTAATTCCCAGACTCTGACCCTTGCCATCAGGGTAAGTGGGACCCCCTGAAAGGATCCCAGGCTTTTAACCAAGGGTTTCGGCTTCTGAATTGTTTTTGCAATCTGCTTATAATCCACGGGCTGCTTTGAGGATCATTTAGGGGACTGAAAGTTTTATGATCCCAAGTTTCTATGTTCTTTTGCTCTCCTGGATTTTACTGGGTTATTTTTAATGCTTGATAATTTTAATAACTTTATGTTTTATGGTTGTATCTGTGACACACCTTGAGAAAGCTTCTGAAGAAGTGGCATATAAATGTTTTAAATAAATGGCCAAGACTGTATCCATTTAGGTTTATAAGATTATGCATGGGATAGAGCATGTAGAGAAAGAGGTACTTTTCTCCCTTTCTCACAGTACAAGAATTCGTGGACACTCAATGAAATTGCTGAGCGGTTGGGTTAGAACAGATAAAAGGAAGTACGTCTTCACCCAAAGAGTGATTAACACATGGAATTCACTGCCACAGGAGGTGGTGGCAGATACAAGCATGGACGGTTTCAAGAGCGAATTGGATAAACATATGGAGCAGAGGTCCATCGGTGGCTATTAGCCACAAGGTATAGATAGGGACTCCGGGGCAAGTGATGCTCTGTATTTTTGGTGCTTGGGGGGGGGGTCAACAGTGTGAGGGCTCCTAGTGTCCTGGCCCCACTGCTGGACCTCCTTATATCACCTGGTATTTTTGGCCACTGTGTAACAGCGTGTTGGACTGGATGGGCCATTGGCCTGATCCAACATTGGCTTCTCTTATGTTATTATGTTTATGTTCATCAAGCCATGTCTTCCTTCATCAGATCCTCCCTGACATAAATTCCTGGTCAGCAATTAGTGAGTCACATTGAGAAGCAAGTGACAGAGAGACAAAACAATCTACTGTCAGAGCTGTTCTCAAAAGAGCAGTTCTGGAAAGACTCTCTCAGCCCCTTGTTATTCACAGGGAGCCTGTTGTAGGGATGGGAAGGGGAAGGGGTTTGTAAACTGCTCTGAGACTCCCAGTGAAGGATGGGGTATAAATCCAATCTCTTCTTCTACTGTCACAAGTGATCGACACGTGGTCTACTGCAACACATGCTGCTCACCCACATCCCCTTCTTAGTTCTAGGGTAGGAATTAGAAGGTCCATATAGCACCAAAGGGTCCAAATTTGTCCCTCCATTCACTGTCCCCTAACATGTAGCCTCCACTTCCAGTTTGCCTTCCTCTGAGAAACATAACTGTAGTCAGCTTTCCTAATTGCTGCCATCACCTTATGTACACTATTGCCTTAAAATAATACCAAGAGTATGGAAACATACCAGGTTTTATCAGTGTGGGGGTTTTTAACCTCTTTCTAGATTTCGTAGTTTAGTTGTGGTGAGAAGTGCAGCATTTCCAACTATGTAACGCTGCAGAAGGAAAAGAAACTGTCCTTTCCCCTTTATGGATAAAAAGTTGCAGCAATCACTGACCCTCAGAATGGAACAAATCCACAGGGCTTCTGGACTTCAGTTCCATAAGCGTGTTTGTCTTTTCCGCGCTCCCTTCATATAAGATTCACATATATGATTACCTACGTTTTCCATTCAAACCAAACTGCTTCCATGACAAATGGGGGGGGGGGGAGAGATTGGTCTTTTTCTGATGGGAACTTGGCTTCTCCAAAATTAAAGCAAAGTATGAGAATAACAGATTTTGTTTCCTGGCAACCTATAAAATTATTACTTTCATCTGCTTGCAGAACTCAATGATGATCTTATCTCAGGCAGATGACCCAGCTGAACTCTGGCTGGCTTCGGAGATTCATTATCCACCAAGCTACACTCAGAAAATGAGTGATGGACAAGCCTTCCAATTCTGCATTGTCATGTGAAGGAGGGAGATGGAGGTGGATAAATCTTGACAAAGGATTTCATTGACCCAACAATATATTTTATACGGCGCAGCTCCAGAAATGCTTAAAGCCTACGAATGTGCATGAGCCAGAGGTGCAGTTTCCCCACACAATGTATAATCAAGGCGAAAGAAAGATATGTCTTTACTGCCCTCTTCAGGCTCTGCTTACCACTACGCAGTTGCAGAAAATTAGTAATCTTCGTGGCTCTTTATCAAAGAAACATTCCCCTTATGAGAAAATGCAGATGACCAGCTAATGCATTCACAGCAGGAATCACAAAGTAACATTTTCCTCAGAGTGTATCACTTCAAGGATGAATTGAACAGGTTTGAATGCTTCCCTGCACATTAAAAAATAAAATGAACATGTCAGGAGAAAGGGTTAACCATCTGCCTGACGTATCTTCGGGTAAAGTAGATTCTGATGAGGCAAGCCTGGGCTAGAGATTTTGAGCAGGCAGAAATGCAGAAAAAGACACTGTAGCTGCTTGTGTTAAGTCAAACTTACTGTTTCCCCACTTGAGTTCCTGCTTTGTGCAAGAACTTGTACAGCCAGTTTCTGGGCACTATAGCATATATGGGGGGGAGCACTAAGTGTTGCACAAGTTCTTGCACAAGCAGAACTGTGCTAAGTCTGTTTATGTTTCCGCTTGAGCATGGCTGAATCCAAGCCACTGTTTATTGCAGCAAACCACTTAGAGTGTATAATTCCAATGTTATGCCATTTGTACTGCCTTCAGCTTTGTTTCTAGATCCAGCTGAAATCGGACCACAGAGAGACAGGGACATCGGGTGCACTGCCCCATTGAGTGCATTGCCCTAGCAATGGTTCACTCCTCGTAATAATTTTAATTTATTGCTACTCATAGAGCCAACACCTATGTCTGAATTGTGGCTAGACTGAAAAAAGTGCCCAGGGCCCTTGAACATTTGAAAAAATTGTTCCTCTTTTAATTATTCGAAATCAAATGCTTTGCACGTGTGTATATTCGTACTACTTTGTTGAGTCTGTCACTGATTCATCTCTCCTATTTACAAAGAGGAGAAAAATCTTTTTTTTTTTTAAAAAAAAGGATGTTTTCCTTGGTTTTCTCAAGTCTGCTGGAGGTGAGGATTTTGTGGCTTGTCTCTCTAGTATTCCAGCCTTGACAATTTTGCCTGCCTGACTTCCAAACCCAAGCATGTGTACACTAATACGGTGTTCTAATTTGATCACAATTACTTTGCATGTTCTTATACTGTTGCCAAACGTTGTGCATGCACCAACTGCTGAAAGCCATCAAATGCGCAACCACAAAAGGACTGCAAGCATTTAAAATGTGGCTGCTTTAAAATAATACACAATCTATCCATGATGACCCTGGGATATTCATAAACCCAGAATGCCAAATGGTGAGTGTGCACCCACAGCAGCTACTTGGCCATCCACTGTGCTGAATGCCTCCACCACAGAGAAACAAAACTTGAAAAATGGTTTATTTTATGCTCCAAATGAATCATCAGTGCAATCTTATGAAATATTGGATTTAAAGGGAAAACACTGTGAACAATATACATTCAGTTTTCAAATACTTTATGTACAAAACTTGCATCACCTGCACTTGTGATATGGTTGCTGCTTATGATATGGAGGCCTCCATTCTTTTTACAGAACCATTTGAGGTTTTTTCCTTAATAGTTAATAGCTAATGGTCAAGTGGTAGCACACTATACCTTTTTGCATTTAACAGCTATGTAGATATAAGGACTCTTAAATTTTTCTGTTGTTCTCTCCCTTAGAAGGATCTTGTGTGTTCCAATTACTGCAGAGGAAACAGCAGACTGTCTCCTTTTGTATTCTCAAAGATGGACAAATGATTTTTTTTTTAACTTACCTGTCTCAATTACCTTTGGTGCATATTGAAAACTACCCTGCATCCAACACTACTTGGAGAGCAATCCTATGCAGGTCTACTCAGACTCCTACTCAAGTCTTCAACAGGTCTTACTACTAGGCAGGGGTCATTTAATAGAAAAAGAGGTGCAGGAGCTCATTAGCATAACTTATTAGCATAACTTATTTGCATATGCCACCCCCCTTATCATCAGAAGGCAATACCCACCACTCAGGCTCCACTGGACTGTTTTGGATTGCTAGCTATGGGGGGGGGGATGTGCAGATCTGCCCTCACAGAGGAGGGAGAGCTTGTACCTGAAGGCAGGCTGGGGGGGGGGGCTCTGCAACTTACCTGGCTGCTTCTTGCTTCTCGTGGCCCAACTGAGGGCTGCTGGGATCAGGGGGTGGGGCTTGTTGCATGTGCCCACCCCCTGGGCTCTTTACTGCCGGAGCTCCGCTCCTGTGCGCTCCAGCAGGAAATGACCCCTGCTTCTAGGAAAGCATCCTTAGATGGCACTGCTGCTCCAGTTAAGCCTTCCATTTTAGGAGTCTATAAACTGCAAACTAGGGGTTTCTCTACCATACCCTGAAATACCTTTTTCTCTCCCACCCTCTATTTGTTTGTTTCTGTGTACAGAACATCCAGCCTGATGCAGCATTCTGAGAAATTCAGAAGCCTGCTCATGGTTTTGTAATATGTTGATTGAGACTAATGAAAAGCTATTACATGACTGGAATTCTCTGTGGATCAATAGGGCTACCTCCAAATCTGCATCTACCTGTATGGAATTGATAACCAGAGGGGTATGGAAAACCAAGAGCCAGGAAGCCCATTTAAATCAGTGTAATGGCATCTTAAGCAGGAATTGCAGACCAGCAGCCTTTTCCTGCTTCCCTCTCTTGGGGCTGCTGAAAAGCCAGAGCCAGGAAGCAGAAAAGCTGTTCTGGGGAACTGGCATTTCAAGGCAGGGTGAGGCTGAAGGAGAGTCCTGAGAATTTTAAAGGAAACAGGCACTCAAATGGCCACGCGTAGATGCTTCAAGTCAAGTGTTTTTCCTCGGGTATGTTTCATCCTTGGGGTGAGTATAAAAAAGTGAGAACTTTGGTAGCTGTCAGACTGAATGGGCCCAAGTTTAGAAAGCCCACCGGGCAGCTCACTTCATCTTACTGCAAAATGCCACTTTCCACTTGTTTCACATTCCAGTTTTTCAAGCCCATTTTATGTCTGCACGCCAGTACCTACACAAGGGCATATAAATTAACATTTCAGGAACACATTTGTATCCGTCAGTCTCCAAAGATCTAGTAATCTACGGTGTCCCCTTCTTCTACTAATATTCTATTTTTATTACAAAAGCCAGCCGAGTGTATTTTACAAGATTTATTCTTCCATATAAAAGGCTTGACTCCAACCTCATAGAACTCAACTACATCCCCTGACATCAAACTTAAATGTTAATGTATATTTTATTGTAATATGCTGGCATGAGATTTTAATTCCTGTGCAGCGTTTCCTTCTAGTTGTCCCTTGCTACTTCCTTTCCATTCTTCACTTCTTGTCTCCATCGTTCTGCTTTAATACAGAAATAGGTATATAATAGCGTTTATACAGCGGCAGTCCTTGAGCGTTCCAAGCACTTCACTTGCATTATCTCAGAGGAGGCAGGAAGCTGCCACTTTCAGGAGAGAAGTGGCAGAAGGAGGGGGGCGCTTAAACCTTTCCCCACCTGGCACTTTCTCAAACCAGCTTCCCCTCACCAGCTCCTTTCCATTTCTGAGGCATTCCAGGGGTGCTTTTCAAGGATAAGGAACTGCCTGAAAATCCATGGCGGGAAGTATCAGAGGGTGGGGAGCTGGAGTTGAAAAGTGAGAGGTGGGGAGAGGATTAAGCACTCCCTCCCCGTGGTGCTTTTTCACTGTGAATGGCCCAGGAGTGGGAAAGTTATGGCTGTGGTCACGCCAACAGGTCCTACTCCCTAATGTGAGACACGTGCTTAGAGGTGAAATGCAGACTTGCCAAAGGTGCCTCACTTGTTGCTAGGATACAATCAGGCCTGGCTGATAACAAGTCAGCCCAGCAACGCAGGCATCTGGGAGGAAGCATCCTTGCGACATTCCATTCTTATCTACACAAGCTGTGGTTGGGGTTTTTTTGCTTTCGCTAGCACTGGGATGCGGGGGGGGGGGCTGAAGACCCCAGCTGGGTTCAACTGGCTGGGCACACATCAGTGATACATTTTATGCTGCGCCACAGATTTTAACCAATGGATTAATGCCAACATGACCTTTGGCTCCCGCAATGCTTTTACCTATACCATGTAACCAATAGCTTTGTATATGTACCAAAACATGCTTTGCACATCAGCAGGGGTATAAAGGCTCTGACAACCCTCTGATGAGGTCAGAGCAGCTTGGTTAGCAGGCTTCAGCTTTGCTTTGCTCTGGTTTTTATTGCAATAAATTCTATTTTTCTCCTCATCCGGACTGGGCGAAGGCATTCAGTCCTCCTCATCTGGACTGGGCGAAGGCATTACTGGGCGAAGGCATTCAGACCACAGATTTGTGGAACACTAAGGGGAAGAAATGAGACTGCAAAGAGTAAGAAGTGGGCTGCCATGCTCATTGAGAAGCAGCACCTGTTCATATAGCCATATGGGGTCTGGCTTAGTTGTTTCCTCCATATGGCTGTGTCTATAGACATATCCTTTGGGAGGGTTCTGAAGCATTTAGAAGGCTTCCGGGTGGGACTCAAATGGGACCTTGTACCAGCCAAGCCCCAGCAACTTACAACCTACAGTGCAAGCTTGGCTAAAGTTTAAAAGGCAGAGCAAATCTGGAGCCTACTAAGCTCAACAGCACCATGGAACTGCAGCAGTTACGAATCAAAGTAATTATTGCACATAAAGCACGGCCGCCTTAAATTGCAGTTCACCCACTCTCTAATTTTAATTGACAAGAGTATTCACCTTGATAAAATACAAGATCAAATTCTGTATGCATGTTTGGGTCACTGAGCAACCTCACGGGGCTTTTAATTAAAAGTTATTTTTAAAGTGTTTTAGAAATGTGGAAGTTACTATTGTGGAAATAAATATGTATAGAGTGACTTGACTTGGTTAGAGGAACAGAAGCAGATTCTTTTATACTTGGGTCTTGAGCTAATGAGAGTTATATACACGGCTACTCTGGCAGTGCCAAGTACCTGTCTGGGCGTAGATTCAGGCCACAGTGCTAGTAACACTTTCTTGGGAGAAAGTCCCATTGAATAAAACAAGATTTCTGTGTATCTCTGCCTAGAATTGCATTGCTAGACTCACCTTTCCGTGTCATTGGGGAAACTGGTACTGGTGCATTGCTAGATTAAGCATGTTTACTCAAGTAAATCCCAGTGGTTCTTATAGGATTTATTGTCTAATGAATGCCCATAAGACTGCAGCCTCTGTAAGGTGACCAGATATGAGTAACCATCAGAGAATCCACCCTTCTCTTGCCAGTTCATGCAGAAAAACATTCAGCACTAGGAGAGCTCTTGGATATCATAAGAAGATCCACATGGAAAAAAAGCCTTCCCCTGTCTGGAGCATGATGATTTGGCCTTTAGGGCAAGCCTTCATTCGAGTTGATATTCCCTCACTCCAGCTCCATTTTGTTGTCAGGATCTGCTCTTCATGCATGTCACATGAGGCCAAGAAACAGGTTTTCTGTCCATTTGCATCACCAAAGGCGTGCTCTTACTATCCTCATCACACTTATTGATGAAAGCAGCCACTCCAAGCAAACTGAGCCTTGCCCAGTATCAAGATACCATTAATCAAGGCCAAATCAGCCTGCTTTTAGCCACAAACAGATCCTGCCACATTACATTCAAAGAATTCTACCCATATTTGTATGACCCACAAATAGATTACATTGGCTCAATCATGTAATTAAGGTTGTTTGAATTGCCCACCAAAACCTCAATTCAATGAGGTAATTAATGCCTCCAGATGTATCTCCTCTCTGCCTGGATACCTCCCCTCCGTTTCCTTATTTGGAAACATGCCCCAAATCCAGAATATCCTTTACTCCAGTTTTGGTCAATCAGGCTGCATATCTGAATGCCCACCTGGCTCTGGCCCTCATTTTAAGCCTGGAAAGAAAATCAAGATTCTTCTTCCCATAATCAGTCCTCAAAGCATGCTTCTGATTGGCTCCAAATCGCCTGATTTATGGAGCTGCAGAGGTGAGATCTCCCCACTGTTCTTCCACTTTGGAATGCCCTTTGGGTTAATAGCTGCCTAGATGCTGGAATCCCGATTTGGGACCAATATTCCCTGCTTGGATCTGCATGGATAGACGCTAGAGTTTGTTAATTATCCTGTCCTATAACCTTCCCTTCAATGCACTTCATTCCTGCCTTCACTCTGTCTGGATTCTCAGTGTTACTTTCAGGCACAGGAGCCGGGAGTGCCACCGACGAGTCGCCTAACTTTTCACTCACCTTTGGGTGGAGAGGCAGTGCCCGGTCTTCGTCCCTTGCCCGGCGGCGGCGGCGGCGGCTTCCCTTCCCAGCCCACCTCCTTCCTCCTTCTCTCTCTGGCCGGCACACACACCCGGGAGCAGCTTCGAACTCACTCGCTCCTTCCCGAACAAAGTTCCCAGCTCTGCCTGTGCTCGGCAGGTTTTTTTGCTCGTTTGACAGCTGGAAAAGACCAAAATAAAAGCTAGCGCCTGTTTGCACAAGCACATAACTAAAACCGGAAACAAAAAAAAAAACCAAAACGGGGGGGAGGGTAGCGTGGTCACGGCGGATTGCTGTCCATATACCAAAACCGCGGATACAAAGCGCGAGATGTCGGAAAACACCTGCTCCAACGGGTGTCAAAAAAACGCGGGTGAAAGAGCTGAAACCGCGGGAATCTGCCGGCTTCGGAGCGGGAAGCGGGTTTCCCTATATAGACAGGAACCTTTACTGCGGGAGAGATCAGCTGCGAATCCCGCACTAAACGTCCGTGTGACCAGACCCATGGTCAACAAAACCCTTATAAGCAGTGGAAGGAGGGTTCTGTTGTTACCCTCATGCTCTTTGAAATATACTGGGTTCGAAGCCGTGGATAGTGAAATCAACTCATGGTTTATTATAAGGCATGTACAGAAGACAAACTAGCAGGGCCAGAGTCCTGCTTAAATCCCCAAAACACACCACACCAAACACACACACCACAACCCGTGATAGGCTATTTACAGTGTACCAACACCCATAGGTCTACTCCTGGATCTGGGCTGGCCGATTGGTCCATTCCAGGATCCTAGCCAGCTATTATCTTTTAAGCAAAGCTTTGCTATTTTGCATGACCATGTGCGAACCCGACCGCGTGTGCAGACCGCAGTTGATACACAATACTTTTTTAGTGTGGATTTGGTCCAAATTCACCCTGCCATGTGTTCAACGGGGCAATCCTAAGCAGAGTTGCACCCTTATAAATCCATTGACTTCAGTGGATTTAGAAGAATATAATTCTGTTTAGGATTGCACTGCCATGGAATGATGGCACACCTAGTACAGTTTTAGTATTTTCAAAGGTCATGGGTGCTTCCTTGGAAAAAACAAAGCTGGTGTCTAGTTATCAGCAACTGGGGAAAAATGCCAACTCCAAAGGTACCTGGGAGGTGGCTGCAGATGAAGGGTAGAGCCTAATGGCAAAATAGCATCAACATATCCCAGGTATCCTCTGCACATTCCTCCAGCCCTACTGCTGCAATCGTGATAGATTCTTGTCCACTCTTCGGCCAAGATGCCTGTGATCCAGAAAAATGATATCTATGTACTGTGTACTGACTCCAGACAGAAGAGACAATTGTTAGACATGGACTGGAAGATGCAATTTTCAGAGGCTTCAAGGGGTACTCTCAGTTCAGCATTTGGTGTTAACAGGACTCAGGGTGCTTCTGTTGCCCCTCACTGGGCATTTGAGACCAGAAATCCAGAGCCCTTACTAGTTGTTAAGGGCTTGTGTCTTCCTATGTACGATGACTTTGTTTTGTTACTTGAATACTAGTGCTGTTATATTTTTGCTTCATGACAAAATCGAGAAAGGAGGAGGCTTCATTGAAATTGACAGGACTCACTCCACTTTGACAGGGTGGTTTTTGGAGCAAGTGGGCAGGTAGTGCAAAAAGATGGCAGGTGACACCCCATCTCAAAATGCTCAATAGTGACTCATGGCAGTATTTTAGGGTGGTGTAGAAACCATCCATGGTTGCGAAGGGATAGAGTGTCTTTTTCCAGATTCGCTGGAGGGAATGTGGTGTCATTTAAAGAGGGAAAGAAATAACGTGTACATTGTAATAATGGCCCATTTGTGGGGGGAAATAATCAAATAATCATTAAAAAGCTTTAAAAGGTACAATAAATGTGATTTCAAACTCAGCCTGTAAGTGCTGCTTGCTGCCTTTACACTGAACAACAGCCCTTTGGTGTGATTCTGCAATGATTCTGATCCTTTTACAGATTTGTAGAGGGGGAGGAACAATCATGTTGGCCTTAGCATACTGAAAGATCTGGATTTCAAAACAACTGAATACAGAACTCGGCAAGCACAGAGAACACAGCCCTCTGTCCCTTTCCCTGGTTTTGTAAGAGAGGGAAGAGGAGCAGAGCTCCTGCCAAACTTCCCTGTTCTACATGCTTGAGGGAGCAATCCTGATCTACTCAGAAGTAATTCCCATGTTATTCAACAGAGCTTACTCCCAGTAAATTTGCCCTTAGGATTGCAGCCAAAGGTAGAAGACAATCCCCGTCCCCTGCCTTTGCAGATCTGCCAAAACACCAGTCATGAGTTTGTCACTGTGTATGTTCTTGTGATCTAGGAAGGGTGATTGCACATGCAGCCCAGAGAGCACAATGCTTGCAGTCCACAGTGGGAGACACTAGCAAAGCATCTTTGTACACACATAAATCCAATCCTATAGTGGAGGAGTAGATATAATGGATCAGCTCAGGAGATGATTTCAGTTAAGGATAATGTGTCGGTTTCTGGCAGTTCTTCAGTCCCAGCCTCACTGCATTATGCTGTCTTACTGGGCATCTTTGCTGTTAGCCTCAGATGTTGTTGTCATATTGTAATCCGCTTGCTAATTGAATAGTTGTTTGCTAACTGAATGGCTTTGTTCTACTAGGAGCCTTTGCGGTTAGATTCAATGGCTGTTATCATTTAAATGCTATTGCATTTTGTAATCTGCTGATTTAACAGTTGTATCACGCTTGTAATCTGCCTTGAGTCCGAGTGAGAAAGGTGAACTATACATTTAAATGAATAAACTAAAAAATCAAAGCTTGCCATTGCACTGAGATTTCCTTTGCTATACTGGGACGCTGAAATACAATCCTAAACTCAGTCCAAACCCATTCCAATCAATGGATGTAAACAGATGTTAACTAGGTTCAAACTACAGCTGAGGTCAATTTGCAGGGCAATTCACATAGCTTTGTTCTCACACACACACAAAAAAACTCCATAAGTGACAAAATTGTCTGCTTTATGAATAGTTTATCAACCCCAGAGTGACAGAATTGTTGCTTTTATGAAAGTTTTATAGCTATGAATGTTTTATAGATGCATCTCTCCCCCATTTCTGATTAAGTTTTTTTAAAATACAGTAAGCGGAAATAGATACAAATAGCTCTTCCTTTCCTTCTGCTGGGCATTTAAGCGTGTTTGATTTCTTTCCAAATTTCCCCTAATGAATGATCTGAAATGTGTCAAAGTGGTCCCCGGTCCTCCTGCTACCCTTCAAGCTGCCCCAGTTTCCAGATTTCAGTGGGGCCCCTAATTACTTTGGCTTTGAACTTTGTTTATTGTTTTATCCCTTTCTTTTCCACCACCACCCCTGCCCAACTTGGAACCATTAGTTTAACAGTCTCACAGATGAAAACATGGCTTTTTGATCGAACGAAGCAGGCATTGATGGAGCTGATCTGTACACAGGGCTCAAACAGAAAGGCAGAGACTGAAGCGGGCCACTCGACTCTGAATGTTAAAGGAGGTGAACAAGAGCCATGCAAGGCCATTTGGGCCTGGTGATGAAGAACTAAAGGGCCAGATCTTAGATTGATAGTTTCCTCTCCTTTACATCTATTTCAACAACACTGGAGTGCTAACTATAAAAGATGGTTTGGGGTGGGGCTTCTATATAATTGAATTATACTGATTGGAAGATACGAAGAAGACCTAATAGGCCAGCAGTAGCTCCTCCTACTCTTCCTCCGGCTTCTATAGGCCAGCCTAAAGAGGGGTGGGTCCCTTCACAGCTTCCTGGCTCTCCTGGGATGGAGGGCTTTCCACCAAGGGTTGGAAAGGTGACTGACTAAAAGGTTCAGTTTCATACTTCCCTATTTTAACCCCTTCTTTCCTTCCCTGCTTTAATCCATATGTTCTCTCCTCTGGCAGGTGAAAACTCCTATCCTTGTCAACTAGCTGGGCAACAGCTATGCTGTTGGCCCTCAGCCAAGTAAACAATAGGGTCCCTGACATTGTAAGAACATGGCTATCGAGCTGGGCAACCAGCTAGCCTTCCAGCAGCTCAGGCCTACTCCTGATGGGAGCTGGGGGTAAACCTGCCTCCAGCGACGTTAGGAAATCTGTGATCAGATTTTCACAATGTCTGTAATAGGATAACAGCAGCTCTGAGAAGGAGGCATCCTCTTTAGGCCTGTCTTTTTTCTTTTCCAGAGCTGATAATGGTGTCAGTGAGGGAGCTATATTGATCAGTGACACAATATGGGGATGGAAGGGTTAAACGCCTTTTGAGTCCTCTCCTCTCCCACCCTGCAGAGAAAGAGGTACTTTTCTCCCTTTCTCACAATACAAGAACTCGTGGGCACTCCCTGAAATTGCTGAGCGGTCGAGTTAGAACGGATAAAAGGAAGTACTTCTGCACCCAAAGAGCGATTAACACATGGAATTCACTGCTACAGGAAATGGTGGCGGCTACAAGCATGGACGGCTTCAAAAGGGAATTAGATAAGCATATGGAGCAGAGGTCCATCAGTGGCTATTAGCCACAAGGTATAGATAGGGACTCTGGGGCAAGTGATCCTCTGTCATCTTGGTGCTTGGGGGGGTCAACAGTGGGAGGGCTTCTAATGTCCTGGCCCCACTGGTGGACCTCCTGATGGCACTGGTATTTCTGGCTACTTTGTGATACAGAGTGTTGGACTGGATGGTCTTTTGGCCTGATCCAACATTGGCATCTCTTATGTTCTTATGCACTACGCCTCAGTTTGTATCAGGCCTGCACAGTGGCTCATATTTCTTTCACTGCCTAAAATGCCTCTCTTCAAAACTGCAATTGGCTCTTTTGGGGAAGTGCACAGGTTTGGGTCGGACTCAACTGTGCGACTGAACAAAGGTGTTTTAAATCACGGAATAGGCATGGAAGGAAGGGGGGAAACACTCTCTCCTCCTGGGGACCTTCTGCAAGCTTTAATACACCAACCTGTGACTATAAATTAGTGTGTTTTAAAAACCCACCGAAATCCCGGTACTTAGAGTCGGATCCAAAGTTCATTTCCCACAAACAGAAGGCACTTCCGTCCATGGAATAGACCTCTTCTGCCTCCCACTGCAGCCCACTGAAATGCTGCTACTGAGGAGAATTCAGGGAGATCAGTGGGCTGCAGCCATAAAAGTTCTGTTCTGCTGACGGAAATGCCTCCTGTTAATGGCAGACTGGGTCCGAATCTGATCTATGATCTTTCCAGTCGAGTCTGGTTTAGCTCTTTAAAAATGCTGGGAACATCCAATCATGTTCCTTTCGGCCATATTACAGTCCATAGCTACAGACCCGTCCTCCACGAAAGTGTCTGTTTCCAAAGGAAGCAGCCATCACCACGTGCTACATACGGAATTAATGTATGCAATTATGAGAACACGCCTCCTTTCCTCAGGCCTGGACCTTCTCCCAATTAATTTTATTGGGTGATCACAAACTCTTGTAATTATGACAATGGGAGCAAAAGAATGTTTGGTTTCCATCCCATTCTGCACCTAGGATGGCTGGAATGTAGCTTCATATGTGGGAGGGAGGAGACGACCGAGAGCATGTGCCGTGCCAGCTGTCCCATCCGTGCATTATCATATCATTCTATTTGATAGGCATAAGCTCCATGCACAGAGCTGAAATTCTATTTTTAATCTGTTCTAAAGTCTACATGCACCAAATCAGACAACTCAGCTTCGTGTGGATCCCCAGTGGTATTGGAACATGCCATGAAGGTAGGGAGGTAACCTATATTCCCCATCCCCTCCCATTCCCCACATGTGTAGAGCCAGCATATAGTCTAAACTGGTCCCTAGGAGGTACTACTCATGAAATTGAGTGAGGTTGTACTCTCAAGGGAGAGTTTCAGATATCTGAAAACACATAAATTTGGGGAAACTCCAAGGAAGCACAATGGCAATAAATGAACACTGTTTTTTTTAGTTACAGCATGACAACCACAGCAGGATTTGTATACTTTTTGGCTGTAAACACCACTGAAAGAAAACACTTTAACGATGGCAACGTTTGCTTGATCAGTATGCATCTTTGAGGATAAAGAAAGCATTCCCCATTCTCCCAAATTTCTCCCAAGAGGTCTCTTAGCTTTCCCTTTTCTAAGGCCCAACAGTTTTCAGTAGTGCTTTTAAAACACAGGAAAATTGATTCAATGAGTCTATGGCTGTTCTGAAGATTGTAGAATTCCCTTTTGAACAGGTGGGTGCAGAACCACAGGTATAAATTCCTCCCCGATAGCATGTTGCAACCTATAACTGCATACACTGATTTGTTTTCCTCTAAACAATAAATTGGCAGTTCTGAAGATAAACCCCCTACCCCATTGGTTTTCTTTTTCTTTGAAATAGTTGCGTTACCTTGTTCTCATTAAAGCTCTTTTGCACAACATCCCCAGGTGCCCTTCTTAGAAGGACTTTATAAATAATACAGACAATTGGCTAATGGAAGGATTTGATAGCCGTCTTATGTCATGACCTTTATCTCCACTCTTGATCTATCACACGCGAAGCAAAAGGTCATCTCATGATACAGCCATTATATATTCTCATTCTTTCTCCCATTCCACCATCACCACTCCCCAGGTACTTAAATTCATAGACAGATAGAGACTGACATAAATGGGGTCATTGCCGGGCTTTCCCATTTTTATCCACTTCTTTGCTCATAACAGGCAAAAGTATCAAATGTCAGCACATCCCTCCAGTTCATCTGGCTTCCATTCCATTTGTATATTCCCACTGACAGGTATAAAAAGGCCGTCAAAAATGGTTCTCCAAAGACTTGCCCTTTCTCATTTGGTGTGTCTTGCTTAAGAATTCCATTTGGCAGCAAGAAATGAAATGGGAAGGATGTCTGAATGACAATGGCCAGAAGAGAGAGAAAGGGAGGCTGAACACACTGGCATCCACAGTCACCTCTCCCATGGAAATGACACAAGGGATGGACATGAACCGGCTCATGAACTAAAGTTCGTGATGAATTTTGGCCGGTTCGTGGCTTGCAAACTCAAGTTTGTGGCAGGTCAACTGGTACGAACTTTCCAGCTGTTTGTGGCAGTTCGTGAATGGATACATTTTCAGACAGACTGTCTCCACACAATCTAAATGTTTACCAAACTTCAAACCAAAGGGGGGGCGGAATTTGGAGGATATATACAGGTGCATCCAAGGGAGGTCCCCTGCGACTCTGATGTCTCTAGCTTGTACAGGATCCATTCCAAATACTTTTGAACCCTCTGAACCTGCACCTGTCAAAATGACAACCTGGAGAATATTTTGACAGGTGCAGGTTCAGGAGTGTACAGAATAGATCCCGTGCAAGGTAGAGACACCAAACTCATAGGGAATCTCCAGCTGACTCTCCTCTACTTGGCCTCCCAAGACAGGTGGTCATTTCTCCCAAAAGCACTTTCCTGGGGGCACCTTCTTTGGGGGGCTATAACTTGGACCCCGTAATCCCCAATATCACCAAACATGGAGGACAGGTAGAGGAGAGTCAGCCAGAGATCCTCTCTGAGTTTGGTGTCTCTAGCACATAGGGGGACTGTTCTACTGGGTAACAAACCAGTTCATTTGGCCCCTAAAAGTCTGTGAGAGTTTGTAGTTCACGAACCAGGCATGCCACAAACCACAAACTGAACCACATTTTCCCAGTTCATGCCCATCTGGTTCATTTGGCCCCTAAAAGTTTGTGACAGTTCATGGTTCATGAACCATGCATGCCATGAACCACGAACCACATTTTTCCAGTTCGTGCCCATTCCTAAATGATGCATCCCAGAATGCTTTAAAAGCCTTGCCACAAAGAGGTAAGCACTAGCTAACAATTGCCTTGTTGAATCATACACTCCTGAATTAGCAAACTTCAAACCAAAGGGGGGGCGGAACAGTATACCAACTAGTCCAAACCCCTGCTCAGTGCTGGAATGCCTGGGCATCTCCAACAGATGTCTGTCCAACTTCAAGACCACTAGCAAGAAGAATTTCTGCCACCAGGTAATTTATTCCATTTACTGAATGCTGTCACCTTAGGAAATTTCTCCTAAAGGTCAACCAAAATCTGCTATCCTGTAACTTCTTCTTGCCTTTGGAATCTAATGGGCAGTAGATTTTAACTGAACATTAGGAAAACCTTCCTAACAGAGACAGTGGTTTGACAGTGGAACCAATTACCAAGGGAGAAAGTTCTCCCAGTCAGAGCAAAAGGCCATCTAATTGAGCATTGCTTCCAACAGAGGTTATGCAGGACCCTCTAGATGCTCACAAGAAAGGCCAACTGCTATTGGTGATCATCCAGCCAAAGACCAAGAAAAGCTTCCAAGTTGTGAATGAAGCATCCCTTGTAGGGTTGCCAAGAACCAGGAGGTTGCTAGAGATCTCCTGGGATTACAAGTGATCTCCAGGTGGCTCTGGTGCTATAGGTATACCTAATTTTAGAGCATAGCCAATAAGCCCTATTTGGTTTATAGAAGAACAGCTTTCTTGATTTGGAACTGGACCTAACAATTTAGCTAGCATATCATACAAGGTCTGATGGTCTGAAACTTGTTCTATTTAGAACCTGAATCAATGCAGCCTTGGAAATTCACCTGAAACTGGTATAGCATAATGGCTCACAGTTCAAGAGGTGAGCCAAGAGGTTCCTGGTTCAAATCTCACCTCAGCTTCAAACCCACTAAGTAGTTTAAGGTAAGCCCAATGCCAGTTTACCATCCAAGCAACCCAGGAACCTGGTTTTTGTGCCCAGTCTGCAGAGGGGGACAACATGAATGAGTGCCTTGGCATGCACCACTCATTTCCAGGGCAGGCTGTACAGGTGCTGCTATTGGAGCCCATCATGGACTTTCTGCACAGGAAGAGGGTTCCCCCCATCCGTGTTGATGCTACCATTGGGGTCCAGGACCATGCTCGCCATCCAGAAACTGACCTAATAGAGTGAGCCTGTGTGTATTAAACAGTATATGTTGTGTACACCCCATTCGAACATCACTCTCCTACTTGTCCAGCCAGTGGTATTAAAGGAGAAATGTGTGCTGCATGGACAGAGAGGTAAGGGGGACTTCTGGCCTATTCCTCTCATACAAAGGGCAGCACGTATCATCCAATCCAGCCCACAAAGGTTACTGATGCGAAATTATCACTACTTATGTAAATTTTGTTACGGCCCTCAGTTTGGGCAAATGGCGAGACTTGATTTAGCCTTTCAGAGATGTATGGCAGGAAGGTGGCAAAATCTAACCCAAGGCAACTTTCATCAGAAGCTGGATTGGGGTCGGGTTTATTCGTTTTTACTGACACACTTAGTGATTCCAAACAATTTTTTAAAGTCAAGTTTTAGGATATTCTCTCAGAGCATCTACAGAACAGGAATGCTTGATGAATGGCCAAAAAGAAAAAGCATGAGAAAGAAAAGTATGGTAGAGAGTGGGAACGCCCATGAGGTTGCAGTGTACACAGGGAACATTACGCAAGCATCAGTTTTGTGTGGAGCTCACCGGGTGCACTGGAAGCTTCACAGACACATTGGAGATCGAGGAGTAGGGCACTTGTCTTCTTTTACAATCCGGGGGGGGGGAGTCTATACCAAATGATATTCAACAAACCAGAAAAAATGCCAGCCTCCAGACAAATAAGTCCTGTCAGCTGCGATCTCTTTGACAACGGCTACAAGCTAGAGACCTTGGCTAATTAAAGATTCAATGGGAACATGGATGTCCCATTAGCCATGCCTTCACGGAACGACAGAGCACATGTATTCAAGCAGGCAGACTGCTCTTCTTGAACAGGCAGACATCAGTGAACAAGTATCCTTCGGGGGGTAGTCACATTTTTAATATCTTGACAGTATTCCAACAGCGTTTTATTAGCCCTGTTCACTTAATTATGTCTTGTCTAAATTATTGCTTAATTTTTTTTATAGCGCCAGACTGTTCATGGAACTCGTTCAGGCGGGGATAAAGGCACAACGCTTTACAGCTTCGTGGAGACATGGAACGGGTGTGGCCCAAAGCTCCCCCTGGATCTTAGACGGGATTCCCATGGGTATTAAGTGCAAGTGAGGGTTATTAAGTTTGCATGACCCTTTTTGATGCTTGTGCCGGTATCTTATAATAGGGCATTCCCACCAATGCCAAGAGTAAATGAATGATCACAGGAAGGGAAGGCTTCATTCACCGGCATAGCTGCTCTCTCAACAGCTCTGTTACGCTCTCCTCCCCCAAAGATAAGGACAGGAGTATTTTACTCTTTTAGCTGAACATTTAGATTACAAAGTAAGTTTGGGGTAACAGCAGCCTAATTGATTAAAAATTGCAAATATGGCTTTGTATTATTGCAACAACAAAAAAAAGACTTATAACTGCTTGGAAGTGGATGGAAGATTTCACATTTTAAAAAATTTCTTTCAACGGGAATGCCCAGAAGGTGATCATTTCAGAAGACAGAGGTGCTGTTTTATCATTCACAGGCTTCAGTGCTGCAGGTAGGGATTATTTCCCAACTTGGATGTTGCCCCTCTGACCAGAACTGGAAAACCCAAAGCCAAAAACAATATGTCTGCTAGGCCCATTTTCCCCAGTTAATGTGGAAGCCTTAGAACACGTGTGCAAACCAAAGCATTGCTGTAGACGGTGCACATGTACATGCACATGCCATGAATGCTATGCAATATGAATGGATGGGCTCTATGTTGCCACATGGTCTGTCCCTTATCAGATGGTGTGTCAAATGACTGGTGCCCTTCCACAAGGCACAGTAAACTTACTGTACATGTGTGTCGGCCACCACTGTGCAACCACGCCAACCAGCCAAGCACAGAGCCAACCAGCCATGTCTCTCCACACCAGTGGTTGCCTACAAACTCCACCTAGGCCCCCTTTCAGCCAGCACTGCACCACTGCAGCAATCAGACGAGAAGCGAGCTTTCACGGTGCACTTTTGGATAGACAATTGAACAGATGAAGCTCCCTCACACTGAATCAGACTGCTGATCCATCAAGGTCAGTATTGCCTACTCAGACTGGCAGTGACTCTCTAGGGTCTTAAGAAGAGATATGACTTCCACACTTGATCCTTTTAATGGAGATGCCAGGGGTTTGAACCTGAGACCTTCTACATATAGGGTTGCCAGGTCCCTTGAAGATGCCAGCGGAGGGATGGGGGGACATTCTGGGGGCCGGAAGCATCTTTGCTTGATGTCCATGAGGCACCAGAGGCGATGTCACGTGATGTGCCCACATCACCCAGAAGTGACATAGGCATGTAGATGATATTGGGAGTGACGCTCTAGTTTTTGGGCAAAACTCTATGGTAAAATTAGCCTCAAATTATAGTTTTGCCCAGAAACTGGAACGTCGCCCCCCACCCAGGTGACGCAGGCACTCCTGGCAATATTGCTGTTGGGAGGGGAGTTTCCTTTCGCTGGTCAACAGCAGGCAAGACCCCACAAAAATGGGGGATCCCCCACCCCCAACTGGGGAATGGCAACCCTACCTACATGCCAAGCAGATGTTCCTCTACAACTGAGCCAAACCCAAACTGAGCATTCACTTCAGAAAGGAAAGGCGCATCACACAACCAGGGTCATTTTGTGCTTAGGTACTATTTTCCTTTTCAAACAATAGAGAGGACTGAGAGAAAAGAAAAGGGAAGGTTCCAGTTTCATCTACTCTTGATGAGACCAAGTTGATGTGTCATATGTTGCAGAAACTCCCCATAGGCAATATTAAACCCCCAAGATAATATCCCACGTGCTGCCCAGATTAAGGTTTTGAGGGAGTGTGGTACACGACATTATAAGTAAAGTGTGCATCGACTCTGCCTGCAGAAAATTCACATGGGCTCATACCACCACTTTTCACCAGCTTTCATTAATTAAGAGCCATGTTGGGCTACTGATGTGATTCCCAAAGTTATTTTAGCTCCGGTTAGATTATCTAGACGTTCATAGCTGCCAATGACTCAACCTTAAACAGCTGGCTGGACCAGCTCCAGATAGTTCTGAGCAAATATTCAGGTCCTGTTCCTTGTTGGGAACTCCCTCCTTCAAAGAAAAAGACCATGTAATTCTACCATTCTCCCCTTGGCACGGGGAGGGTAGGAAATGTCATCCCCAGTAGGGTGGGCCCCTCAAGACTCGCAAGGGGTAATTCCCTCCCGCCCACCCTGCTTTCTCACTTGGCCCAGTATGGCTCCCAGGCTGTTCTGCCACCACCAAGTTCCCAGGCACCAACACTACCCCTGCTGGGCCAGCGCAGCTCCTAGGCTCCCCGATGACTACCAGAGGTAGGTGCATTCTCTGAGCTTGCACATAAAATGCTATTTTACTTTGGGGGGAATTAACACCCCCCCCCCTTGTACATTTTTTTAAGATTTCAGATTTTTCTGCAAACTTAGGGGAGTCACCCAAGTCTGCAGATGGGGGCCACACTTGCGAAATAGATACATAGATCTAAATGAAAATGAATGTATACCATTAAAAATGCAGTGAACATAAAGGGGGATTTTTTTCCAAAAAAAGGAAACATGACTAAAGGAAAACAAAAGCTGTGCTTCTCTAGGCCCAATGGGTCCATCCTCTGGAGCTGCTCATGCAAATGCTCCCTCTTTAGATACATTTATCTCTTCAGCATAAAAGAACAATAGGTTTATATCTAGCTACGTGAGAGGTATTCCAATGAGATCAAAAGAGCAACTACTTAGAGAGTTAGGGTTAAAAGGAACGAAAAAGGGGAAAGAAGTGGCTCTTTGAGGATCGGTGAAGGTTAACCAAGAAAGAAACAGAAAGTTGGCGGCTGACTTACATGCATCATTAAGAGTGAAGTACCAGAACCGATCAGGGTTGAATGTTTGCAAAATGATACCTAGAAATGTTAGCATTTAATATCTCCAGTCAAGCACAGAGCGATGGCTATTATGTGACAAGGGGATGCTTTCAAGGGGAACTCAAAGACGGTGCCGTAAAGAATGAAACCAACTGATCTGATCTCAAACTAAACTTCTGTGTGTGGAGCAGCAAGACAACTGCAAAAGGGGAGGCGTAGCAAAGAGACTTGGGGATGCAACTGAGGGGATGCCGGGAGTTCTGGGTATGCAGCCCAGAGCAGTGTTCCCTCTAACGTGAGTTAGTGTGAGCTAGCTCACAGCTTTTTAGCCTCCAGCTCACACCTTTTTTGTCTCCGCTCAGGAAGGAGGGCTCCAGAGCAAGCTAATTTATGCAGTATCCAAATCACTCGCTCACAACTTTAATGCCAGCAGCTCACAAAGTAGAATTTTTGCTCACAAGACTCTACAACTTAGAGGGAACATTGGCCCAGAGTGGTTTTTCTTCTTAAATAGCCTTGTAAATTGCAATTCATAGAGGGGCCATGGTGCAGGAGAAGGCAAAGGGAAAGCGGTGTTAAGCCTTCTCCTTATCACGCCTTTTCCTGATCTGAAACATCCCCACAGGCCATCTTCTCCATGGTTAACTTTTATCAGGGTTTGGGATGGGGCCGTGGCTCAGCGGTAGCAGACCTGATATACATGCCGAAGGGTCCCAGGTTCAGTCCTCAACATCTTCAGGTAAAGGGATGAGGTAAACAGGTGACTGGAGGAAAACTCTACTTTTTTCCTGGCACTTTTTAATATATTGTTTTCCCATTTAAAAAAAAATAGAACAGCAAGTTTTAAAACAGCAAATTTTGATTTTAAAGCAGCCTGTGAAAATGCTACAAAGCCTTCTGTTGCAAACCCCAAATGGGTTTTGGGGTTTGGAAAAATCTCTACTTGAGATGCCAGTGAGAGTAGACAATACTGAGCTCGATAGATCAGTGGTCAGGCTCAGTATAACTAAGGCAGCTTCATTCTAGTATCTAACCTCTGTTCGAGCCAGTTTTGGTGTAGTGGTTAAGAGCGTGGACTCTAATCTGGGAGAACCGGGTTTGATTCCCCACTCCTCCACATGCAGCTGCTGATGTGACCTTGGGTTAGTCATAAATTCTTTCAGAACTGTTTTCTCAAGGGAAGTTCTCGAGAAAGCTCTTTCAGCCCCACCTACCTCACAGGGTGACTGTTGTGGGGAGGGGAAGGAAAAGGAATTGTAAGCCACTCTGAGACTCCTTTGGGTAGCGAAGGGTGGGGTATAAATTGAATCTCTTCTTCTACTTCTTCTTCTAATATGTAACCATGACATCTGAACAGGTTTTTAAAAAATCAGGGAGGCCTCTCCTCTTTGGCTATCCTCTGCTCATTTCAGGGCCCTCTGCTGAGTGGCCTTGCAGCACAATTGAGTGACTGGGGAGAGAGACAGATGTCTTAGCTACGATACCTGGAAAGAACCAGATACACTAGCAGGCCAAACAGCCATCTCTTTGTGTCCCCTTTGCAAGGTGCCGTGCAAACCAGAGCCAGTCTTAGAGATCCATTTATTATGTCGTTCAGCTTCCCAGTGATGCCTGTTCTCCATTTCCTTTTTTTACATTATCATAAAGCTCATACAAATAATAATGAAAAGAAAATGCTTGAGCTGGAGAATACTTGACACTTACAGGTAGTTAAAGTGGGCTGCTATTCTACGCTTCTGATTTCCTGTCAGCCGCTTCTGTCTGAAATAAGTAGTAGCCAACTGCCAGCAGTCAAAGGTACTGTAGGAAGAGACAATGGGGGGGGGGGAAACATTCCTGACCCAGAGGACTGTTTCAGTACATCTTTCAGTCCTAAGAACCAGGGGTCATTTCCTGCAGGAGCGCACAGGAGCGGAGCTCCGGCAGTAAAGAGCCCAGGGGGCGGGCACATGCAACAAGCCCCACCCCTTGCTCCCAGCAGCCCTCAGTCAAAGCAAGAAGCAGCCAGGTAAGCTGCAGAGCCCCCCTGGGGCCCCGATCCAAAACAGTCCAGTGTCACATTTAAGACCAAGTTTTATTCAGGTACAAGCTCTCCCTCCTCTGTGAGGGCAGATCTGCACGTTCCCCCCCCAATAGCTAGCAATCCAAAACAGTCCAGTGGAGCCTGAGCGGTGGATGTTGCCTTCTGACACACTTCCGGTGATGCCAGGGGGTGTGGCATATGCAAATAAGTTATGCTAATGAGTTATGCTAATGCACTCCTGCACCTCTTTTGCTACGAAATGACCCCTGATAAGAACATAAGAACATAAGAGATAGATGCCAATGTTGGATCAGGCCAAAGGCCCATCCAGTCCAACACTCTGTGTCACACAGTGGCCAGAAATACCAGGTGCCATCAGGAGGTCCACCAGGGGGGCCAGGGCATTAGAAGCCCTCCCACTGTTGACCCCCCCAAGCACCAAGAAGATAGAGCATCACTTGCCCCAGAGCCCCTATCTATACCTTGTGGCTAATAGCCACTGATGGACCTCTGCTCCATCAGTGTCCCTGACACCAGGCCTATGGGAATCAAAAATTTCTCATTTGCCTGATGGAAAATTATCTTTTCTATTGTAAATAAGTGGTGCTTCTTATCCAGTTCAAAAATCTTATACGGATAGCGTTTGTAGGGTCAAAAAAGTTTTTAAGAAGTTTTTATGCATAATGAATATTGACACCAACAATCTAATCAGGCATTCGGTAGAGGTCAGTCGCATTCTGCTGAGTATACGGGTAAACCTGCTTCAAAAACAATTAGGGGCTGCTTCACACACAGAAGGGAATCATACTCTGCTCTTGATGACTTGCAGCTGAAAGTCTGAACTGACTCCATTTGAAAGGGCTGCATCTGAAGTGGTGTCAGGGATATGGGTCCTTCCATCGCCAACCACACCTCTAGAATTTCCTTGCATGTTGACTCCTACAGCAGGTTGTTCTCTCTCTGCCCACAGCTGTACATATCTGCTGAAACCAATTTAAATGGTAACTCCCTGTTGGAGTCTGTCCAATCCACACAGTGGCGTGCTACGTCTGTATCACTTGCTAGGGCTACCTTTCAAGCTGACGAAGGTGCTTCCAAAGATCTGAAGTATCCGTATATCTTATTTTTACAAGCCACAGAGTGATTGTGCTGATACTCCCATGGGTCCACATGGACGATCAAGGTCAGCATTACTGAACAACCATGGCCCCTCTCCCAGTTCAGCATGAACAGACTATACCTTGATTGAAAATTAAACATGTGCATTTGAGACTTTACACATGTGAGGTATTTTCTGTGTGTTGGGATCAAGACCAGGGCTGGCGCATCCATAGAGCCAGGTTAGGCAGTTGCCTAGAGTACCACCTTCGGAATAGCGCCACGCCGGCCTTCTGCCCCACCCCGCCCCTCCCTCACCAAAAGCCCTGCTCTATTGCAAGGGGCTGTCTTGGCGCCTGGGCTTGGCCTGCTCCAGCAGGGCAGGGATTAGTGGCTCTCCCGGGACTCCGCCTACTGCTGTGCTAAGAGGAGGAGGAGGAGGAGTGGGAGGCAGAAAGGAGGGCGTGCACGCCAAGCCCCTTCGCCCGCCCACCTGGAGGCCGCCCCGGGGCTGTCCCGGCTGGATTTGGGTACGAGGGGGCAGGGGAAGCCAGCCAGCCAGCAAGCAAGCAGGGGGAGCCCCGGGATGGAGGCCGGTGCAGGCAGCCACATGCTGGCGCAGCCACTGCAGAGGAACAAAGCCTGGCCGGGAGTCATCGCCTCTAGGGGGAAGCTGCCAGATGGCTGCAGCCAGAGCGCTGGCATGAGCACTCCTGGATAGGATGGCGATGATGACGTGATGGAGCCCTTCTTCGCTGAAGTGAGCAGGAGCCAGGAAGGTGGGGCCAAGCCGGCTTCCTCAGGAGCCAGTTCCCTGCAGAGGGCAAGGTGCCTGGCGTGGGGTGCGCGGTGCGCGGGAGCTAGGAGCTGACAAGGAAACGTGCCTCAGAGCTGGGGCAGGGGGGCTGGGAGAGGCGAGGAGGGGCTTCTCCCTCCACATTAAGAGGCAGGCAGTCTCTGAATCCCGGAATCAGGAGGCAACATCAGGGTAAGGCTTCGACCTCTACACCCTGTTGTTGACCATCCAGACGAACAGATTGGCCACTGTGTGAGACATGATGGACGGCCACTGGTCTGATCCAGCAGGCTGTTCCAGGTTCAATCCCTGGGTTATGAATGAAAGAGAGACAACAAGACCTTTCTGACACAGGAATCAACTGTGTGCCATAAGCTGCATTTAAATGTCGGTTTGCTGTGCATACCTTCTTAGACTATTCAATTGTTCTTCCCTATCCTAAAGGTGAGTTACTTAGGAATGCTCACTCGTGGAAGCAGTGGTCTTTTTCTAGGTACACCACTGGCTGCTGACCAGGTGGGAAAACCTTGTGCAATAGGCCCACCCACATGGTCATGTTAGTCATGTGTGTACCAGTGCAGCATGACACACAATGAAGTGGCTCCTGCTCTGTTAAAAGAATGTGTGAGGGAAGCCTCAAAGAGCTCGGGATTAAGGGCAAACATTGCTGTGGTTCACCAGATAAATGATGAAGCGGAGCTTGCTTGCATCTCAGAACAGCTGGTGTCAGTTTTGTGGTGCCTGTGAGAGATCAAGGGGGGGCTGGACCAGTCCTTTGGCTTAAGACCTCTGGTCAATTAAGCTAATAAATGAAAGGAAGAGGGGGCTGGACCAGAACTTGGAGTTCCAGAGGGATGCACATAACATGTCACAGCTTTAGTTAAAACCAGTTGGAAGAAGTTTTGTGCTGCATATAACATTTTCAGAGAAACCACCTCATTTCTGAATCTGCTTTTGGGGTCCAGAGACTGTGAGCCTGTTTTTATCACTGAAACAACAACAAAACGCTTCTACATCAATATGCAAAGAATTTTTTAATACAAGTTGGCAAGGATATACACTAAGTGCATTTGCTGGAAATCTTTATAGTATTCTCCCTTTAAAATCTATAATGTCTCCAGCAATAATCCAGCTCTTCTATTTTCAACTGGAAATGTAGTGAATTGGATGCTGGTCAGTGTTCCCTCTAAGCTGAGTTAGTGTGAGCTAGCTCACATTTTTTTAGCCTCCAGCTCACACATTTTTGTCTCAGCTCAGGAAGGAGGGCTCCAGAGCAAACTAGGTTATGCAGTAGCCAAATTGCTCGCTCACAACTTTAATGCTAGTAGCTCACAAAGTAGAATTTTTGCTTACAAGACTCCACAGTTTAGAGGGAACATTGATGCTGGTATAATATTATTAAGAAGTATGGAACATTCTCTTTTCTGAGAGTCTCCTGAGGCCTTGAAAATATTCCACACCTGTTGCAGCCTACACTATTCGAGATATTTTTATGAATGCCAAGAATAAATAACCTTTGGTTATGGTGATTTTGGATTAACAGACAAAATTACTCCATTATAAACAGTATCTCAGTGTTTCTAGCTTGATGTAGTTTTTTATATTTTATATAAATGCATTTTCTTCATGAAAAAAAATCTTAATAAGGACTGGTTCCTTCAGTGCACAGTCCACAAACTACTCCCGTCCAGTGCATCCACAAACCTAGGGTTGTTCTGCCAGTGAACTAGGGTTGCCAGCTCCAGGTTGGGGAAATCCCTGGAGATATGGGAGTGGAGCCTGAAGAGGGTGGGGTTTGGGGGAAGGGGAGACCTAAGCAAGGCATAATGCCATGGACTCCACTTTCCAAAGCAGCCATTGACCTGATCTCCGTAGTTTGGAGCTCAGTTGTAATTCCAGGACCCCATCTGTTTATTTATTTATTTATTTTTATTTATTTATTTATTTATTTATTTATTTACATTTATACCCAGCCCTCCCCATAGGCTCAGGGCGGCTTACAGAGGCGAGGCAAAACCTCGGCATAATAAAAACATAATATACATAATAAATTTAAAAACATAGTACATCTTAAAGTCCTATACAAACAAAGTGCTCAGTGATGTCATAGTCCAAAGATGACGGGTTGAATGTCCGAGTTCCAAGTTGCAAGTTGACGGCCAGGGTTTCTTCCATGTTCAGATGTTTCAAAAATACTCAGGGCTTCATCCAGCCCACCATGATGGTAGTATAGTGGTGGTGGGGGGGGGGGGCTCCTACTCAAAAGCCTGGTGGAAGAGCTCCATCTTGCAGGCCCTGCGGAACTGCATAAGATCCCGTAGGGCCCGGATCTCCCCTGGGAGCTCATTCCACCAGGTAGGAGCCGCCACCAAAAAAGCCATGGCCCTAGTAGTGGCTAGTTTGATCTCCTTGGGGCCCGGAATAGCTAGCAAATTTTGGGCCCCTGACCGTAGTGCTCTTGGGGGAACATACAGGGAAAGGCGGTCCCTTAGGTAGGTTGTAGGTTGGCAACCCTAAAATCTGTAGGTTAGCAACCCTAAAATCTGTGGGTTGGCAACCCTAAAAATTCATATTCAGCCTACTAGTTCCACAGGAAGGCAAGCTGATCTCCATCACTATACTCGTGCCAAACACGGCAGTTTTATCTATCAATTCCATCTATTTCAATTGAACATGCTGAAGCATCAGTGCTTGACCTGAAGGAATTGGTGACAAAATTTGCTAAAGAAAAGGCATGCAAAATGAGATTCTGATGTGCCTGAAATGGAAACATTAAAGAGACTAAAATTCCAACATCACAATTAACAGGATTTTTCAAAATGCTTTGTGATTTGTGTTTTTTCTGTCTGAGAGAGAAAAGCAGAGATTGTATTACTTGTTCTCACAATTAAAAAAGAAAGAAAGAAATTAGCAATTTCAAGTTTTGTGTTTTTCATATGTTTGAAAATTGGTAGGCGCATGGAGGGGGGGCGCCAGAAAGTAGCCTCGCCTAGTGTGCAAAAAAACCCTTGCACCAGCCCTGATCAAGACTATTCACCAAGACCATCCAACACGACTTGTGACCCATCAACATAACCCAACAAAGACAGCCCGTCAGCTGTGTACATGACAACTGAATCTGAGGTCAGTAAATCTTGGAGCCAGGCCACTGACAAGAGGGCTTATTTTTCACTACACATGATGCAGCTACTTTATGCTGAGCCTGACCATTGTTCTATCAAGGCTCAGTATTGACTTCTGTGAGGGGCAGCTCCTCTCCAGGGTCTTTCACATCCCCTACAACCTGATCCTTCTAGCTATGGCTTCTCCCCGCTGCCAGTGGAGGCTTCTCTTTTGGCCTTTTGACAAACAACTAACAACATTATCTATTCCAGAAGGCCTTTGGCACATGGTGAATTATTGATCTGTATTGCTGCTGTTTCCCACTTCATAATTATTGATTTGTTGCTGCAATCATTTGCTGACTTTATTACTGCTATTTTTCTGCTTTTTTACTGCCGATGGATTGACATTTATTGTTATTAATAGTTTTGTACATGTTGCTGCTACTAATCTGTTGTGGGGGGAATTACTGTTTTGTCTGAAAATTGTTGATAAAAACTGCAGGCCGTCCTTGGCTGTTTTTAGACAGAGATACAGGCTAGAAATCATGTAAGTAGATAAACAGTGCACACAGTCAAGCCGCAAGATCGGATTTATTAAACACATGGTGGGTCACACCACCCATAACGCTGTGGTGGACTCTGTCTGGCCTACTAAATCACAAGTTTTTCAGGCCTGAACTAGGACCAGCTACGTACTTCCAAAGGATCTCAGCACAGCACAAAACAGCCAACGTGGCCTTTGCAACATCACCGTACAGTTTTTGGAAGATTACATTTAAGTACTTCTCTGCTTGTATATTACAACACAAATCCCTCAAATACTATTGGATTATACAAATCATTTTACTGTGGCACATGATTTAAATACTGCTGCATCAACTTAGTTGCTTAAGCGCACACAGCGCTGGTTTTGTTTGAACTGGAACGCGTTCCGAAGGCACCTGCATGAGGGATTTTTTTTTAAGCAGCCATCATAAATTTGACTAGATGTGACAGACCTTATAAAAATTAAATAATGTCACACCTTATAAGCGTTTCATTCACTGTGAGCAAACGCGTGCAAGCTGATATTTAACTTTTTCCATCTGTTGATTCAGCGCCACACGAAAGCTTGAACACCATATTACTAATTTTCCAGCATGTGGTAACTATTTCACTGGCTTTAAAAAAAAAAAAAGATTACTGAGAGCAGCAACTGCCAGCGAGCATCAGGTGCACATGGGTCCAATAGGCTTAGCATGGGGTCATATTTGCTGGCAGTAAATCATGACAGGATTCCTGTGGCAGCACTATTTCAGGTTTATCCCCCAAATGAAAACCCTTATTGTCAAAACCACACACGCTTATTTGGCTCTATAAATAGAAAACGTCAACGTTGGGTTTGACTAATGTGACTCCATCAAGTGTGTGTCAATCACAATGCAGCTGTGGAAATACAGTACTGCATCAGAGGCCTGGCACACAATCAGAAATCTCCAGATGATAAGAAGTCAATAAAACATAAGCCAATTTACATGGTTATTCAAGTGTAACTATGATGTGTGGGTCTTTAAAAAAAAAGAGACCCACAATTCATAGTGACACTGAATAAGAGAGAGCAAGGGAGAATAAGAGAAGCAATGGAGGCTTAGAATAACCCCTTGAATTTATGCAACACCACAGTCTATGGCTCAAATTACTGTTAAAAGACATGGATGAATTCCATGACATGATATGAGCAGCACAGAAAACCTACACCACTCCAGTAATGTTTGAACAACAGAATGATGTGAGTCACATGGGAACTTCTTACAATAGAAGTGACAACCCACCTGCCCCTCTGAGGAACAGCAGCACTGATGTGGGAACTTCCTGTGTGGTTTTCATCTCCCACCTGACCCTGTTGTTACCACAGCAACCTGGAACTGAGACACAGAACACCAAATCATGCTGTCCCAGTAACAGATGAATTATCACATTTTGGGTTAGATCCAAACTAAACTTTCTAACAGAGTGTTCCTGCCTGCTCCCTCCCATGGCAGCCCACTGATCTTGATAAGATGCTGTTCCCAGGAGATAAGGGACCCTGAAGAACAACATGAGGGCAATCTACACCAGGAAGGAGGAAATCAGTGGACACTGGAAATTTGGTCTGGATCCAACCCATTATACAGAAGGTTTGTCACCAAGTATACATTCAACAGGAAGCTGTGGTGAAGCACTGCCTTCTGATGTGTATACCTCTATGTAACATCTGCAAACATACACTGTATGCACATTTTAAACTATGACATGCATGTTTGAAAATGCATTGCATGAAATTGTCATGGAAAAGATGGGATCTAGAGCATCTTCCTCTGAAGTTCCTGTTTTATATTTGTCACAGATAACCATAATGCGTGAAAGACTGCCTCCATATTACCAGATTCTCACATTCATTTTTCACATGGCAAGATCACCATAATGAGACTTTTACATGGCATTTTTACATGTTGTGTTCATCTCCTTCAATCACGCATTACATTTCAGTTAACTTTGGGTAAATACCTGTCAAGAAATATAACTGTTCAAAGTCTTTGTTCGTCAGGTTAAAAACCAGTACGTACCTGGTAACAAAGGCCTATTGCATCATTTCTTTTACTAAATGGAGACCTGCTGAGGCAAATGCATTCCAAGGGATACAGTAAATAACCTAGATTACTTCCAAATGAATGCAATATTGGACATAATAAAGCATCACATAATAAAGCATCATGCAGCTTCTGAGCCACTGTTATTCCATATTTATGGAGGAAATGAGAAGCTGTACATTATTTGTCATACCAAATAACTCTATGGAGTAATCAATAACATTTATAACAGTCCACAAAATTTACGATGGCTTCAAACAGTATGTTCCACTTCTGCCAAAAAAATGAGAGATACAGTCCTGCCAAACAAGCTTGTGATTTCTTCCTAGGATTGTTTTCTAGAGTACTGTAGTGGCACAGAAACCACCTCCGGGTCTTCTGTTTTACTAGTGAACTGTGTACAGGAACCATGTGGAATGGGTGGGTGATGAGGGTGTTCCACCAGGCCAGCAACACCCTTCCTGGAGGCCAGACGATACTAGCGTGGTAAAGAATGACATCATCTGCCAGCCCAGATAGCTGTAGTGTACAGGCATTACTTAATGCACTATAGGTCCCAACCACAGCTTCTCTGCCGCAACAGTTATGCTTAAGCTGAATATTATGTGTATGAATAGAGTCTCCTAAAGAGTTTCTTGTCATTACGCTGCAACTACAACAGTGTACTACACCTTTATCCCACCCTTCCTCCAAAGAGCTTAGGGTGGCACACATGGTTCATTTCATCCTCCTAACATTTATGTGAAGTAAATTAGACTGAGAGAGTGTGTGTGTGTGACTGGCCCACACTCACTCAAAAAGGCTCACGGCAGAGTGGGGATCTGAAACTTGGTCTTCCAGACCCTAGTCAGATACACAGATGAAGTTATGTCAGGATCTTCTAGTATAATATTCTGACACCCCACAGGAAAGTCAGGATATTATTTATCAAAAGTAAATTATATCCTTAAGCATTATCTTTACTCTGCCTCTTCAGTCCAAACACAAATGATAAGTGCTTCCTAATGTGGCTTACTTCAGTAGTAGGCTTGCCAAGTCCCTCCGGGGGGCGGGGAAACCCCCGCCCCAGAGGCCCGTTCCCCGCCAGCGGCGGATCAGGCCCCGGGGAGAACTCCACCCCGATGTGCATGTCGCCCGGAAGTGACGCGGGCACACCAGGCACACTGGGGGCGGGGGTTTCTATGCCTTTAAAACTCTATGGTTTTCCCTCGGATGGTCGTGGCCCCGCCCCCAGCGTGCCCGGCAGGCCTACGTCACTTCCGGGCGACGTGGATGCAGTGCACGCGCTCCAGCCGCCAGCCGGGAGTCCCCCGCTGCGGCTGAATTCACACTTGGCAACCCTATTCAGTAGTCTCCACTGAAGTCAGTTATTTAATAAATGAATAAGCACCAACAAATATATGGTGCTAAGTAGCTTTGATTCCAGTCACTCAGAATAATAGTTTTTGCTTCTTCAATGGCTCAAGCTCTATTACCACTCTGAAACTGGATACAGTTCTCTGCAAGATCTAAAACCATTCAGCAGTAACACCCTGGAGTATTATTACACACAAGACTGGATCTAAGCAAACAGGCTGAGAAGCAACGGAATCCACTATTATCATTATCATCACTTTTATATGATAAGTTTGCCCAAGGAATTCAGGGACGGCATGTGTGAAGGTCATAACATTTTGGCCTCACAACGTGAAACTGGTTAAACTGAGAGAGTACAGCAGGATTAAGGTCTCCTACTGAGCATCGTAGTTTACTGAAGATATGATCTCAGATCTTATGCTTAAATCCAACAATCTATCGACTACACTAAACCTAATTATATGAAATGTTGTGATTAGGAGAGGAGGAACAACAGGAGGTTTGGGAAAGGAAAGCATGTTGAGTTATTGTCAGTTACAGGATCTTTGTGGCCTTCAAAATGTGTAAGACTAAGGGACAAACTTTGTGTTAAATTGGGGATCCACAATTATTGAGGATTTTTATAATTTCCATTCAACAGAATTAAACTGCAGGAAAGGGTGGGTAATGCACACAGCAAACACACGCAAGGCAAATATATCGGGAAAGGTAAAAACTACTACAAACATCCCCTGTTGCTGAATGCATGAGTGTAAAACAGATTACTTGTCTGTGCATGCCTGGGCATATACAGGCATAGTGTCCCTTGGAAAGACGTGAGGAAAGAGACTACAAAGACAAAGGAAAAAAGGAGGTGTCAGAGTGCAGAAGAAACTCTCGGGTTACTTTTAGACAACAAGATCCACCCTTTTCAGTAAGGAGATAACACATGCATTCTGATTCTAGTACAATGAGACCCATAGCACACACACCCCAGTGCCCAAGCATGCCGAATCACCTCTATTCCAACAGTAATCACCCCCCCCCACAGTGATTATCAGGCATGGGAAATGCAATATGGATTGGGACTATGGCTCTGAGGTAGGGTTGCCAGGTCCTACCTGGCTGGGGCTCCAGGCTGCCTATTGGGATTTTCTGGCACACATGCAAAGCGTGCACACCACAATGACATCACCTAGAAGTGACATTGGCAATGTCAGGGGGTGATGCTCTAGTTTATGGGCAAAACTCTGTGGGTTTTTGGCCTCAAAACCATAGAGTTTGCCCAAAAACTAGAGTGTCACCACCCTCGACGTCAGCAACACAATGATGTCACTTCCGGGTGACATCATGGTGACAGGGATGTTGCACAGCGACATCCCTGTTTGAGGTGGGGCTTCCCCCACCAGCCAGGTGGCTGGCTGGCCATGGATTGGAGCCCCGAAGACCGGGGGATCCCCTGGCCAGACCGGGTGTCTGGCAAGCCTACTGGGGGGGGGGGGGGTTATTGTATGGCATAGTGTGTGGTACAGCCAGAAGATCCTAGGATTGTCTGGCAGCCTGAAGCTCTAGCTCTTTTTTAGTATTACGTAGCAAGCTAGGCTCTGAGGAAGGAAGCATCTTTAACTCATTTCCCCTACACCATTTTCCCCATCAAGCCTTCCCTGCTCCAGTCTCCATTGAGATGGCTAGGAAAACAGACAAGCATCATCTCTTTGCCTGTCTCTCTTTCATACTGTGTTGATTAGGAGATAAAAAGCCCCTTCCCCAGTACTACACACACCCCTGTAGCTGTCTTTTTGAGCCTAAATATACATTGTGGGTTTAATCACAGACCCCAATCACAGACCCCAATACAAGGGCTGCTCTCCAACCAGAAAAAAGAGAGAAGATAATCCATCCAAGATAAGTAACAGAATGCAGATAGATTGGAAACCCTTCGTCCAGGAACTTCATCACTGCTACAACCTTCTAAGTCGGGCACTTTATCACTGCTATGTGTTTCTAAGTCAGTTGCCTTTCTACGTACAGCACCAAGCACACCATGACATAAGATTAAATTTGTATTTTAAAAAAAAGAGGGGATAGGAAGCTATGCCTTCTGACTCAGAAGTCCTGAATCCTAAACAGTATTAAAAAGGGGTATGCTCATGCTCAAAAGCTCCCGTGTAAACTGGTTTATTGTGTTCCAGAGGCAATCTGTGGCAATGAAAACATATTTCAGTGCCAGAGCCTGACAAAGACTGGTTCAAAGGATGCCCGGCTGTTGGTGCAAAACCTGTGTTGTGATAGATGTTTCCCTCTCAATATCACACAATTCAGAAGGGGGGAGAATGGGGGGGGGAGGATGCTATTATTCTTTTCTACTGCGGACAAAAAAAAAAGTTTGGTTTTATCCGGGTCAGCAAGATCTGATATGTATACTGCTGTCTGAAACCCAAAAGGATAAGGAATGAGAAGCAGCAAGCCCTATTCAATCAAGAATGACAAGCTCGGTAAATTATGCAGGAGTACAGGAGACCGCAAAAACAAGGAATGAATAATGTTTTGTGTGTGAAAGAGACATAGAGGAAGAAGGGGGAGGGAGAAAAGGATCATTACAGATAGAGTAATTCTGAATACACTCTCAGCTATGTGTTTGAACACTAAGACCCAAATGAACACAAACGAATGAGTTCTCTCGGCCCACCCCGGGAACAAAGCATTCTCTGGCTCTCCAAGGTCTATGCCAGACCAATTAAGTTGGACACAGAGGGAGAGGGTCCACCTCATATAAAAATATCCTCTGCCCCAGGCCTCTTCTCAGACCACTAAATCACTCTCAGGGATAGGTTAGGCACAATGTATCTGAGGAATTCTCACACACGCTGCCTTTTTCCACACACTGTAAATCCGTTTTCCTTGCATTGCCTGTTCTTTCTCTTTTTATCCTCGAAGAAAAGCCTCCCAAGTGTTTTAGCCCCTTCTTAAAACATCACAGGGGCCAGGCAGCATCCTTTTTTTTTCATATCTCTGTGTCCTCCCCTAGCTTTGAAGTTCAGCTTATCTTCAACCGAAAAATCACAAGCTGTGCCTAATTATATTTTGGCATGGGTCAAGTCAAGCCTGGAGGATGTTGTCTAAGACCACCACCAAAAAAAAAAGAGCCAACTCTAAGCAGTTTTTGAAATAACAATTAGGTATTATAGCTGTAATCACAGCCACAATCAGCAGCTTTATTCCTTTTGCTTGATAATGCCACAGTGCACAGGAGCTCATTAGCAATCTCCATTAACACGATCTCGTTATGAGAGACTTTCTAAAAAGGTAGCGCATGATGAGCAGAGAGTGGGCTGGCATAAGGAGCTCTCCTTCTGTTTAGCGATCATCAGCCCACAACAGTATGACTCACTGTCCGTGTGGAAGGAAACCTCTTCAACTCAATCCCATACCTTCTCTCTCCCATGCAAATCTTCCGAAAGTCTGTCAGATCCTTTTGGATGGATCTTGGGCATCGGATCGCCAACTCAGGGTCTGGAATTCCTGGAGATTTGGGGGATAGAGCCCGAGGAAGGTGGGGTTTGGGGAGGGACTTCAAAGGGGTATAATGCCATAGAGTCCACCATCCAAAGTAGCCATTTTCTCCAGGTGAACTAATCTCTGTCACCTGGAGATCAGTTGTAATCTCTGGAGATCTCTAGCTACCGCCTGGAGGCGGGCACCCCTAAGTTTAAGGTGGGTGGCATTTCAGGAGGGCATAGACCTCAGCACGGTACAATGCCAAAGACTCGACCCTCCAAAGCAGCCATTTTATCTACGGGAACTGAACTCATTGGTCTGGAGGTCATCTGTAATTCTGGGAGATCAACAGGCCCCACCAGAAGGTCAGCAACTTTACTTGGGGCAGGATATAAATATTTTAAATAGGTATCAAGTCTACCTTATACCTAGTGCTGACTGAAACAGACCATCTTTCCCAGTCCTCTGCTCTCTGTTTGCAAGGATTCCATTAATCTCCCCTGGTGTTAGAGCTATAGGGACAGTTGCTGGCCTTTTTTCTCCCAGCGGAGAGGAACCATTTGATACTTCTTGGTCCCAAACAAACCAGCATCCTGACACCAGCACTATTTTAAATCTCCATGCCTGCTCAGCATTAAACACAGGGTGCAGGTCGTGGCCTGGGACATCTGTTCCCCCTACCCCACCCCCCAAACTTTTCTTTATTTCTGCCTTTGTAAAATCCATCTTGATGGAAAGTTCTGAAGAACCCAAAAGCAGGCACCCTGTGTTGCATCATTGTGGTTGGTCCTAATAAAAGGTATTACATGGATTGTGTTCTTGGGTTTGGACAGTCCTTTTGACATCAAGGGCTGATCCTGGAACTTCCTGTATTCAAAGCACACACTTTGTCACTGAACTGTGGTCCTTCGCCTAACAAAAGTTAGGTGTAATCAAGGAATGGCTTGTTGAATCTCTATCTTTTCATTTGGGGAGGGACTCTTAACTCAATGGCAGCATACGCACTGGACAGATAAAAAGCAGGAAAGGTTGGTTTGACATTGCTTCAGAGTGGCAGCTACTTCTGCCACTATGGTAATATCAAGAAACCTCATTAAGAGTCTGATGATTGGTATAAACCACTGTAATGCTTGGAAAATATACATTTTTCTGTTGCCTAGAGCAGCTATTCCAAACTGTACGCCATTGGAAATTAATTAATGGCTTCAATAGTCCAAGATAGCCACTCACTGATGAGGTGCCTGCATGATTCATTGATCTGGCATTGCCTTTTTCCAGTCTGGGGTTCTGACCGTCATATGTGAGGCAGAACTCTATAAGTATAATCCTGTGAACAGTTTCTCTGAAAAAAAATCCCATTGTGCTCATTATTGTTTACTGCCAGGCAAGGCTGCATAAGACAGCAGTTTAAGGAAACACAGGGTAACTTTGAAGTACTTCTACAATCCAAATATCGAAAGCCCTTTAAGAGGTCACTTGCAGTAAATAAGAAGTTGGGAGAAAGAGTTGGCTGTCATTTTTTTTTCTTTCCCTTTCACACTATCAGCATGCTACAAATAAATTTAGGGCAGATAGCAATAAGAACATAAGAACATAAGAGACTGCCAATGTTGGATCAGGCTAAAGGCCCATCCCGTCCAACATTCTGTGTCACACAGTGGCCAGAAATACCAGTGCCATCAGGAGGTCCACCAGTGGGGATGGCTAAGTGACTTCTGTGGACTAATGAGCAAGGATATCCTTATATAGCCCAGCGCAGTAGTTAATGATATTGGCCAGTCTAAGAGGAGGCCAATCTAAGAGGAATGAAAGGCTGACACTGCAATCCTAAGAATACTTGCTTGGGAATAAGACCTATCAAATAGACCTATTTAGGATTACTCTCCAAGTGTCTGTCTGTCTGTCTGTCTGTCTCTCTCTCTCTCTCTCTCTCTCTCTCTCTCTCTCTGCTGCTTAATGACGTTGCTATTAGTATGTTCCTAGCAGGTTGTATTAGATAAACTGTAGCAGGAGACCTCCCACTACTTACTTCAGTTCCTCACTGGGGCTTCAAAGGCCTGCAGGAGGAAAATTGGTGGGATGGGGGCACACCTATGCATATCATCACTTCCAGTAAAAAAAACTGGTTAAACCACAGAGTTTGGGGTGCATCCTAGAGCATCACCCCCATTGTCATTGCATCACTTCAGGATTTTGATGGAAGCGGTGTTGCACACTGGCGCAATGCCAGCACACCTTTCCCTGCCCCTCCCCCAGTTCCTCCCTTGGGATTGCCAGCTACAGCTGTTAATCCTAAGCTATATGCTTCAGACCCAAAATAATGATCTACCTGCTCTCTCATGGGCATAAGGTACCTGCTTAAGTCGGTGGTGCATCATAACCCTTTCTGCTGTGCTGTGGCTCCAGGGGAAAAGATGGGAGTTGCAGTCCGTTAGGAAGACGACTGGACCCATCCTTCTTGACTTGACTACCACCAATGAGAAATGCATGACCTTAGTCTGTTCTAGAGCAAGTCTTAGAAACTGCAGAACATATGAAAGCTGTTTAAGCCATTCTGGCAGTGTTTCTCTGAGGACCCAGAAATATTACACAGTATATGAATGCCATGTTATTAGATTTAGGATCAAGACTTAATATGACCCAAAGCTTTCCCATACAGCCTTCAAAATAATATAATAAAGAAGAGCATGCCTCTGGCCATGTGCTAAGTGCCATTGCAGCAACAGTAAATAATGGGAATCCCATTCCCAAACATCTCTGATTAAGCGGATTTTATATCAACCGGAGAGAGCTGGGATTTTTAAAAAATATGGGCGATTTCCCACTAGAGCTGCCTCGCAGCACAGCGCCATTTGCCTCGACACAAACATGTCAATTTCACACCTGAAGCCCCGAGTCAAATGCAGCCCCGCAGCCTCGGGTGTGAAATTGACATGTTTGTGTTGGGGCAAACAGCGCTGTGCTGCAAGGCAGCTCTAGTGAGAAATCGCTCTTTATGTATTAAGGAGAGGAACCCACAAAAATCCTTGCAGAACCCAAAGCAGACTTGGCAGGTTGCTTGTTTTCTAATGCAAACCTTGTTCATTAAGATTCAAAGAACCAAATCTCTACAGGAGGTTAATACTGAACTCTTTCTGCTACCAAGTTGATAACGTTTCCCAGGCCTTCAAAGCCCTGCCCAGCACCTTATGGAGGACAAAGAGTGCTACAGAACGAAGAGAATGCGCAAGTCTCCACGTTCACCCCTCGCACTCCTTTTTGTCTGGACCTTTACAAAGCCTTTACTGTAGACGTAACAAATTGCACTGTGTCTCCTAAAGAACAGCTACCTAATAAATAAGTCCTCTGTTATCCCATCTTTCATTATACAGAGACCAAAAGGCCACAAACAGATTTATTTGCGGAGATCAGAGTCCCTTGAAGAATGTTGGGAAAAGAACCTCAGCAAAGAGCCCGTCTCGTTTCGTCTGTTGAAAAGGGTCGCTGTTACTGCCCTTTAAGAAGAAAATGGCCCATCTCAAAACCCATTCAGAGATCACATCAGAACATAAATATCAAAACACACAAGCTGGGGCAGAGGAATGCAATGCATCCTTTTTGCAGCCTCCGTACCACTTCCTGGCTAGTGGAGGCACTTCCACGGAGAGATCAATTGCAAGTCTAGCTGATGACTTCACGAAGCCAAACAGTGGCATCAAGATAAAAGCTGAAGCATTTTTTTAAAAGGAACACACAGCATATCTGATGAAGTGAGCTCTGACTCATGAAAGCTTATGCTAGAATAAATTATGTCTTGTAAAGCAATGGACTCCTGTTTTATTTTGTTGCTAAAAACTAAAAGCACTCCTTATCTGGATTTACTTTTTGTTGGGATTCTGCAAATGTCACAATTCAGTCATGAAAGCGTTAAACTGTTATTTATGTATGTTAATACTATTTAGTTAGCATAGGACCAATTAGGTGTTAGGCATGTTTTTCCTGCCAGAGAATGGAATGGATTATTCCTAATGAGGTGTGTTTGAAACCAGCTATTGGCTCATTACTATATTGGAAGGTACTACAGGGTGATCAGCATGTACACAGGGGTGGAGCTTTGGGGGGACCTTTTCTTTCCTTTGTTCTACTCTCAGACCCAAAGAAGAAGAGTAACCAAGATAGAGTTTAGAACTAGTTAGTCAGGATGTTATTGTTTTATTCCATGTAACCCTTCCTTTATTTCCTAGTAGACTTTTCTTAAAGCTAAATACACACGTGTACTGCACTGCTTTTATTCCACTATGCATGGGTCATTTCCTGCAGGAGCACACAGGAGCGGAGCTCTGGCAGTAAAGTACCCAGGGGGCGGGAACATGCAATAAGCCCCACCCCCTGCTCCCAGCAGCCCCAGGCCATGAGGAGCAAGAAGCCTCTTTCTTTCTTTCTTTTTCTTTCCTTCCTTCCTTCCTGCCTTCTTTCCCTTTTCCTCCTTATTTCCTTCTCTCCCTCTTTCTTTCCCTCTTTCGGCACCTTTAAGGCCAAGGTTTATTCAGGTACAAGCTCTCCCTCCTCTGTAAGGGCAGATCTGTGGGGGCCCCCCCCAATAGCTAGCAATCCAAAACAGTCCAGTGGCACCTTTAAGACCAAGGTTTACTCAGGTACAAGCTCTCCCACCTCTGCGAGGACAGATCTGCAGGTTCCCACCCCCCATAGCTAGCAATCCAAAACAGTCCAGTGGAGCCTGAGCAGTGGGTGTTGCCTTCTGACACACTTCCAGTGATGTCAGGGGGTGTGGCATATGCAAATAAGTTATGCTAATGAGCTCCTGCACCTCTTTTTCTACTAAATGACCCCTGCCCCTATGCATCCATCATTTCCTATTTTTGTATAGATGTGCATCTGCTACCAAACAAGACTCTTCCCCCCCCCCCCCCTACTCTGATCCCAGAAGGCATCCCAGCTTGGACAAAAGCATGTGGGGCAGCTCCTCCCCCCCAGACACCCCTTGTGCTGTTGAAATTAGATGTCCATCCAACTATGATTGGGGCACATCCATATTTAAAAATACAGATCTACCACTGTCACATCGAGTTTGATTCTGTTGTTGTTCACATTAATCTCTTTCATCTAAAGATTGATCAGCAAGCATACATATGACCATGCATGAAAGCAGTTTATTTCCACCTCTCTTACTTTGGAGTGATGACGCCACAGACCTGTATTTATGGATGATCTGCCTGGGGAGTTGCTCATGTCGAGTAAGTTCTTATTTTGTTTTAATGCTGTGTTAGCAGGTGCTGTTATTGCAAACTGGTCCATCCCGGTTTTTATCATTCACTACTTGGGGATATACTGGAAAACACTTGGAAAGAGGGCATTTGCTTGGATCTCTGTACAAACGAATACGACGTGACAGAAGACATTAATCTCCCCAGCATTTGTCTTTTCAAAACATCACATCCCAGTGACTTGCTTAGCTAGGATTCTTTGCAGAAAACAAGTCCCTGTCCAAACAGTTTACAATTTACATTAAAAAGACAGTATGGGAGAGAAGCAGGAATTAAGAAATGAACAGTGAGGATGGAATAAGGCAGAATTAGGTTACAGTGGAGCAGCAGGGGACAAAAATAGCCCGCTAAATGTTCCGCAGAAGAAAGGAAGAAGCCTTTGAGGGGGTCAGCTGCCAAAAGAAAAACAAGATATAAACTTTAAAATACAATGCCTCATACTGAGTCAGGCCACTTACAGTCGAAGTTGCAGGAAACTCTCAAATGTCTCAGGCAGAGGTCTTCCTCAGGATTGCTTACTAGCTGAGATCTTTTGACCAGCTGAAGACTGCAAACAGGGCCTTCTTCATGCAACGCAAGGGTGTTTTTTTCCAGCCGTACAATTTAATTGAATAGATGCCATTAACTGCTACAAAATGCTGGGCTTCACATTTGGGCCGACGAGAAACTACAAGGTTCTGGCCTAATCATATTCACAGATACACTCTGGCCACTGCCTCCAGATTTCATCTAGAATGTTTTATTTCAAGTCTTGAAAATACTAGATATAATTGAATTTGCATGGAATTAGCAGCTGTTGTCACAGCTTCTTGTATTAAAATTTGTAATTCCTTTGCTGAAATCTGTGTGAAACTGGCAGTTACTGACTTAGGTTGGCCAGGAGAAGGACCAGAAGGAGATTTAATTTTTTTATCCATCATGTTCTTAACAATATTATTTATTATATTTTAAATTACTGTAAATTAAACACTATCAAACCAAAGAATCTGTTAATATTCACAGGTCCCCTCTCAGTCAATATCTTAAATTTAACCTCCCTTTTTTATCTCTTACAAATACTCTCAGTATAGCCCCCAAAAAATTATCAGCCGTTTACATTTCTCTCAAGAACAGATGGTGCTTTGTAATAACAACATGCAAAGATATAACAGTTCCAAGTTAAAAACATAACCTCTGCGGAAATGATGAATGGAAAGTGAAAGTAAGTTCCAGTCAATTTACAGGCTCCTCCTTTCTTTGTTCATTGTCTTTAATTTGTAATCCAAATAAATGGTTATAAAAAATTATAATCCTTTAAGGTAACTTCATGTAAATATATAATCTTTTAGAGTATTTTAATGAATAGCCAAGTTATAATCCAAATAAAGACAAATTATAATTCCAAGTAGGGTTTAATAAAAGAGAGTCTAGTCCGAATATCCCAAATTATAACCCACTGGTTAGCAAAGCATCAGGTTATATTTGAAGAGTAATATGAGTCTGATAGAAAATTTTAATTCCAGATATCAACCATTTGTCCAGCCCTTGCAAATATTTATATATCTTAAAATAGCTCTTTTCCAAGCCGCTTCTGGTGTGGGGGGGGAGGAAATCCCCCCCTTTCTTCTTTTTACCTCCTCTTTTAAAGGGCTATATCAAAATGGAGAATCTCTTCTGAATTCAATGCTTTAATAGTACTCACGGTGGTAGAGTTTCTTTTAAGGTTCTGAATGAGGTGATTTTGTTCCCCTCATCCCAGTGATTCACGGCTCCACAGGTATGGAGACCATAGATTCTCTCGCACAGGTTCGGGCTTCAGGGCGATCGTGGACTCAGTCTGCTTGCTGCTGCTCATGGAGAGTCCAAGACCAAGCCCCTTGCTTAGTCCCCTCTACAGGGAGGTCCATGGGGGCTCCGAAGGAGTTTAAACCCCCTCCAAACCCGGCGATTCAGGCGGCTTCACGGGAGTTCTCCCAGGGCCATCTGCCTTCGCTGGGCCTAAATATTCACAGATACACTCTGGCCACTGCCTCCAGATTACATCTAGAATGTTTTATTTCAAGACTTGACAATACTAGACATAATCATCATCCTATACAGCAGAGGCCTCCAATCTTTTTAAGCCTGTAGGCATCTTTGGCATTTTTGGAGGCGGGGGTGAACACCACATCAAAATGGCTGCCACAGGAGATGGAGCCAAACACAAAATGGCTGCCACAGGAGGAATGGAATCATGCGCTGACCAACACAAGGACAGGGGCTTACCAGTCCTCCTGATTCTCCCGTGGTCCTTTATCCAAAGCAAAAATGCCTTGTATGGTAGGACATTATAAAGAAATCACACATATGTCAAAAGGGCAAGAGGTGAGCCTGTTGGTCTTTCCTCTTATCCCTCCAGTCTTACTCCTATAACATGTTTCCCAAAACTCATTTTCCCCAAGCCAAACACCAATACCAGAAGTGTGCCTGGCACAGACAAAAGCACCCAAAGCGAAAGAGGTTGGGCTACAGGAATGCAGAGGGAGAGGTTGGACTACAGGCTATTTCCCATCCAATTGCTCTTTTATGTTTTAATGCATCCATATTAAATGTGATTGGGGCAGCCCCACATTTGAAATCACCAGTCTACCACTGTCTCAAGCAGTTTTGGTCTTAAACAACCATCTTTTTTTTTTCTTTGTAGTGTGCTGTTCCGTCAGGTTCATGGGATGCAGAAAATAAAGCATCCAATATGTGTGCTGGGCATGAGTGATAAGCAAGACTGGTCCTGCTCTGGTGATGTGCATGTCACAAAATATCCAAGAAGAAATGTTCTCTCCAATTGCGTCTCGCTGTGTTGTATACCGAAAACTCATAGCATGAAATAGGCCGCGGGCATGATTCCTCAGCCATTTGAAAATACCTCAAACACCCTGTTTGCCTGAGAGCAATTTGTCTGGCAACCCTCAGCTCTGCAAAGATATTGGCACATGGCAATGAGGGCCAGGAAGTTCGGCCAGCTGTGACTTACTGCTTAATAACTAGAATAACTGTATGGTGCACAGGTAAAACTTACAGGCACAATGACTGGAAAGGCACCGGCGGGGTGGGAGGAGAGAGACAGCAGACCGCCAAGTAGAAATGCACAGGTATCAGATAAGGAGAGATTGAGCGGATCAGGACAAATTGCTTTGATTTGTGTTAGCATGAAACCCACAGGTATTATTATTATTACATTAGCAAGGGAAGGGAAGGGAAGGGAAGGGAAGGGAAGGGAAGGGAAGGAAAGGAAAGGAAAGGAAAGGAAAGGAAAGGAAAGGAAAGGAAAGGAAAGGCATTCTACAGTAGCTTTTGGAAGTTAGTAAATTGGCCATGATTTTTTAAAAGCTTAAAAATATTTAATAGAATGCATGCTTGTAGACTGATCCCATGCATGTCTACTCAGATGTAAACAGCAAACAGAAATACAGCCCGTGGCAAAAACAGAAGCTGTTGCCTAACCGTTCAAGAAAAGTAATCATGCCTGCAGTCTTTTACACAGTTCCACAGAACTCAGGGGGGTTACATTTCCATAAAAAAGGCAAATCTGGGGCAAAATCCTGACAGTGTTTCACCTGGGACAAGTTCCAGAAAACTAGCACAAGCCTAGGGAAACAGAGACAGTTTGAGCACATGCTGTTGCCAAACAGGGCACCCATCGGCACCGTGGTATCTGTCAACGTGTTTCCTGATGTCGTCTGCTTCTTGAATCTCTGGGAAGGGGGAAATCCAAAGAGTCTTGAACAGAAACGAAGGGAGTTTGGGGTCACTAGCTTTCTGACTAGCAAAGGTCAAGAGTTCACTCTGGGTAGGTGTGTCATAGCTATGTACCTTTGGCCATCCAAGGACCAAACCCTCTCATTTCTTTGGAAACTATCAAACAGCATCTTTTTCTCAAAGCAGATCCCACCCAGCCTCCCAAAGTAACCATTTTGTGTTTGGTCCCGCCTCCCATGACAGCCATTTTGTGCTGGCTCTCACTAAGCTATGCCAATATTCCAAAAGTGTCCACAGAAGGAAGTAATCTTGTTGCCCTCACTTCTCAAAAAAGGGATCAACAGTAGTATCTTGCGCAAGGAGAGACACAGACTCCTTTTCTTCCCTCCTCAGTACTGTATATTCTTAGCTACCTGTAATGTATTCAGCCTGACATGCCGGGACTTGCCCGGGCTGGCCAGGCACAATTCCTCAATAGCTTCAAGTCTAAAGACAATGGGTCCGTAGGATCCTAGCCGGTCCAATGAAAGGGCTAGGTCCCAAGCCGGGAGGCCAATGGGTCTCTCGGTTACTGTAAATAGCCTATCGGGAGTAGGGGGTGTGTTCAGGTGAGCTTGGTGGCGGGTTTTCTGAATGAATATAAACCGGCCTGCGAGCTGGTCAGTTGTCTTTGTTCTGAACTAAATAAAGGTATGCTTAGCTGAAATCACTCTCCGGCTGCCTACTTTTCACTGGCGACGAAGGTGGGATCTACGACCCCATGAACAGAGACCCGGACGCCAACACGAGCACCGCATCGAGCTCCGACGCCGAGACCTCAGGGAACCGCTCCGCTTCGCATCCCGGCGCCCCGGCTATGGCTCATCGCTCCACTCCCGGCTCCGCTTTGCACCCTGCTGACCCCGAGAGCAGCAGCGCCCCTCGCAACGTCCCAGCCGCCGCCGCCGTCACAGAGCCAACCCAACCTCGTGGCTGCAACACAATGGCGACTCCCCAGAGCAACATCACTGCTTTCAATATCTCCCGCCCCACCGAATGGGAGGCCTGGCTTGAGATCATGGAAAGCTATTTCAAATGCCAGAAAACCACGGACGACGGGATGAAGAAGGACCATTTCCTCCATTTGTGCGGCATAAGTACCGTCCTACTCCTCAAGGACCTCATCGCTCCAAAAAAGACAACAGAGGAACCCTACACCGCGCTGGTCCAGGCGCTGACGGATCACCTGGCACCAAAACCCACAAAATTTGTGGAGCGGATGGACTTCTGCGCGAGGGTACAAGGGCCAGACGAGTCCGCCTACGACTTCCTTGCGGGACTCCGGTGGGCGGCCACTAACTGTGCTTTCCCGAGTCTATCGGACACCCTGCTTACTCAATGCCTGGTGGGCCTGCGAGAGCCCAAACTCCGGCGGAAACTGGTCAGCCAGAACGACCTCAACCTGGACAAGGCGGTTCGGGAGGCCTCCGCCTACGAGAAGGCCCATCGAGACCGCCGCGCCAAGGCGGTCCACCGCACACAAGTGAGCAGCGGATCCAGTGCTGCAGGCGAGGAGGAAGTCCTCCAGCTCCGCCAGCGGACTTCACAGCGACCCAAACACTCATCCTCCAGGACCAGCAATGCCTCGACTCCAAACCTGTGCACCAGCTGCGGAGAGGACCACGAGCGCAAGTTGTGCCGTTTCCGGAATGCGGTCTGCCACTCCTGCAACAAAGCCACTCCTGCAACATTGCAAAGGTCTGCCGATCCAAAGGACGATGCCCGAGATCTGCCACGCACCAGACCACCGCGGAACAGCCCTTCGAGCTCCACACCGTATCGTCCCACTTTCCACAACACCAGGTCTGTAACTTGCCCCCCGATGGCCCTAACAAAATGCATGTGACAGTCCTCATAGAGGGAGCCCCCTGCACCATGGAGATCGACACCGGGTCGACCTACTCCATCATATCCGCGGATACCCTCCGCTCGTTGTGTCCAAAAGGGGGGCCACCGCTACAGAAGTCACGGGGTTTCCGGCTACGGGACTTTAACAAGAACCCCGTGGCGGTGCTGGGCTGGGGCAAGTTCAGGGTCCAGTTCCAAAGCTTCAAGGGCCAACTGGACCTACTGGTGGTCAACCGGCCTCTCTCCAGTTTGCTTGGACTAGCATGGTTCGAAGCCCTGGGACTCTCCGTGAAGGGCATCAACCAGGTCGGGACACACGATTTTGGGGCGGTGTGCGCAGAATTCCCCTGCGTCTTGGATGGAACCCTGGGGCGGTTCACGGGCCCTGCCATCTCCCTGGACCTCGACCCCGTGGTACGCCCCATCTGCATCAAAGCCCGGCTGCCCCCGATTGCCATGAAGCCGAAGGTGGAGGCCGAACTCGACCGCCTGGTAGCACAAGGAGTGCTTGAACCAGTAGCATCGGCCCGGTGGGAGACCCCCATAGTCACACCAGTCAAACCGAACGGGGAAGTCTGCATCTGCGCGGACTACAAATGCACGATCAATAAAGCCTTGCAGGCCCACGCGTACCCGGTGCCTGTGGTAAGCCACGTGCTAGCGGCCCTAGCAGGGGCCCGGGTGTTCGGCAAATTAGACTTGGCCCAGGCATACCAGCAACTGCCGGTGGACGCCGCCACAGCCGAGGCACAGACCATTTCAACCCACAAGGGGGCGTTCAAGGTGCACCACCTCCAGTTCGGGGTCTCAGTCGCTCCGGGGATCTTTCAATCTTTTATGGATTCCCTCCTTAAAGGCATCCCCGGGGTTCAGCCATTTCTAGATGATGTGCTGATCACCGCACCAGACCCCTCGTCCTTCGCAGACCGTCTGAGGGCCGTATTGCAACACTTCGACGCGGCGGGCCTTAAGGTCAAATGAGAGAAGTGCCTACTAGGGGTGCTGCGAGTGGAATTCCTGGGCTTCGCCGTGGACGCCTCCGGCCTGCACCCCTCCCTGGACAACATGGAAGCCATCACTCACGCTCCAGCTCCGAAGTCTAAAACGGATCTACAAGCGTTCCTGGGCCTGGTAAACCTCTACCACTCCTTCTTACCCCTAAAGCCGGCTGTGGCAGAACCTCTCCACCGCCTCCTCAACAAGTCGGCACCATGGGTCTGGGGGCCGCCACAGGCCGCGGCGTTCAAAGCAATAAAGGACCTCTTAGTATCCAATGCGGTCCTCGCTCACTTTGACGAGGCCCTTCCCGTGGTGCTGGCGTGCGACGCTTCTCCCTATGGGGTCGGGGCGGTCCTGGGGCACAAGCTGCCAGACGGTCGCGAGGTCCCGGTCACCTACTACTCGCGAACTTTGTCTTCTGCCGAGCGCAACTACGCGCAAATCGACAAAGAGGCCTTGGCAACCGTGGCGGGGGTGAAAAATTCCATCACTACTTGTATGGTCGCCCGTTCACGATCCTGACGGACCACAAGCCACTTCTGGGCCTCCTCACACCCGACCGGCAAACCCCACTGATGACCTCACCCAGCGTGCTGCGCTGGTCTATTTTCCTGGCGGGGTATGCATACAACCTCGTCCATCGGCCCGGGAAGGCGATGGGCCACGCCGAAGCTCTGAGCCGCCTGCCCCTGCCCAAGTGCGACCCCGACCCGGCGCCCGCGCTCCTGGTCGCACGCCTGGAAGCTCTCCCGGACCAGCCGGTCCACGTCAAGGAGGTGGCCCGCGGCACCTCCAAGGACAAGATT
>NW_015164673.1:655564-675958 GCF_001447785.1 Gekko japonicus
CTCCGATTGGGACTACAAACTGGCGGCCTTCCTATTTGGCCAGCGCCCCACGCCCCACACCACTACCGGCCGCAGCCCTGCCGAACTACTTCTGGGCCGCTGCCTGGCCTCCCGAATGGATCGGCTACACCCCGACTGGGCCCCCCCGGAGGCCCCGGGCACAGAGACGTATGAGGCTGCCAGGGGGTTCTTCCCGGAGGATCCCGTGTACGTGCGGAACTACGGCTGGGGCCCCACATGGATTCCAGCCCGAGTCATTCGGGTTAAAGGCCCTTGTTCGTACGAGGTCTCCTGCGAGGATGGCCAGATCCTCCATCGGCACATCGATCAGCTGCGCCGCCGCACGCTACCGCTGGACCCAGAGGATCTGGACAGGGACGAGGACCCGGAGCCATTCCGGACTGAACCTGAGAGCCCTCGGGTCAAGGTACCAGCCACCCCGGCTACACCAGCCCCCTCACCGGGCCCGGTACACTCGGCTCCAAGGGCCCCCGAGGCAGAAACGATAGCCACCCCGGAACCTCGCCGCTCGACCCGCACCAGGAAGCCACCAGCGCACCTGAAGGACTTCGTCTGCGGGTGCATTGCGAACCAAGGGGGGAGGGGTGTAATGTATTCAGCCTGACATGCCCGGACTTGCTCGGGCTGGCCAGGCACAATTCCTCAATAGCTTCAAGTCTAAAGACAATGGGTCCGTAGGATCCTAGCCGGCCCAATGAAAGGGCTTGGTCCCAAGCCGGGAGGCCAATGGGTCTCTCGGTTACTGTAAATAGCCTATCGGGAGTAGGGGGTGTGTTCAGGTGAGCTTGGTGGCGGGTTTTCTGAATGAATATAAACCGGCCTGCGAGCCGGTCAGTTGTCTTTGTTCTGAACTAAATAAAGGTATGCTTAGCTGAAATCACTCTCCGACTGCATACTTTTCACTACCAAATGGAAGCACCACCTGAATTAACACATGGGAAAAGGTAACAAATAAAAGACTTAGAATAATGCATCATGTAAAAATCAATTGGTGGGGAGGCTCTCATTACTGCCAGAAAAGGAATATCCTTTTATTTTGCAACATTGTTTTATTTTTACAAAGCCTCATTAATATTTTCCCTCAACAATTTTTTATCTCTTTCCCTTGCTAACATTCCTATGTGCTGCATAACTCTGCTTCAATTCATTTTTTGGGGAAAATAAAGATACATTTGCCACATTAAAATGCACATTGCTCAGTGGGTACATGCATTCCTAATATACTTCTGAAACTCTCTTATCCACAGAGCTGACTGAAATGGGTTTCATTATCTTCACTCAAAAGAAACTTATATCTCAAAAGAGCCACCCGCAAGTCACCCTCCACTAGAGAGAAGCTAAATTGAGGCTCCTTTAGAGTTTCTACAGCTTCGCACCACTGAAAAAGGGGGGAGTTCTCTTTCTAGGTCAGGGTCAAAGCTGTTAGGAATAATTTTGCAGACTTATTGTGACTGCCTGCATCACACTAGGTATGCAGATGAATGGGCTACCGCAAGTCCCGCTGCTCCTGGCTTTCAAGTTGAAAGATGCATATTTGGAGACCTAAAGAAGCCAGTGTCACTAGTGAGACAGGAGTCTGTAGTAGAAAGAAAACTATGCAGAACTGAGTGCACTGAGGTAAGAGGCAACATGAAACCATCTAGAACTATAGATTCAAAGGGGGCTTCCTTGTTTTGAGTATTTGTCAAGATTCATGGCTGCTCGTTAACCTTTAGAGTATCATAAACCCAGGGGAAAGATAAGAATGAATAGTGTGACTTTTATTTCAACTCGAGGGGTGTGGGGGTTTTTTTACTTGCCTGAAGGAATCCACACTCCACAGGCCATACAGACTTGATATTAAAGCTGATTTTCACAGGTACCACAATGAACATGATAAACCCATCACAAAGCCATAGGGAGAAAGAGCGACACAACAGGCAGCAGTACAGCTTTCCTTATATTCCAGTTCTCAGCATGCCAAAAAGTGAATCCCATTCATTTCAGTGAGAACTGCATCTATGTAAGTGAGCTCAGAACTACAGCATGTAAAGAAAAAATACTTTAAAGGCATGTAGGATTTCAGTTACACTTTTATAAACAGAATAGGTTGTGAAAGATGGGAATGTCCAGTACTGATCGGCCCGCTATGTTTGTCTCTTACAACCTCCATCCTAGCTGTACACATCTCTTTCTTCTTAATAAAATATATTGTTTCTTCTAAAGGGACACTTGTGTGTCTTCTCTATACAGCAGGCACTTTCAGTGTCGTTGCCCACATTGTATCTATCACTTCCTGACTGTGAGAAGAAGGAGCTCTCTTTATGAGGTTTTTCTTCGTAAAGAACCATACTGGAGGGTGTCTCCAGTTAAATAGCACAGAGCATTTATTTAGGAAGTAACATTACTGGCTCAAGCTGCGGTGGCTCAAGTGGTTAAGACGCTGAACTGCAGGCTGTGAAGGTCAGTAGTTCGGCAGTTCGAGACCCGGGTGCCGCATGATGGAGTGAGCTCCCATCTCTAGTTCCAGCTCCTGCCAACCTAGCAGTTCGAAAGCAAGAAATTGCAAGTAGATAAATAGGTACCACTTCAGAGGGAAGGTAACAGCATTCCGTGCGCCTTGGTGTTTAGTCATGCCGGCCACATGACCACGGAAACGTCTTCAGACAGTGCTGGCTCTTCGGGTTTGAAACGGAGATGAGCACCACAACCCTAGAGTCAGATTCGACTGGCTTTCGAGCAAAGGAACCTTTACCTTTAAACATTACTGGACAGAAGGAGAGAATTTTAAATAAACGAATTACAGATATATGCAAAAAAAAATGTTAATAAGATACATTGCCAATCTAAACCCCTTTTCATCATGCCTCCATAGACAGAGGAAAGCCCTTCACCAGCAACTGACAATATTAATACTATTTACAACTGCCAGTTCCATTCTTTGTATTGACCATAAAAGGTCTACTCTAAATGTATCTCTATTTTTCTACCTACATGGCTGACAGGAAGGAGCAGGAAGCAACCTTGAAAGTTGCACCCTCTACACAAGCAAAGAAACCGCATTTCCTAGATAAGAAAGGTGGCACCCATATCCCCATCTACATGGTAGCACTCTACATAATTGCTCCATATGAACTGACTGCTTTTGTACACTTGTCATTGTATATTCCCACAAAAAGAAACTTAAAAGCAGAATGTGAATCGCAGACTTCCAGTGCACATTACAATATGCAAAATGGTCTATCAACAGACATTAACTATGACAACTAATGGAATGCTTGGGTAACCACAGGGAAATATCGTCACTCAAGGCAGGACACTGGTGGAAACTAGATGGACCTTTGGCCTGATCCAACAAAGCACTTCTTATAATTCTCCCATTCACAGAATCAATCTCTAGTGTTTTCAGTAGTAAGGGAGGCTTGGCTCAACAGAACCCCCTCCTTGAGAAGTTGCATGGCAGAAAGACTGCCGGTGTAAGCAAATTGTCATTCTTCAGCTTGGCGGAATACCATCACATATGCTATGGGACTGCAGAAACCCCGGACAGAAAACGATCTGGTAGCATTCAAGTAACTACATACTTAAAATTCCAGCTTGCCTTCGTTTTCAAAGACCTGATGATACTCTCAAAAAAAGCTCCAAGAACATAAACATCCTAACAGCAGCTCAAGGAAAATGGGTGCTTGGGGAGGCTACCAAATAGAAAATCAAGACAAGAATGTGCTCTGCCTGTTCAACAAAGGAATTAGGACTGCACAGCAACAGTTTTGTTTTAGGAAACCAACAAACTCCAAGCCAACTCTTATTAAGGCCTAATATCTATATTCTTCCCACTGGGCCAAGACTTTAAACACGGAAAAGGGGATGAATCTGCATGGTTTTCTTCCAGCGTTTGGATAAATCTCTAGTCCAGAGGTGTCAAACTCCTTTGTTATGAGGGCAGGATCCAACATAAATGTCACTTTGTCGGGCCAAGCCATGTGTGCCATAAAATGTAATGCCAGGTACTGGAGATATAAACTTAATAAATGACACAGGCAAACTCAAGTAACGATATATTTTTAATTCAAAATACAAACAAAAGCAATTGATTCCTAGGAGTGAAAGCAACTGAGTTACTGGTGAATCCACAAAAGCCCCCATAAATGTATTTAATCATATGCAAGACTTGGTTTTTCCCAAAGTATACTATAAAGGTGGTGGGATCTTACACTTCCAAACAAATTGGTTAATTTTTGTATATACAGCACTTTTAGGAGATGAGTCATCTCCTTGCAAGTAAATAAGGTCGTTTTTCAGCAGCACCCCACATATGCCCAGCCTCAGCAGCTGAGCACGGCTACGATCTGTCTCTCATTCTTTGTTTCCTCTGTTCCCCCGTCCTAACGCTGAGAATCTCGAGGAAGCACACCAAACTTCCCTCTTCACCGCCCCATCCCCACCAACCCTGTGAGGTGGTGCAGGTTGAGCGACCAGCCCCAAGTGGCAGGTCCCTGGCTCAGGAGGAGGAGGAGGCATCTGACCCTGGCTCACCCAGATCCCCCACACCACTTCTTATCCATCCCGCACTTCTCACAGAAGCAGCAGGGCTGAGGGGAAAGCCTGATGGAGAGGCTGTTTCCCAAACCTCCAAGAGGTGATTTCTGTCATCTCACAGCCCCTTTTCTTTCATGGGCTGAGGACAGGTGTGGGGGAGAAGAGAGGTTGTTCCCCCCCCCGACATTCACTCTGCCTTCAGCCGTGCAATGGCACCAGCAGTGGCCCCTTTTCCTTTCACTCCTCCCTTTTCTCCTTTGCTTCCAAGGCTGGAACATCTTCCCCCGCAGACAGCACACACAAGAAATCCCCGTTGCCTCCAAATCCTCTTTCTCCACCTTCGTGGCCATCCCCCCCCAATTTTATCTCAACCTCATAGACCTGCCCCCTAGCAATTTCCTTTCTATTTCTTGACAGCTTCAACCACAAAAAACCTTACCGCATGCACCCACCATCTTGGTCTCCCCCCCCCGAGCAGCCTCCTGCCTTCCCTCCCTCACACCAGTTGCTCATGGGCTGGATAAGAGCCCTGGACAGGCCGGTTCCAGCCCTCAAGCCATATGTCTGACACCCCTGCTCTAGTCTTATATTAATCCAAATCAAGATGAGCTAGGGAACAAGAGGAGATGGACTGGGGTGGTGGACCAAGGTTTGTCTGAGCAAGAAAAGGCTTCTTCAGAATCTGAAAGTTTTTAAACAGATGGTTGCCAGAATCTGAACACATGTTTGTCAACACTTAAGCCCACAGAAGGGCCTGAATCTCAGATCTCGCAACCTACATTTGTTGTTCAGTCGCATAGTCGAGTCCGACTCTTCGCGACCCCATGGACCAGATCACGCCAGGCCTACATACCAGTATGCAGCTCTGGTGAAAGGATGGTACGGCAGGGAGATCAGTTGAGCTGGCAAGGAAGCCTCTTAGCCAGAGTAAGTCAGGCAACACTACCTGACCTCTATTCATGCCTTCCAGATCAGGCTCATTCACTCAGTAACTGATCTGAGTGAGCAACCTGAGGATTCTATTTCTGAGCAGGGCTCTTTTTGTAGAAAAAGCCCAGCAGGAACTCATTAGCATAATAGGCCACACCCAACACCAGAAACTCATTAGCATATTAGGCCACACCCCTGTCACCACAGCTCATTAGCGCATTAGGACGCACCCCCATGTTACCAGAAGTGTGGTTATCCAGCCACACCCACCTTTTGCTTCTTATTCTGTTTACCTTGTTTGTTGTCCCAGGGCTTTTTTTGTAGCAGGAACTCCTTTGCATGTTAGGCCACACACCCCTAATGTAGCCAATCCTAATGGGTTTTTGCTGTTGGGTGTGGCCTATTATGCTAATGAGTTCCTGCTGGGCGTGGCCAACTTGGGAGCCAGCCGGAACTCCGTTCCTGTGCGTTCCTGCCCAAAAATAGCCCTGTTTCTGAGTAAAGAACTAGCTTGACTTGAAATCTCCTGTTCTATTTTGGCCTTATTTTTTCCCCTTTTCCTTCTTGACCAGCAGAGAGCTTTGTCTGCCAAAATTGTCTCCTCCTGAGACTGAGCTACCCCACTCGCCCCCATACACACCCTGACTCTACAAAGCAATTCCCAGGATCTCTCTGTATGGTTGTCTTGTACAATAAAGGCCCTTGAGTTGTGTGACAACATTCCACTTCCAACGCATTAGAAATGCTACTATAATTCATTCCAGGGGAAAATTAGATTCTTGTTGTAAACACATCCATTGCTTATGATCACTGCTGTGCAGAATCCACTGACACAAGGATTCCTGGCACATTCTGGATATGATCTGTGATCTCATTAGACCTGAGTGACACAATTTCTCCCAGTCCCAAGCCCCTACTACTTTTAAAAACCATATTATGCTCAGTATTTTTATGTCTTCAATGTGTGCACCACACTTCCTCAGTGTGCAATAAAATGCTGATGACACTCATAAGGCAAACCAACTCCTTTACCATTGCCCAGGCAAGCAAAAATTAGGTTAACTTAATAAAGCTTTTGGTCAATCACCACAGAGAGTTCTTTGGCTACATTTGGCTAGTTACCTCAGAAGTTTTTCTTCTGGTCTTTGCTTGCACTGTGTGTGTGTGCGTGTGTGTGTGTGCACGCACGCATATTATGTGCCATCCAGTGAGCTTCAACTTATAGGAACCCTAGGAATTGATGACCTCCAAAACGTCCTGTCACTAACAGCCTTGCTCAGGTCTTCCCAACTGAGGGCTGTGACTCCTTGATTGAGTCGATCCATCTCCTGGTGGGTCTTCCTTTTTTCTTGCTATCTTCTACTGTTTCTAGCATTACTGTCTTTTCCAGTGACTCTTCTCATAATGTGACCAAAGTATGATAGCTTCAATTTGGTCATCTTGGGGTCTAGGCTTAATTTGATCTTTTGTTGTTGTTCAGTCGCACAGTCGAGTCCGACTCTTCGCGACCCCATGGACAAGGTCTCGCCAGGCCCTCCTGTTTTCTGGCGTCCTCTGAAGTTGGCTCAATTTCATGTTCGTTGCATCTATGACACTGTCTAACCATCTCATCCTTTGCCGTCCCCGTCTTCTTTAACCTTCAATCTTTCCCAGCATCAGGGTCTTCTCCAGTGAGTGCTCCCTTCTCATTTGGTGGCCAAAGTATTTGAGCTTCAGTTTCATTATCTGGCCTTCCAGGGAACAGTCAGGGTTGATTTCTTTTAGGATTGACTGATTTGATCTTCTTGCAGTCCAATGGACTCTCAAGAGTCTTCTCCAGCACCATAGTTCAAAAGAATCTATTCTTCGGCGCTTGGCCTTCCTTATAGTCCAACTCTCACAGCCGTACATGACTATGGAATACCATTGCTTTGACCATGCGGACTTTTGTTGGCAGGGTGATTGTGCTCCTTGCTGGCTAACATGATGTCTCTACTTTTTTATCATGCTGTTGAGGTTCGCCATCGCTTTCCTCCTAAGGAGCAGGCGTCTTTTAATTTCATGGCTGCTGTCACATTCTGCGGTGATCTGGGATCCCAGGAACATGAAGTCTGTCACTACTTCCACGACTTCCCCTTCTATTTGCCAAGGAGTGATGGGGCTGGATGCCATGATCTTAGTTTTTTTGATGTTGAGCTTCAAGCCCACTTTTGCGCTCTCCTCTTTCACTGGCTGAGAAACCAGAGATGCCTGGATCTAGCAATCAGGTGAAAGGAGGCACGCGTGGACGATGATCGTTAAGCCCTGATTACTGACAGAAGCAAGGACTTCGCAAAGGAATGTTAACAAGATAGCGAGCCAGCACACTATTTGAAGAGACCGCTGGCTGCAAGCAAACTGTGCTGGCAACCTCATCCGTGGACCAGACGCTTTGCACCTCTCGCTCTGTGTTGGCTCTTGACTGATCTCTAGGTTCCTGAATCCGGTCTGTGTTTTGGCGATCCCTCTGGCTCCTGACCCCCAGCTATGCTTCTTGACTACGATACTGCACTCTGACTATTGGTAACGTTGACAACGGCTTGGCTCTGTGTATTTGGAACTGTTTGCTTGGACTCTGGTTGCTCCCTCTGGCTGACTCTTGGACTTGCCTTTTGACTCTCCCTCTTTGCCCGGCCCCCTGGCTCTGTCGTGACATTGAGTGTATGTGGGTGTGTTTTCCTTGGGGCATATAAGCCGGCCTGTGAGCCGGCTACTTTTGTCTTGTTCTTCTCCAAATAAAGTATGAGAGCTGAATTCACTAAGTCTCAGTACTTTTCAAAATGGCACTCCCTCCCTCCATTGCTAAAATAACCCTAGTTAGGGTTACCAGGTCCCCCCTGGCCACCTCTGGGGGATGAGGGGAGGGGTGGCCCAATCCAGGTTAGGAAAGTCCTGGAGATTTGGGAACAGAGTCTGGGGAGGACGGGGACCTCAGTGGAGCACAATGCCATAGAGTCCAGCCTCCAGAATATCAGGTTTTTTCCCCAGGGAAACTGATCTCTGTAGACTGGAAATGAGCTGTAATTCCAGAGGATCCCCAGATCCCACCTGGAGGCTGGCATCTTTAGCTCCAGTGCTGAAATTTGAAGCTTTGGTTCTGCTGTGTGAGTTGGTGCATGCAAACCACTGGCATTGGCTTGCATTTGCCAAATCACCCTGCTTCGTATAGGATGCACAACAGCCAGGTGGAGGAGGGGAGGGGTATCATTCTACCAAAAATGAGAGTGTTTGGGTTTCTCTGTGACTTTGAGGACAGGAACTGCCACTGCAGTGCGATTGGAAAAGAGTGTGTGGCTTTCTGAAAACCCTTGTGCTACAGTAGTAATTATGCTACAATACAGTTTGTTAGTCTTAAAGGTGCTACTGAGCTTTTTACTATTTTGTATGTTATGGCAGTGATATGAGAGCCAAATGAGCTGTGGGTCCATCTCATACTACTGACAGTAGTTACACATTAGGCCTTGCCCAAATGGTTCTGGGCATTAAAGCGCACTTGCCCTGTGGTGATGGAAAGTGCTAGCAAGTCATAGCCATGTGTAGAGTCGCCTCTTAGGTTGTTGGAAAAGGGTGTTCGCTATGACCAGTGTGTTCTCTTGACAAAACTCTGTTAACCTTTGCCCTGCTTCATTTTGCTTTCCAAGGCCAAACTTGTCTGTTATTCCGGTTACCTTTTGACTTCCTACTTTAGCATTCCAGTCCCCTATGATGATGAGGACATCATTTTTTGGTGTTAGTTCTAGGAGGTGTTGTAGGTCTTCATAGAACCGGTCCACTTCAGCCTCTTCTGCATCAGTGGTTGGGGCATAGACTTGGATTACTGTGATGTTGAATGGTTTGCCTTGGAATCGGACTGAAATCATTCTGTCATTTTTGAGATTGTATCCCAGTACTGACTTTTGCACTCTCTTGTTGACTATAAAGGCCACACCATTTTTCTATGAGGTTCCTGGCCACAGTAGTAGATATAATGGTCTTCTGAGTTAAATTCGCCCATTCCTGTCCACTTTAGTTCACTGATTCCTAAGATATCGATGTTCAGACTTGCCATCTAATTTTTGACCACATCAAGCTTACCTTGATTCATAGATCTTACATTCCAGGTTCCTATGTAGTATTGTTCTTTGCAGCACCGGACTTTCCTTTCACCATCAGACACATCCACAACTGAGCGTCCTTTCGGCTTTGGCCCAGCCGCTTCACTCTTTCTGGGGTTACTTGTACTTGCCCTCTGCTCTTCCCCAGTAGCATATTGGACACCTTCCAACCTGAGGGGCTCATCTTCCGGCATCATATCTTTTAGCCTTTTGATACTGTCCATGGGGTTTTCTTGGCAAAAGTACTGGAGTGGGTTAACATTTCCTTCTCCAGGGGATCACGCTTGGTCTGAGTTCTCTGCTGTGGCCTGTCCGTCTTGTGTGGCCCTCCACGGCATAGCCCACAGCTTCATCGAACCACGCAAACCCCCTCGCCACGACAAGGCAGTGATCCATGAGGGATTTGATCTAGAACCCACTTATTTGCCTTTTTGGCAGTCCATGGTATCTGTAAAGCTCTCCTCCAGCACATTTCAAATGAGTCATCAGTTTTCTTCATTGTCCAACTTTCACATCTGTACATTGTAACAGGGAATACTATAGTATGAATCATCTTGATCTTGGTCACCAGCAACACATCCTTACACTTAAGAATCTTGCCGTGGGTCAGTCAGGAGAAAAGAACTCCTCAGGAGAAGAGGAATCCTGTTCTGAATCAGCAGAAGCCAGTAAGCAAGATGAACTCCAGGCTTGTCAGAGTTCACAGCTGACAGCGGATGCAGAGCCACCAGCACCTTCCAGCCCCATTCCAACAGACGAAACCCAGGTGGTCATTACCAGCCCTCCCATTTCACCCACACCCTTTGAGCACCAGAGATGAAGGCTTAGAATGAAGCTCCAGGAAAGAAGACAAAGTGCAGGTCTCATGGCCCAATGCCAGCTGCTTGCTGATGATAAGTAGCAGTAGGGTTACTCCCAAGCAGTTGGCTGCTAGTAAGACCTTCCAGTAGATGCCTATAAAAGCCAGTCAAGGGAAACTGCTCGATATGGCAGCAACAAGTCAGCACCTGGTGAACTCTACAGCCACAGCTCCTGACTCTGCTTTGCTTCAGGGACATTTGGACCTGCTTTGGACTTGGATCTCGGACCTGCTTGCTCTTGTATGTGACTCTGGAAAGAACAACTCTGCCTTGCCTGGCTTCTGGAACCCCGATGTTGGACTGACATTGATGCCGATTCTGGACTCTGACTCTGACTCTACTTAGCTCTCAAAAGATCTTTTCTAGCTCCTTCATGGCTGCCCTTCTCTTGTTATACATTAGCAAAAAGTTTGCCTAGTAAAAATTACAACTAAACAATGGGAATGGGAAGTATGTTTATGTCACAATTCCTTTACTTGTAAAGGTCCATCCTTTACTGTTTAATTTTCTGGCTAAAATTAACTGTCAAGCAAAGAATATAAAAGAAAAGAACTGAGTTGCAGCAGCTATGGCTGTCTTATTTTCAGGGCAGTTCAGCATTATTTTTTTCATGAATGTACTTTAAGCCTATTTTCTTTTCATATTGCTTTGCTTTACTGCTTTAGATCACTACTCAGCAATTTCCTAAACAAATATTATCTAATTCCCTCTTTTCTTTTTGAGAATTTAAAGCTTGAGGCTTTGAAAAGAGTTTGCACAGTCAACGCATACAGCCCCTTTTATCTGCTTTGGAATCCTTTCTCGTAAATCATGTTATGACATTATCTGCATCTAGAAGATGCATCACTATTTATAGTTCACCTTGTTTTGTACCAAATCACATGATCTTCATAAATCATCTCACATTTAGAACATCTCCCTGTACGCATTTTCAGCTATCAAACCAATCATTGCTGAAAACTTTGCTTCCCGGCTTTAGTTTACTTACCTGGCTGCTCCAAGAAAACTACCCACAACCCTTTCGGTGTTCTCCATAAACCTTCTTCATGGACGAATGTGATGCCATATTTTATAAGCCAAGTTGTTCTTGCTACCAGGGCCGAATTGGTTATAATATCACAAATTGCCTCCATAAAAGTCAGTCCCCTGACCTGGACCAACTGAACCACCTCATCATAAAACCAGAGCTCATCATAAACCTAGAGGTCTGGATACTGAACAGTAGAGTAAGAACAGAGGGACTTCTCCTTTGTGGAGTCAGAGCACCTAGACCAGCAATAAGAATAGCCCTGCAAGGTACATGCCTTTCTCAGTCTTGTTACCTGGGAATATTTTAACTAGGGGTGCCAGGAATGGAACTTTGGACCTTAGGCATGCAAACCATATCCTTTACCACTGACCTATAGCCCCTTCACTAAGAGCATTATGTTCATGCTCAGAGGGTCAACTCTCCAAGCAACACTAAGAGGCAAAGAAAAGCAGTGTCATGTGTCACATGATAGAGTTGCATAAGGTTCAGTGTCAGTAAGTGCCTATTCAAAAATAACATTGGTTGACTTGTATGAACCACATTTATTTCAGCAAATGGCCAGAGGTTGCAATAATCTATTCTTGTCCTCAAACAAGCAAGGCATATTTAAGTACCTAAATTTCCAAAATGATAAAGGTCAGTAGATACAAACAGGTTCTTTGCAAGTTAGGTTCACCAGAGCCTGCTGAAAGCAATGGGTAAGGCATGTCTAACTCTGCCTAGGATAGTTCCAGATGTTTGTCTGTAGCAGCAAAATAAAACAGCAGTCATGTGGCAAAGACAAGACTAAAAAAGCATTATTCCTGTATAACCTTTTGTGAGTCAACACTCACTTCATCAGGTGCTTCGGAAAGAAGTGTCTCACAAGGCTTATGTAGGAATTTTGTTACTCTTTAAACTGGCTTCCTGCTTCTTTCTGCCCAAGAACTGTTAGACATCTCCAGCTCAAACAGCACATCTAAGGCAATCTATTTTATGATACAACATAAGATTGCTGTGTGGCCAGCTTATGGCATAGTAAAGACATGGAAAAATATTGCACAGAATCCCAACTGCCTCTGACAGTGTATCTGTAGAAATTTCTTTTAAAAATAGAATCTGTAGCTATCTGATATGATCACCAAAAAAACAAGGAAAACAATCCTCTCAGCTATTCTATACGGCACCACAACATGGCTTTGTTGTTTAGCTGAGTTAGTGTTATGAATGATTAGGTCCACAGGCCAGCTGGTGTTGTCTTCTGGGAAAAGGAGGAAGACCAATGCTTCCTATGACTTGGACTTATTCTCTACTCTCATTTCTAAATCTGAAGTACACAAGCTCCTATATTACATCTTTAAACCTTTATCCATTCACACAACAGGGAGAATGTGCGTGGACAAGAGACTATTTAAATTAAGTGATGCTGTTTCTGGATACTATTATTTGCATAGCACATCAAACCTAGGGCCAGTAGCCAGCTCCGCTTGTGGTTAACCCCTCCTGGGCCATGTAATAGTGTTAGGATATTTGCACGTTCTCTCCCTGATGTCATGAAAGAGTTAACTTGTTTGTTTCTGTATGCTAATTCTTAGTTAAGAACATAAGAGATGCCAATGTTGGATCAGGCCAAAGGCCCATCCAGTCCAACAATCTGTGTCACACAGTGGCCAGAAATACCAGTGCCATCAGGAGGTCCACCAGTGGGGCCAGGACATTAGAAGCCCTCCCACTGTTGACCCCCCAAGCACCAAGATGACAGAGCATCACTTGCCCCAGAGCCCCTATCTATACCTTGTGGTTAGTTAGCTTCGGACCAATGAACTGTCATGCACGTATTTCCCATGGTAGAGATGACGGTCTTATTCATAATGAAGTGACCTTTAGCCTGGTCATTGGCTAATCAATAGTTTGGTGAGGTTACCTGATATTTTGCATGTACGCATTGGGGATGTATGTACGCATTGGGGGTTAGATGCGAGAGTCCATCATAGAGTAGACAGTAACTGGAAAGATGTAGCTAGTCAGCTAGACTGTTTTATTGTTTTCATTCACTTATGTAACCCATGCGTGCTGTGACATTGCCTCGTACTCTGCTAAATCATGCAACAAATAGCTATGTAATAGTCCTTTATCTCAGAGGTCGATTCGGGGGGAAACACGGGGGATCGCAGTTCCCCCGGGTGAGGTGGGGGCGGGGCACATGACGAAGCCCCGCCCCCTGCTTCCGGCCGCCCAGCTTCCGGCCCTCATTCAGCCAGGAGGAGGCAGGAGAAGAGGGAGGGTAAGTTGCTTCCTCCCTGCCTCTCCCCACCCCTGTCTGCCTGGGGCCAGGGAGGGCCTTGGCGGGGCTTCCTTGCTTCCTTGCACTCCCGCCGGCATTGCAGGTCCACTGCCGGGCCTTATGATGTCAGGGGGTGTGGCATATGCTAATGAGTTATGCTAATGAGTTCCCCTAGCTACCAAACGACCCCTGCATCTGATCACTGTACGTTGAAGACCAAGGAAGAGACAAAAAAGTGTTGGTCAGTTGTCCAGTTCCAAGCACTTTGTAGATAAGAGAGGCTCTCTATGAATCCCCCACTTCAGCCTTGATGTTGTCCAAATGGAAAAAAAAATTACTCATGATAGGAACGTGGATGAACATATTGACCTGGTGTGTGGTACTCACCTGTGTGCTCCTGACTGTGAGCTACCTTGGTTGGCTACAACCAGTGACAGGCTGAAATAAGGCTAATATTACCCAAAAAAACTGCTATGGCATGGATGCTGGGGTGATAAGTAGGAGAAGGCACTGGCATCACAAACTGCAACTATGTCACCCTCAAAAGGTGAGCAAGGCCAACTGAGGGAAGGAGCTGGAAACAGCTAAAATTCTTTTGGTTCACCCAGGGCTATTTTGGGGCAGGAACACACAGGAACGGAGTTCCGGCTGGCTTCAGAGTTGGCCACGCCCACTACAGCCAAAACCTCTGCGTGCGCAGCTACAGAGGGAAGGCCTAGAGAGCAAACCCCCCCCCCGGTGACTCCGAGGCAGGCAGGCAGGCAGGCCGGGGGGGCTGGAAGGATCAGGGAGGCATTTAAATGCCTCCCCATGCCTTCCCCAGCCTGTCCAAGGGCCACCTTGCCTGGGCTCCCTGCAGCCACAAGGCGCTCAGGCAAGCCAAGGGAAGGCATGGGGTGTGGCCTAATAGGCTAATGAGCTGTGCTGTCGGGGCTGTGTCCTATTATGCTAATGAGTTCCTGCTGGGCTTTTCCCACAAAAAAAGCCCTGGGTTCACCATTCTACCACTGGTGGATTTCCTCCATTAAAGCAACATGGAAGGGCAATTTAAAAGCCTATTCCAGGGTGCTGGGAACTCTCTTGTTCTTAAGAAGCTTGGAAAGGCCATGACCACAGGGGGAGAAATGCTACCTTTTAAATTTGTTAATGAGTGTACCTATCCTTGTTTTCTTCTGCAAGACAAATGGCAGGCACAGACCCCGCCCAGTCTAGTCAATCACCACAGTCCATGTGCTTTATTAGCACAAGATCCCTGGCCCTAACTAATTTTCACATGCTCTGAAGACCACAGAATTAAGCTGAAATTAGTTTAACTATAGCAAACGTCATGCTTGGCTTCTTCTGCTTTACAGTAACTAAAAACAAGCCTTCAAATTAATGGAGGAAGAAAAAGAAATTAAGACCACATTTCCCCATTCCTTGGTGGCATAACTTTGTTATTTACAATAGATCTGTATTTTCTCTCTGATTAAGTGGTGCGGACAGCTTAATGGTGCACAATTAACAGTTCTGCATGCATTATTTTGGAGCCTGCTGATGCAAAAGTACTATCTGGTAGGTCCCCTTTATGGTAATGTAAATACATTGGAAAATGTTGCCACTGCCACAGATCTTCCAGATCACCTCGAAACACTGGCCAGAATACATGCTGACTGGTTGTTGGAAATTAACCGCTCAGCCCTAGGAACTATTAATTGGTGAATGAAACCAAGGAGCTACAGTTCTGATGGAGTCACCATGGCTATTTGTGAACTAGTTTTCACTCTTATTTCCCAATGCAAAAGATTTCAGCATAGACATAGAAAGACACCACTCTACTTCCACAGACAATAACAACCAATTGCACTTTTCAATTGAATAGCAGGAATACAGGTTTTGTGTGATTCTGGTCTATCCCTATAAGAATTTTTGCAAGGTGTTTTTTTTTCCCCTTTGAGGACCTGTTCAGCTGATCTGTGGCTAAAAGGCTTTAACCAATACATTTAGTGGGCACTTACTGTATCCCATGCAAAGTCTCTTTCAATGAAGTGGTAAGATTGATTAGAACATGGGTCAGGGTCTTTTGAACGGTGGCCCTGAAGAATCAGCGCTCCTCTGAATTTATAAGCCATGAACAGACAATAAAAACATTTTCCTTAAACTTGTTTTTAAACTGTAGCTGACAAGGGTCAGGGTACTTTGCTCTGAAGATGCAAGAAGATAAAATCCTGCACATATACACAGCTTTCTGTATACACTTTGAATTCTTATGATTGAGCTGTTAATTCCCAACAACCAGTCAGCATGTATTCTGGCTAGTGTTTTGAGGTGACCTGGAAGATCTGTGGCAGTGGCACATTTATGGTAGTTTTCACAGTACCCTACCATTTCAATTATGGCATTATAACCAATATCAAGGTAATACATTGTATTCCATGAAAACCTATGAATACTATTGGGGGAAGTGCTAGAATCAGATATGAAATTTCACCTATTCATAATCTCGGCATGGATTCATAACAAACCATTTCTAACAACCATTTTGAACAACGTGGGATCATGACACACAAATACACAAATCTCTGGGGCTGCAGATCCATGTGGAATGGGAGGAGATGGGCCCAATACTTATTAGAATCACAGACCAACCTAATTTCAGCAGCTTACCTCTTGCAGCCCAGGGGCTCATGCGTCACTACCACATGATGACTTAATAAAAAGAGTCTTCCTGCTGCAAGGAAAAAAAAATGACTGCATATATTTGCCATTTTTAAAGAGAACGTCTTTAAAATTCACATCGGCAAAACATATTTCAAATGATGCTAGTATCTATTTTTAATAGATACTATTTTTCAAGCATTTTTAAAAAATTAGGAGATGAGAAATCTTCCCATGGGATCAAGAGAGGATTTGCAACCTCTTTGCCAACATTTTAACATCAAAGGCCATTCTTATATGCCAAGATTGGGTAATCAGAAGCATTTTTAGACCCCTCCCCTGACATTGAAGGTGTTATAAAAGAAACCGTTGTATGTGTGAACAGATGCATTTCTTGTTGAAGAAACCAAAAAACCTCCAGCACCTTTGTGCAATAAAACTTAGTACTCCAATGGATGAAAGGGATTATACCCATTTGATCCGGAGTCATCTACTTACCACACACCAGTTGATGAACTCATGAGCCACAGACAAAAGTGCCCTATACGAAGTCAGATCATTGGTCTATCACGGTCAATATTCTCTACTCTGACTGGCAGCAGCTTTCCAGGATCTTAGCTGGAAATTATTCACATCACCTAATACCAGACTATAATAGATCCTCATAACTGAAGATGTTGGGGGATGAGACCTTCTGCACACAAAGAAATGCTCTACTACTGAGCCATGACCCCTGCCCAAAACAGAGCTTGGCTTTCTAGCCATCACTGCCCTCCCATTTGCCAAATGAGTACCTTTCTCCAATGAGCCATCAAGGGAGGAGTGCCACTGAAGAGGAGGAGAAGAAATATGTGAAGGAAATAAGTAGTAATACTGAGAGTTCAGGTTGAGAGACACCAGTATATGAAGCAAAGTATTGCTAGCGGGGAAAAGTGCAGGTAAAACACAGTAACCTGCCTACTTTTTTGTATATTTTATACTGTAGTTTTCTAGATAGTTTTTAAATGATTTTCAGAATCTGCACACTAAGAACCCTATGGCAATAACATAAGAATATAAGAGACGCCAATGTTGGATCAGGCCAAAGGCCCATCCAGTCCAACACTCTGTGTCACACAGTGGCCAGAGATACCAGGTGCCATCAGGAGGTCCACCAGTCGGGCCAGGACATTAGAAGCCCTCCCACTGTTGACCCCCCCCCAAGCACCAAGAAGACAGAGCATCACTTGCCCCAGAGTCCCTATCTATACCTTGTGGCTAATAGCCACTGATGGACCTCTGCTCCATATGCTTATCTAATTCCCTTTTGAAGCTGTCCATGCTTGTAGCCGCCGCCACTTCCATGTGTTCATCACTCTTTGGGTGAAGAAGTACTTCCTTTTATCCGTTCTAAACCGACCGCTCAGCAATTTCATTGAGTGCCCACGAGTTCTTGTATTGTGAGAAAGGGAGAAAAGTACCTCTTTCCCGACCTGCTCTATCCCATGCATAATCTTATAAACCTCGATCATGTCACCCCTCAGTCATTGTTTCTCCAAGCTAAAGAGCCCTAAGCAATAATATTGTTGCACATCTCTTTTCCGGCTCCTACTTCAAACACCGAAGATCAAGGAAGAATTAAACGGGGGGGGGGAATCTCTCATCTGTTAAAAAATACTTGGCAATAACTGTGTGTCTATACAAGTATCAACCAGCAGTCTGGTGCCAAAAAAAACAGATCACAAGACTGAAAAGGAAATATATTAAGGAAATGACATTAAGGAAAACTGAAAATGTTATGTATTAAATGCTATTATGGTTACATGTTATTCTAAAACTGCAGTTTATTAAGATGTTATGCTTATATTATCCATCAATCAATTTTACTATTATAATACTAGATCTGCCAACATAAATGTAGCCAGCAGTCAACAACACATAAAAGAAAATATATACATACAGTAAAAAATCAAATCCTCATCAATCTAACTTCCATGATACATGAATAGTTAATAAAAAGATTTAACCACATGTCTACTTATTAAACGGGCGGAAGCACAAGATTTAGCTACCTTAAGAGTGGTTTCATTGGAATGATCTAACAGGAGAAGGGACGTATGAAATCTGTTGGATTTGCCTGGAAAATTGGATAAGATTGGGGTGACATCGAATGCACAAATGTCCTAATAAAATAAAGAGCTAAATAGCACATGGTTAGCTGTTTCAACTGCATTCAATTATGCTTATTTTATTGGTAGAATATACCAGTGATTTCACTATTTTATTGTATTTGCTATGGCTTTTGGGCTAATGCACCAAATAAATAAATGGAAAATGTCATCGTGAACCCAAAAAAATAACTATACAAAGACTAAAACCACTTACCGTATAGCTACATCAGGCCCACATCTACACTTTGTTTGATATTGTACTATCATTGCCCTATAGCAATCGTTTGTGACTGGACTGGCTTGTCCACAGAGGAAAATCCAGTTGTGAATTACTGTAATAGTGCAACAATAGGTCAGTAACCAGCAATTCGTACATACAGCCCTGGATACTCACACACTGCACAAACTCTAACCCTAACCCATTTTGTTCTGGCTTTCCTTACTTGAAAATCCATCCTTCACTCCCAGATGGGTTCCGCACTAACAGGTCTCCTCGCTCTTGTATTTGCATTCCCCCGCCACTTACTTTCGTTTGGGCAGAGGTATTTGCAGTCCGAAGAGCAAAAACACAGTTTGCTCCCTCTTGTGGCGCAGCAAGGGAATTCCCGTAAACAGGGAAGACAGATGATGCGCCGCAAGAGAGGACAAACTGCGTTTTTGCACCTCAGACTGCAAATACCTCTGCGGAAACTAGTGAAAGAGGCAGAGGAATACAAATGCAGGAGCGGGGAGACCCGTTTGTGCGGAAAACATCCCAGCCAAACCAGAGACTTAATATCCTCACAGGTTAGTATTAAAATTGACATCTACAGCTCCTTCTACAACAGGGAGTGAAGACAGCAGAGGAGATGTTTCTCTCCTATGCTTGGCTATTTGCATGTGACTCTTCAGAAGCCCTGATAAATGGGACAAAATTGACAACTGGCATACGCATGCATTCTCTGTTGTGGTCCTCACCTTATGGAATGGCCTTCCTGATGAAGTCAGGAAGGGTCTCACTCTCCTGGCTTTCCATAAACTGTGCAAACTGAATTATTCAAGAGGATTTTTGTACACAGGTAACAGGGCTGTGTTGTAACAAAATGGTTCAGGAAGTTGCTTGGTTAAAGGATTAAGGTCTGTGACCTACATACTACCATGTATTGTTCATAATGTCTATTGCTCTACATAAGATCCTCTATGTAATTTTTGCATTGTTGCCATGTTAATACATATGCTTTGCTTCACCTTGGTTTCAGATCTCTACAGTCCAAACCCTATTTTATTGTTTATTGGTTGTTCCATCCTGTTGGTTGTATTGACTTATTCTGTGTAATCTGCCTTGAGTCCCAGTAAATCAGGCAGACTATAAGTAATGTAAGTAAAGATAAACAAACATAATATGTCTAACCAACATTTGTGCAGACCACATACAGCAACAAGTGGCCTTTCGCACAGTCTCATCCACCATCTGCTTCCACTATGGAACAAAAGGGCACTCTCAGCCTTTTTTTGGTCCTTTTCAATAGGGCACTTTTACCATCATATTGTAGATTAGACCACTGTGATGTACACTACATAGGGCTACCATGAAGACTACTTGGAAAATTCCATTGGTCCAAAACCTGTTGCCTGACTTTTGCACGTTAAATTAGAAGGAGCACGTTACACCTGTGCTCCAAGAACTACACTGATCACCTATATCGGGGGTCGGCAACCCGCGGCTCCGGAGCCGCATGCGGCTCTTCTGAAGGTTTGCCGCGGCTCCGGGAGGTGGCTCTGGGAGGTCCTCACTGCGCGCTCGCACGCCGGCCCGGCCGGCCACTCCCCTCGCCATCCCAGCCCGAGCGGGGAGCCCGAGCGGGGAGTGGCCGGCGCCGCGGGACGTCACGCC
>NW_015164673.1:677005-730763 GCF_001447785.1 Gekko japonicus
TCGTCTGCCCCCCCCCCCCCCCCCCGTAGGCCAGCCATGGATAAAGGCAAGTGTTATATTTGTTTCAAATGTCGCAATGGTTTTGCGGCTCCCGGTTTTTTTTTCCCGTCGGAAACGGGGCTAAGTGGCTCTTTATGTCTTAAAGGTTGCAGACCCCTGACCTATATACTCCTGAGTATCATTCAAGATGGAGGAGGAGGAGGAGGAGGAGGAGGAGGAGATTGGATTTATACCCCGCCCTTCACTTGGAGTCTCAGAGCGGCTTACAAACTCCTTTCCCTTCCCCTCCCCACAACAGACACCCTGTGAGGTGGGTGGGGCTGAGAGAACTCTGACACAAACTGCTCTTTTTCAAGGACAGCTGTGCCAGAGCTTGTGACTGACCCAAGGTCACATCAGCAGGTGCAAGTGGAGGAGTGGGGAATCAAACCCGGTTCTCCCAGATTAGAGTCCGCACACTTAACCACTACACCAAACTGGCTCTCATAGTAAGTTGGACACGATAATCACCCTACTGTTTGCTCCCTCTTGTGGTGCAGCAAGGGAATTCCCGGAAACAGATGCCGCCTTTTACCGTTAAACTCCCGAATGGTTTATAGCTAATGTTCCACAGAGAGAGTGTCTACTCTAATATGGGCTCTCCTGCTGTTTAAGATCTACCATCTCCTCACAGCGACATTGTTTACACAAGATGAGGTCTGTTTAAACACTCTGAAAGACTGTCTGCTTCATACGTTTTGAACTATTCTGCCCCGTATTCGGCTAGATAGCTTTTGTGGTCAAAACCGTCTCTCTGCCCCTCACTTTCACTTTCGAACTGGTGCTTTTTCCGGGGAAGGGATTTCAACTCCTCCCACCCCCTCCAAATCAGCTTGGGGCTTTAGAACAGTTATCCACTTTGACGCTTGATTGGTTACAGAGATGCTTAGACTTACAGTTCATTCTGACGCTTATTCCAAAGGATGGGAAGGATAACTGAGCGCTAGATAGCTTGCTTGCTTCGTCTGGCATGCACCTCTGCTTCCATACTGGGCTCACGGCAGCAGGACCTATCAGAGCAAAGGGAGCCTCGATTCCTCAGCCGTCACCTTGAAAGACGCACCCCTCGCGCCCCAGGCTATGAGTCCCCTACAAGGGCTCTGGGGGGGCGGAATTGTCCGAGACTCCTCCCATCTGCCACAATTTCGAGGCGCTCACATCAGAGCACGATGGAGCGCACCCATCCAGCAAGTCACCAAAACTGGAAGTTTCCGATTTTAATATATTTGTAATAGTTTGTAGATGGCTTTGAAAACTTTTTGAAGTTAGAAGCAATATAGAAAATTGGTAATACAGTAAGAACAAAACAGCAGGGCAGCATCCAGAGTTTTAGGTCTATTTGCAGCCATGCTAGAACAACTGCCAAGGCACAAACAGTCTGTGGCCAAGCGTTTCTAAATCAATCTGTAAGCAACCTGGTAAAACAACATGGGGCACAATAGTTTGTCACCAATAACAAGTTAACATTGGAGCAGTTTAATGGATCTATTAAAAATAAGAACATGGAAGTCTTTTATCGCTAACAGCCCCTTCAGGTATACCGTTGTGCTGCCACAATCCATAAAAAGTTATAATCTATCTTTCATAAAGATACAAAAACCAGACTCATTATGTTAATATTTCTGGTGCTTTGGCCCTTTTGAAAACAGTTCATAGGGATGGTGTTAACAGGAAGGTCCCCAAAAGGACATCATGTGCAGGGGTCTAAAATCAAAGGAGTTTTTAGGTTATGAAATATTCTTAGTAGAGAAAGTCAACAGTAGAGCCAGACTGCTTTCATTCTAGTGAGGGACAGCCTCTAGCTGGCATCTTGTATCCTGAAGAATTACAGAAGGTAACAGTGTTCCGTGCGCCTTGGTGTTTACTCATGCCGGCCACATGACCACGGAAACGTCTTTGGACAGCGCTGGCTCTTGGGCTTTGAAACAGAGATGAGCACCGCAACCCTAGAGTCGGATTCAACTGGCTTTCAAGCAAGGAAACCTTTACCTTTACCTTTAAAGCTAGAGAGAACAGGCTCTGTTGGGAGGGGGGAACTGTAGTTGCTGCAGGAAGAACAGAGAATGTAAGTCCTAATGAAATTATTAGATAGCCTAATAAATTCAGTGAAAAGCCCAGTAGCACCCTTAAGACTAACAAACTTTATTGTAGCATAAGCTTTCGAGAAACACAGCTCTCTTCATCAGATGCACAGAACTGTGTTTCTCGAAAGCTTATGCTACAACAAAATTTGTAAGTCCTAAAGGTGCTACTGGGCTTTTTACTATTTTGCAGCAAAAGACTACCACGGCTAACTCCTCTGGACCTAACAAATTCAATAGCTGAATGCTTACTCCTGGTCTCTGTGAACCTGTCTAGAATACAATAGTATAGGGATAGTGTATTCTATACTACTTTGACGAGCAACACATATGCTGGAGTCTTCCCAAAGAATACAAGTATCCAATTAGTTGAACCATTTGGTCTTTTGGGGTGTGTGGGGAATGTACTACTAAAGATACATAACCCACAGTCACCGAAGATTCGTGATACTACCGAAGCTTGTGTAGCCCCAGTTTCTCCTACCACAACCCCAGCTGAGAGAAGAAATTACGGAACCTGGGATGTTTAATGGGGTAAAGGAGAAAGCAGAGGTTCCTCCAGCCCACCATTCATGCTATCACATTGGCACTATTTTTCTTCTGCAGAGCTGAAAGCTGCATCACACTGTGCATCCACAGGACTCTGTACAAAATTCAGAAATAAAGAGTGGATCAATGGAAAACTCCTAATGCATTGGCGTCGCTTCAGAAACAACACCAAGTAATTTCGGACTGCGAACGTGGGGGAGAATTTCAATGAGAATTTCAGAAGCATCTCTAATTTCTTTGTCTAGTCAACATGCGGCTCCCTTGCAGGTGTGCACGTCTCTTCTTCTTACTCAAGTTCAAGCAGGTGCTTTTTAGTTCCACCAATTTGAGAGGAACTCCAGTCACCTCTGTTTTAAATGTCAAGGGTTTAGTTGTCCCCTCAGCTAAAAGGGGGGGGGGATGCCAACAGCTTTCGTTTAAGTATATTCTGTGATTCTCAAGACCTTCTTGTTGACCTGTCCCAATCTAATGAAAAGGGGGGGGAAGCAAGCAAAAAAATCCAAATAAATCATTTTATTATAGTAGTAGCCAGTATATACAGAATCCTGTTTTTCAGTTTTGTGTTGAAGACACTTGGTAAGAAATGCTTTGTTGTTTCTGCTAGTGCTACCCCATTGTCCTTGCTTAGATAAGAAGCAAGCCATAGGTGAGCATAGTTAAAAATAAGTAGACTGAAAAGACAGCTTAGGGCTAATGACCCTAAGCTTTATATTCATAGCCTTCTGTGTCCATATTAAACACTTCTCTGGAGAGATAGGACTTCTGGGACTTCTGGCCCCACTGGTGGACCTCCTGGTGGCACCTGGTATTTTTGGCCACTGTGTGACAGAGTGTTGGACTAGATGGGCCTTTGGCCTGATCCAACATTGGCGTCTCTTATGTTCTTATGGGATAGGGCGGGATATAAGCTTAATAAATAAATAAAATAAGCCTAAGCTTGAAGAAGATATCCTTTACACAGTTGGATATCCAGACCCAGGGGTGACAAACCCATAGACCAATGGCTCAGATACTGTACCAAGGGAACCTGTTTTCCAGCCATGAGTGGTGTCCTTGAGACTTTTTCATCTTTGTACTGTGGCCTCACAGCACACCAAACTAAAACATTTCTTGCTGGCAAGGCAATCACAGGAGTGGGATTTCTGGTATGCTGCAGTTTGACTGACAACTGGGGTGGCCATAAAGTGTGGTCCACTGGTAGATTATCATTGATTGCTGGTTGCTGGCATTCTTGCAAAAAAAAATCGGATTAATCTGACGCTTGTCTTTTACAGAAAGGCACTTGGTATGTTCTTAACCAGTTTGGTGTAGTGGTGTAGTGGTTAGGAGCGCAGACTAATCTGGGAGAACTGAGCTTGATTCTCCACTCCTTCACATGTAGCTTCTGATGTGACCTTGGGTCAGTTACAAGTTATTTCAGAGCTGTCCTCTCACCAGCAGTTCTGGAAAGAGCTCTCTCAGCCCCACTTACCTCACAGGGTGTCTGTTGTTGGGAAGGGAAGGGAAAGGAGTTTGTAAGCCGCTCTGAAACTCCAAGTGAAGGGTGGGTTATAAATCCAATCTCCTCCTCCTCCTCCTCCCATACTCAAGGGTATGTAACAGATTGGTTGTCTCTCAGTTTTAAAAAGATCTTGGATGTGCCCTCTTGATTTGAAATTTTAAAACACATTGATGGACTACTGGAATTTTAGTATTTCGTCAGCCCACCTTACCTTACTTGTTTATGTGCTGCAGTTGAGTTTCCTCAGCATGGAATTGGAAAAGTGGGAGTAGAAGAGAATTCACAAATTCCCAGTTATTGTAATAGCAATACTTTATGGCCCCAGCAGCAGGGTCTTTTAACTACCATAATTCTTCTTCTTCAAGCAAGCTATTAGGCAAATGGTCATTTTTTTAACATTAGCCCAGGAATAATAAAGAGTTTCCCAGTGCAAGGTCCCTTTAATATCTGTCTGGAATCATCTGAGCTTTAAAAGGCAGGCATTTTGTATTTATAAACATCAAGAACAAATTGGGTCACCTCCACTACAGAGATATTCAGTCTTCTATAGTGAAGTAAACAATGGGCACTGTGAATGAGTGAGGGAGTTCCGGAAACCCTTTAAATCTCATTTCATCTTTCTGAACATGTGGGTGGCCTGGCAACCTCTAGAAATAATGATACCCATTTTTCTGATGCTTTGGATCAGCCAGTTCAATTTCAGGATGTGAACTCTCACCACCCAACACATGATTATCTGTTCCTATCCTTGGGTAATACTGTGAAGAATCAAAATGTCTTACCTAACAGCAGCTCATATAAAAAGTGGATTTCTGTAAAATAAAAAGGTAGCTTAGGCTACACACACACACACACCTACATATTATTGGAATTTCACACTAGAATTTCCCATTGCAAGTCTGATACATTACATGTGTAGGATAAGGTCCTTGGATCGATTCAGAATCAGGTTGGTTCATGATGCTTGGCAGAACATGATGTCATTCACATAAACTAATGGAAGGCCTTTCACATACATCCTTATCCGTTATATTCCAAATTGCAAAGCACTAATCATACATAACGTGTTCTCAGTAGGCCTAACAATAATCCTAACAAATAAATTCAGATTATTTTCCTCATATTGCGTGTGGTTGGCTGAAACTGAGAGAATCCTCATTTGCCTGCAGCTGAGTCCTGAATTCACGAATGAAACAAGATTTTAATTTATTTATTTGGTTCAATTTCTATCCCGCCCTTCCCACGGACAGGCTCAGGGCGGGTTACAACACTGATTATAGAACAATAAAGGCAGACTTTAAAGCCATAAAATTTTAACCCCCAAAACCATGATGTTCAAATTACTTCAAGCTATTTCCATGGCATCCCAGTATTATGCAGTTAAAAGCGGAACCAGGAACTTAATCAGTGTCGCTGATGCATGAAGGCACAACAGTTTGCACTATGTTGGCTTTGGTCTGTTATTGTCACAGGAATATAACAGAAAATTCTCATTTTCATCTCTTAATTTCACCCAGAAATCCACGTAGAAGCAACAGCAATCACTAATGTGGCTCTGCCTGATCCTCTGGGGTTTCCTTCATGTCTGTCAGCGATTCAAAGGAAGAGGAGGAGAAAATCTCACATTGTGCTGCCTGCACCACTATGGCTGGATATGCCCTCTCGATTCCATTGCCTTTTCTCTGATTCCCGTGTCATCCCTCCCCCTTCACCACATGACCTGTGTACTTGGGTGAGAGCTGGGTGAATATTCTTTGCGGAATCCTGAATTTTGGCAGAAGGATCATTTGGCTTTAACACAGCTTTTTCCCACTTTTAAGCTTGCAGCCACACCATTTACAATGCCACCCTAAGCAGAGTTACACTAAAACCCATTGGGTTGGAGCCAGCAAGCTTTCTCTACTCCATCTCACCCAATTTCCCTCCTTACTAGAGGCCCCATTCCACATAGCCTTTGTCCATGCATGTCCCATGATCTCCAGCATAGACTTCATCATAGCATCAAAGGGAATCCTGTCCTCAGTCACCAGTGGAAAAGCTGGTGGGATCCAACCCATTGACTTCAATGGGATTAGAAGGGCATAACTCTGCAAGTGCCCGGCAGTTAAGAAGAGGGTCACAAGACGAGGCTGGGAAAGGGAGGCAGGAGCTGCCGCTGCCTTGCCTCCAGCCGCATGGGCAACTTAAATGTGTGCAGACAGGAGAGATGCTGCAGAGCTATGGAAACCAGGGCAGCATCCTCTTTTCCACCTGCTGACCTGTTAAAGAGATGCCATAGCTCTCCAGGTTGTCATCAGGCCATCAAGCCATTCACATGTGCACACAGCTTTCACCAGGAGACTCAAAGGTGTTTTAATATCATACATGAAAACACCTTATTTTCCTTGCAGTAAAAAAAGAGAAGAAGAAAAATCACCTTGTTTCCTTGCCTAGGAGTGTGTCAGACTGTTGACAACTGAACAGCCTTCCCTATAATATAGGGATGTTCAGAAGCGTCAATCCCAAAAAAGCTTTACACCTGTGCCTGGGCTTTCTTTTCAAATTAGCTCCTCATCAACTCTTATTACTAAACAAGCACAGAACAGCTGTAGCTCTCCAACTGTGATTAGCATTAAAACCCTTCAAAATCCAGCCCTGCTCCAGCAGTGCCTCTGCGCCGTACTCAATTGATTAACTCCTACTGGTTTGCAACTAAAACTAATCTATTAATTTAACAGCCTTGGAAAAGCTTCAAATGAAGCGTGCTTCACATCAGAGGTATCCCAATAAATCAAGCAATACATACATCAAAAAGGATGGCACTTTGGAGGTGTTTTAAGAGGGATAAATAACCTCAAAGATTTAAATGGCTGTATTTTCCTGTGCCTTTGGGCTCTTAGGACAGGGGATTGCTTCATCGATTCAACACACATTGCTCTCCTCTACAGAACGCTAGAGGACTGGAATAATGTTATTAGTCTTCTGGGAGAGAGATAAAGCAGGAGATGATAGAAGTCACAAACCAATCCGCCTCCCATGTGAACAACCTAAATAGCATTGGAGGCAAAGTACTGGGCTACTGACTTACTGCGAAGTTGGGTTCCAACTATGCTGAAGAAAGAGGTTTTCAGCGTAGAGCTTCCACTGGACAGACCATTGCTGCGCAATCAATGAAACAGGAGGAAAACACAGCAGGCTGAGAGGCAGAGATCTCTGACTGTGTTAAGTCATCAATGTGATAACATCAATATGAGTGTGGCGTGGTGGTTAAGAGTGTTGGCCTAATATCTGGGAGACCTGGTTTCGAATCCCCACTCTCCCATGGAAGCTCACTGGGTGACCTTGGGTCAGTCATAAGAACATAAGAACATAAGAGATGCCAATGCTGGATCAGGCCAAAGGCCCATCCAGTCCAACACTCTGTATCCCACAGTGGCCAGGAATACCAGTGCCATCAGGAGGTCCACCAGTGGGGCCAGGACATTAGAAGCCATCCCACTGTTGACCCCCCCCAAGCACCAAGATGACAGAGCATCACTTGCCCCAGAGTCCCTATCTATACCTTGTGGCTAACAGCCACTGATGGCCCTCTGCTCCATATGCTCTCTCACACTCTCTCAGCCTAACAGGATTATCGTGAAGATAGAACGGAAGAGAGAAGAAAGATGTAAGCCACTTTGGGTCCCCATTAGGGAGAAAGGTGGGGTACAAATGAAGTTTAAAAAAATAAACATAAGATGTTACCTCCCCAAAAGCAGCAACGGAGCTGATGATTCCTTTTATTTTTCCAGCTGTTGTCCAACATAACAGAAAAGTGTTCAAGTCACACTTGCTGACATTCGTGAGGGTCTTGCTAGTTTAGACACCGGAAGACATGCTTCTCAGATCCCATTCTGAACCACTGACACTACCTTGGAGGTGTCCCTTGCCTGCAGTGCTGCCAAATTCCATATGCCTTAATTTGATAATTATGCTAATCTACAGGGGTCGTTTCGTAGAAAAAGAGCCAGGGGAACTTATTAGAAGAAGAAGAAGAAGAGATTGGATTTATACCCCGCCCTTCACTACCCAAAGGTGTCTCAGAGCGGCTTACAAGCTCCTTTCCCTTTCCCTTCCCCTCCCCACAACAGACACCCTGTGAGGTGGGTGGGGCTGAGAGAACTCTGACACAAACTGCTCTTTTTCAAGGACAGCTGTGCCAGAGCTTGTGACTGACCCAAGGTCACATCAGCAGGTGCAAGTGGAGGAGTGGGGAATCAAACCCGGTTCTCCTAGATTAGAGTCCGCACACTTAACCACTACACCAAAATGAGCATAACTCATTAGCATATGCCACACACCCTGACATCACCGGAAGTGTGTCATAAGGCCACACCCCCTGACATCACCGGAGGTGTGTCATAAGGCCACACCCACCACTCAGTTAGTCTTAGTCTTAAAGGTTAGTCTTAAAGGTGCTATTTGTTAGTCTTAAAGGTGCAGAAGTGCGAGGAAGCCCCGCGAAGGCCCTCCCTGGCCCCAGGCAGGCAGGGGTGAGGAGAGGTGGGGAGGAAGCAACTTACCCTCCCTCTTCTCCTGCCTCCTCCTGGCTGAATGAGGGCTGGAAGCGGGGCGGCTGGAAGCGGGGCAGCCAGAAGCAGGGGGCGGGGCTTCGTCGTGTGCCCCACCCCCAGCACCTCACCCAGGGGAACGGCGATCCCCCGCGATCTCCCCGAATCGACCTCTGCTAATCCAGCACATTCACTATCATTGTGTCTGCCAGCAGCCATTGGGTAGGCCAGGGCTCACTGGCAGAGCATCGGCTTTGCATGAAGAAAGCCCCAGATTCAATCCCCAACATCTCCAGTTAAAGAATCAGGTAATAGGTGACATGACCTCTACCTGACACCCTGCGGTGCTGCTGCCAGTCAGAGGAGACAATAATTACCTTGGTGGAGCATCTGCTTTGCATACAGAAGATTCAAGGTTAAATCTACAGTTAAAAGGATCCAGACAGTAACATGCAAGATCTCTGGAGAGGTCACTATAAGGCATCATCATATGTTCATGCGACCTGATTTGTGTGGGTTTTTTTCTTGGCAGAAAAGGCTAAGGAAGGCCCAAAAGTAGCATTCTGTGACCTGGTCACTGGCTCAAGCCAAGTATTGTTAATGCCTTGTTCTTGAAGAACTGCAGAACTTGTTTGAGAGAGATGAAAAGCTGCAGTGTCCCACCATCCCTCATTTCAGCCGATACTTCTGCTGTTAATGTGTGAGTACTGGGGGGGTGGGGGACTGGGACAGAGAAGACAAAGGGCAGCAGGAGAAAGTGAGGGATTAAATGGGCAACAAAATGGCAAATGAAGACCGGCATAAGTTATTAGGGTAAAATAACCCAGTTTCACATATTCAGTGCTAAGGTTTGAACGGGCTGCGATTACCCAGCTAAGAGATCTTAGGGCTGTTGCAGATCACTCGGTTGATCAGCAGTAAATAAAACAAATTCTGTGTTAGGAATTATTAGGAAAGTGGTTTTTTTTAAAGTATCACAATGCCTTTAGGTCATTTCAGTGTGCCTGCATTTAATGAAGTTAGGGTTGCTCCTTCCCCAAAAGGATACTGTAGAGCTGGAAAAGAAAGGGATAATCAAAAGAACTGGAGCATCTTCTCTGCAAGGAAAAGCTGAAGCATTCCAAACGTTTTAGTATGAAAAAGATGGCTAAGAGCAGGGGTCATTTCCTGCGGGAGCGCACAGGAGCGGAGCTCCGGCAGTAAGGAGCACATGCAACAAGCCCTGCCCCCTGCTCCCAGCAGCCTTCAGTCAGGCCACAAGGAGTAAGAAGCAGCCAGGTAAGTTGCAGAGGGCCCCCCCATCCCGCCTTCAGGTACAAGCTCTCCCTCCTCTGTGAGGGCAGATCTGCACGTTCCCCCCCATAGCTACCAATCCGAAACAGTCCAGTGGCACCTTTAAGACCAAGTTTTATTCAGCTACAAGTTCTCCCTCCTCTGTGAGGGCAGATCTGCATGCCCCCCCAATAGCTAGCAATCCAAAAGAGTCCAGTGTGGAGCCTGAGCGGTGGGTGTTGCCTTCTGAAACACTTCCGGTGATGTCAGGGGGTGTGGCATATGCAAATAAGTTATGCTAATGTTATGCTAATGAGCTCCTGCACCTCTTTTTCTACGAAATGACCCCTGGCTAAGAGGGGAAATGGCAGAGATTTATAATACTATGAATAGTCTGGAGAAAGTAGACAGAAGTTATTTTCACAGAGCTCTGGTAGTATGAGAGGAAAACATATATATTGGCAATGGATTCAGGACATGTAGAGGCGATATACTTCTGAATTCTACCATATTTTGCCAAAAAAAAGGTACTTGTAGGACAACTCCCCCCAAAATGTTTATACCTAAAAAGTTTTTTATTACCATACATACCTTTAACTTCTATGCAAATTTAAGACAACACCCTATTTTTCTTTTCCTAGGAAAACTACGTAGTATTACTTGCAGGTAAACAGGGTTTCTAAGAAACAAGCAATGAGGGGAGAGCTGTTTCCTTCATACCCAGCTGGCAGAATTCCCAGACACACCTGGTTGGCCACTGACTGAAAGAAGAGGCCTGATTCAGCAAGCTCTCCTAACGTTTTCATGCTACACTCCCTGCTTCAAGAACTCTTGCCATGGCCCCGGTCACACGGGGGAAATTGATGCAGCCAAAGTGCGGCTTTTTAGAGCTGCACCAAAAGAGACACGCGGCGGCGGGATCAGACGGATCCCCTGAGCCACCATGCAGTTGCTCCCCGGCACGATCAGATGCGGTGGGGGAAGCCACAGAAGGGAGAGCAAGGCAGCCGGCTGCGCATGTGTGTGCATGCGCAGTTGTCAGGTCTCACGACATCAACAGAGTCACTCTTGCAGAAAGGATAACTTTATTGACAGACATGAGTCACTGAACAGATTCTCTGTTCAGAATAACTTTGGATCACAGAGAAGAAAAGCATAAAGCAAATTCAAAATGGTTACAGCCAATGAGTATAATTCCCGCTCGAGCCAAAAAGCCTCTTTTGCGCGGCTACTTCCCTGGGAAACAAACGGCCAGGTTATTATCACTACAAAGCATTTCTCACAGGCTTCCCTCATTAGAAGTAAAGCCCAGAGTACTCTACTCCAACACCTGTGACCTTGGAACAGATAACAAAGCAGTAAATAACTTTGTGCAAGCAGGCAGTGTCTAGGCATGCGCATGGGTACAGAAGCGCTGACCGCTGAGGGGGGGGGACATATGTCAAGTGCCTCATGTAGTAAAGCATATACAGAGTGTGAGCAGGAACTTAAAATACCATTTGGCAGCTTGCTGACAGCAGTTCAGCCGAGAGCCTCAAATGCTCCTGAAGATGGGCGCGGCGGCGATCCCACGGCCGCGTTTGCTGCGGCGTTTCAGGTTGGTCCTACTATTTCCTTGATATTTTTTTTTTACTGCGTGTTTTCGGCCTGAAGGGACGGATCAGGGATGGGTGCGCGCTGCTTCCCAGATGTTGCGGTGTGATCGCGTCCGTTTGCTGGCCCCCCGATCCGTCCCTCTTGCAGGCCAAAACCTCCCATGTGACCGGGGCCATTGTTACCCATTCAGCAACAGCCTTTCACAAGATCCATGCCTTCACAAGAAGTGAGCATTGCTGCTCTCTTAATCTCTATTTATTTGCAAATGCACGAGCTGAAAAGACAAGCGTGTGTACAGATTGTGACAATCTTTTTAAAGCCTCCTCAGCTCTGCAAAAGTTAACAACAACCTTAGAGGCATCCCTCACCGTGCCAGACAGGTACTAAAACTCAAACTTATGTCTCTTTCTCAAAGTACCCCAGAATCTGCCAGGCACTTTTAATCAACTACAGAGAGCTGGGTGTGTTTAGTAACTGATAGGAACCAGTTAGACCTGACTGCAGTAGCACCTTAGAGACAAAGAGGATTTCCAGGGTATGAGTCAAAGCTCCCTTCGTCAGACATCTTGTTGAGCTTTGACTCTCAAAAGCACATACCCTGAAAATCTTGTCTCTGAAGCACTACTGGATTGGAATCTAACTGTTCTACCACAGACCAATATGGCTACCCTAGGAAACTATCTAATCATCTAAGTCATCTAAGAATATTAGCGTTCCTCAAACAGCATCTTCACTAGCAAACTATTCCAAAGTCTTAGGCTAATTTCACTGTGAATATCCAAAGAGGCGGCTTGCAAAAATATAATGTTAAATTGGCGTAAGCGCTGCCTCCCCAGTTTGTATGCAAGAATTGTGTAGAGGGATATAGGCAAAGTCCACGTCGTCCTTAGCAGTTACACTCCTCTAAACCCATTAACTTCAATGAATTTGGAAGAGCATAGTAACTCTGTTTAGGATGGCACTGTTAGCTAACAATGGTTCTGGAGGACTTTAGTTCACTTCAGCCTCATGAAAGGAGAATTTAGAGCATCTGACCCAGCACCTAGTGCTACGGGAGATAAAAATACCACAAAGTCACTCAGGGCAAACCACCCTTCAAATCCAAATGGGCAAAGAAAACAACCTCTAGCTGGGGAGCAATTGCTTTTGGTCAGTTAGGAACGTATGTGTAACAAAATGATACAGCACTCCTGTGAGACGGCAAATACAATTTTCAAAGGAAAAAGCCTTACAGTTTTATCGCCTGAGAAGTACAGCAGCAGTGAAAACTAACATCCTGCCAAGACTTTGTGCTCTTTTTAAGCTCTGCCAGCGCATGTGCCAAGGGAGGCTATAAACATCATCCGGCATTGTCTCCTAAGGTTTGAGGTTGGGGAATAAATTACCAAGAATCAACAGCCTTGGGTTAACAAGGCAAAAGGGGAGAATACAACTTGGCCTGTTTCAGTAGTAATATATAAACTAACAAAATCACATACCCTTCTGTGAAAACGGGGACACTCTTTTGTATGTATGACATTCCTGTTCTCACATCAACCATCACAGCTTGAACACATGCACACACCCACACCCCTTTTTTTACACCTTAATAAGGCTTTCTATGCCTTTCTCTAATTTACTCTGCAATAGCCTGCCCTGGCTTCAAAAGCACAGTGTGTTCGTAAACTATTCGCAACAGTTTTATTGATATCTAAGAAGGCTTCACAGAATGAACGCTTACAGCCTGAGTGGGGGTAAGTTTTTGCAGAAGGATGCATGGGGTTGCAGCCTTTGGTAAAATGGAAGGTGAGGTCCTGCCTTTTTAAAATGCTAGGGTAAATAATCATGGTAAAAAACTTAAACTCACAGGTATCAGAAAAGAGGGACTGTCCTGATTTGGAAACCTTCTAATCAAGAGGCAGAATATGAATCTTTTTAATGAATTAGGGAGAGTATATGAAATTGTCGTAATGTACGATTCTGCAACTTACAGTGCAACATTTACCGTATTTTTCGGACCATAAGACGCACCTGACCTTAAGACGCACCTAGTTTTTAAAGGAGGAAAACAGGGGAAAAAATATTCTGAACCTTCGGTCCATAAGACGCACTCACTTTTCCTCCCACTTTTTTTGGAAGAAAAAGTGCGTCTTATGGTCCAAAAAATACGGTAATTTACTTTTGAACCTGAGGAAGGAAACCCCAAGGCTTAATCTGCATGGCTCTAATACTGCTTTTTTTCCACCAATCTCCCTGTTCCAGCATAAGTCTAGGTTGGGAAGAAGGAACTCTGAAAATGGAACATCTGAGGAAGGGATTTGTAATTTGAAGAAACAGCCTGCAGCAAACTCACCTCACCAAACCTGGCCTTTGGCATACGGTTCTGCGGGGAAGATTAAATCTTACAGCGTAGCTGAGCGGTTGTTTGTTCACTTCATCACACAGTCAGAATTTCCATGCAGCATGCTACAAAAATAGCACCCAGAGGCACCCATGTTATTGCTTTAAGCATGCTATATTATTAGGAGAGAACGTTTCCCTCATAACACAGGAACATGTTGTGAGCTGCATCTAAGATTCTGTAATTATCAGTTGTGACTGACCGGATCCTACAGCACTTCCCCATCGTAAGCGGCAGTTTCCTCGGGTGCAAGAGACTCTTTTGCAGATGAAAGACTGTTTGGGTAGTGCTGCCACAATGTATTTTGCTGCCTGAGGCCACTCACCACTGCTGCCGTCGCCACCACCCTATCTCTACCCAGGGGCCTAAGCAGCAAATCCTCTTTGAACTCCCCTCATACACAAGTCATGCATGCACTGTCAACTTAGAAAACCATATCCAGGATTGATCTAGTTCAGCTGCCAGCCTTGAGCACCACCAGCTTGTTAAGCTCTCAGGCAGAAGTCTTTACAGCTCTACCTTCTGAGGTGCAGACTAGAAGATACATTTGACATGAGTCCGGTAAGTCCTTGCAGTCATATATGCTGTTAGGGAACTAATGTCCCCCAATGCACTAGGGCCCAGCTCCATTCGGGAAGAAGAAGAGATTGGATTTATACCTGAAGGAGTCTCAGAGTGTCTTACAATCTCCTTTCCCTTCCCCTCCCCACAACAGACACCCTGGGAGGTAGGTGGGGCTGAGAGAGCTCTTTCGAGGACGGCTCTTGAGAGAAGAGTTCTGAAAGAACTTGTGATTGACCCAAGGTCATGCCAGCAAGTGCATGTGGAGGAGTGGGGAATCATGTCCTCTCAGATTAGAGTCTGCGCTCCTAAACACTACACCTGTGGTGTATTCAATCGTATGCATGTGAATCACCTAATTGAGGCACCATGCTAAACTTCATCCTGGGCAAGGATCCTAATCTTACAATCCCTATCGGTAGCCCAGGAAGAGCCGACCAATCGCATACCATCAAGTTTCCTGTGCGGGAACTATTGTGATAGGATCTTATCCCTACAGTCTTATTGGTTGATATTGTATAATAGGGCGTGGCTACATTAGCCGGGAGAGTTTAAAAGTAGATCAACTCGAATAGTCAGAACAGCTTTTACAGTGAAGCTGTTCTGACTATTCGAGTTGATCTGTTGGAGTTGAATTACAAGTTGCTGAATAAAGGTGAATCTTTTGCTGAATCACTCTCTGACTCGTTTGTTAAGTAGCCGACTTAACAACACCAAACTGGCTAACTGGAGGCTAACTGGAGTCAGCCTTCCTTTCCACCCTCTTTTCCCAAGCTGAAATGGCTGCAGAGGCCCCGGTTTTGCCCAACTGTCGGTCTCCGCATGCTGCAGTCAGTACCCCAACATGACTCATGTCAAGCATATAGTCTAGTTTGGCCTTGACTGAACGTATGTCCTTACACAGTCTTGCTCTTCTTCCCTTCAGAGTCTCTAAAAATCATCTGTGGGGCAACAGCATATCCATTTGATCAAGGTAAATACTGATGTAGGCTGTGTTTATTCCATTCTACCTCTAGATGGAGCTGTAATTTATCTCTCCTACCGTTCAGAGTTGGTTGAACGCTTCTCTTGTTCCATTTCCCTCTCTGCTTTTAAGTCCTTAAAGGTCTCTTTGTTGCTGGAACATTTATAGTGAGCTAATTCTTTTTGCAATCCTGTTGTTAGAGTAAGCTTTAAAGGATGCAGCTGTGCATTATGTGACTGGTTTATTACCCCAGCTCTGCTAATATTATGCATTATTATGACTGTATCCGCTACGGATACACGTAAACTGTGATATATTAAGGTGCACGCTTTAAAAATATCATCCCATATCCACATCTTCTTAAGAAATAGCAGATGAGAGGCACTTAATAGAATATAACATATAACCAGATGGAAACCTCAGCTAAGGTTTTTAAGAATCATTTTCTACTTTTACAAACAACAAAGCTACATTTCTTTCCATTATTTGTAAGAAAACAAGCCGCTCATCTTTTAAATAATCACAGCTAGCACACCGGAGAAGTGTTTATACTTCAAAAAACCGAGTTGGCAGATTACAGCATAAATCGCTTTCCTCAACAGAAACAGTTGGAGGCCCTGCCTGATGACTGATAAGAAAACTTTACCTTGAGCCTGAAGAGTTTACCATCCTATAGCTGTACGAGAATGATTCTGTACAAAACAAAAAAATGTTAGGGCTAGAAGTCAGTCAAATGTAATTTTAAATATCTGAGTTGGATTCTGAAAATTGTAGAATATCTGCAGCATGTTCTCAGGTGCACCATCAGATCAACACATGAAACCATCTTAGACTGAATCAGACCCTTGGTCCATCAAAGTCAGTATCGTCTACTCAGACTGGCAACGGCTCTCCAGGGTCTCAGGAAGGGGTCTTTTACATCACCTACTGCCTGGTCCTTTTTAACAGGAGATGCCAGGGATTGAACCTGGGACCGTCTGCATGCCAAACAGAGGCTCTACCACAGAGCCACAGCCCTTCCCAGCACTCCTGCAGAGTCCTGGCTCCTTTTATTGAGCATAGTCATTACCATGCTCAAACTGAGAGCACACATTAAAAAACAGTCAACACTCCTGCAGCTGTGCATTGCAGAAGATAAGTAACAGTGGACAAGCGGTCTTTCAGAGAAGCCTGTGTTCTGCTCTCAGGACCAAAATAAACATTACCTTAGGGGTCCATGATCGGATCTAAGGATTTTTTAAAATTATTTTTTTCATTTATACGTCGCCTTTCTCCCCAGTGGGTACCCAAAGCAGATTACATCATTCTCCTTTCCTCACAACCCTGTGAGGTAGGTTAGGCTGAGAGAGAATGACTGGCCCAAGATCACCCAGCAAGCTTTCATAGCAGAGTGGGGATTCAAACCTGGGTCTTTCAGACCCTAGTTTGACACTCGAGCCGCTATACAAACCCTTAAATGTTGTTGAATTGGGGCCATGGGCAATGCTCCCTCTAAGCTGTGGAGTCCTGTGAGCAAAAAATCTACTTTCTGAGCTACTGGCATTAAAGTTGTGAGCAGGCGATTTGGCTACTGCATAAATTAGTTTGCTCTGGAGCCATTCTTCCTGAGTTAAAGCAAAAATGTGTGAGCCAGAGGCTAAAAAACTGTGAGCTAGCTCACACTAACTCAGCTTAGAGGGAACACTAGCCATGGGGCCATCGCAGGAGAAGATTAACCCTCTCTCCTGAAACGCACATCCAAGTTGCCAGAGTGGTGTAGCAGTTAGCACATCAGACTAGACTCAAGTTCAAATCCCCACTCTGCCTTGGGAGTTTACTGGGTGAGTTGAAGTTAATTACTCTGTCTCAGTTTAACCTACTATGATGGATTCAGTCCACTTCCCTCTCAGAGGCTAGATTCCCCCTTCGTTTTTCTGTCCCGTCACTGACTGAGCAGCCTTGGTAACATGCTTTCTTCTCCCCTGAAGAAACTTTGGCAGTCCCACCACCAATGTTCCCTCTAAGCTGTGGAGTCTTGTGAGCAAAAATGCTACTTTTGAGCTACTGGCCTTAAAGGTGTGAGCGAGCAATTTGGCTACTGCATAAATTAGTTTGCTCTGGAGCCATCCTTCCTGAGCTAAGACAAAAATGTGTGAGCTGGAGGCTAAAAAACTGTGAGCTAGCTCACACTAACTCAGAGGGAACACTGCCCACCACCCTGTGTTAGTAATATATATTGGCTATTTGCTCTGCTGAGGAATCTGAGGGAAGGAATAGGATTGCCCTTTTGATTTAAACCCTTGAAAATGGCATTTGAGACACTTTTAAAATTCAAACAAAACAAAAGGTTTTATTTGAGGGAAAAGATCAGTGAAATCAGGGGTTGAAAATAGTGAGGTGAAACTAGTACAAGCATAGACTTTTGCTCTTATATATCAGGCTAATGAGAGTTTCTTAAATTATTCACCGTTACTTAGATCTTTATATTGAGAGGCTTTTGTTAGAGTGTTTTCCCAAACACTCGACCTTATTTGTATAATCGCTGATTCTTTAGGTGCCCAAAAGGCTGGTACCCTCTCCCCAGGATTCAAACACCTTCTCTTGGAACACCAATACTCTTCTTAAGTTGTTAACAGACTTTTAGGTCTCTAAAGGCAGTTTCCAATCACACCAGACCAGGGATCTCTGTACTCCTCAGAGATAACTCTCCCTGGTTGACTGGGTAGGGATTCTTCATCTCTCTCTAGAAGATCTATCTGCTTTCCTTTGGCCTGAATGGGAGTCTTCTCTACTACTTATTTCCTTTGCCAAACTTTCCCCCAGTTCTCTGTCTGTGTTCAAACTGCTCTTAGGTAATGCTAAATTCAGACTGTATTCAGTCATGGCTGAAATCTGACTTTGTCAGCACTAAACCCTTTTCTGTCAGGGATATTCCCAGACAGTCTCAGTACACGTCTCTTCTCAGTGAAGGCAGGAATCTCACTCAATCTCCTCAGAATTCAGCTCTCACAAGACTTTTTTTCTGCTCAGCTGATGCTGACCAATCAGATTGCTTCAGAGCAGCCTGTCACTCAAAGTTCTCTGGCTTTGTGAAGAATTAACCCTTCACAGTCCTGTAGGTGTATGTACAGCACTTTTAAATCTCCTAAAGAGTGCAGTCTGTCACACCTACCTAACAGGGTGGCTGTGAAAGTAAAATGGAGATGGGAACAATATTGTTAAGTTGCTTTTGGTCCCTATGTGGGAGAAAGAAGAAGGTGCTATTGAGTGGCAACCAACTTATGGTGACCCCATCACTGGGGTATTCCAGGCAAGAAATGAGCAGAGGTGGTTTGCCATTGTCTTCCTCCACATAACCACCCCAGTCTCCCTTGGTGGTCTCCCATCCAAGTACTGGCCATGGATCATTTCCCAAACTCTGTCAAGCTCTGACTAAGCTGGGCTATGTAGGCTATCACTGGGGAGAAAAGCAGGGCATATTTCACACACACCATATATGGGAGCTAAAGCACAATACAGGTACCTGTCTGGTTTCGTAATAATCATTAGGGGGCGTTATTGGCAGGGAGATGGCACAGGGAAGAGAGTAAACCTTTCCTTCCCCACTAGTGTAGCCCTGAGCCTAATCTTGCCACCCAGTAGAGCAGTTTCTTAAGACGAATATGTGAGGTGATCAGAAAATAGACTCTAGAAAGCACTTATATGCCCCGGTCACACGGGCCAGATATTGCGGGGGGGAGGCGTGGCTGTTTGCCCCGGAGCAAACTACCGCACGGCCGCCGGATCAAACATCCCACCGACGTCCCGTGGTTCAGGGGGAGGTGCCAATCATACGTCAATCCTGCGGTGTGGCGGGGGTTGTGGGGTTTTTAACCGAAGTGTGCGCATGCGCCGTTGGGTGCTTGTGCGCATCCCGTGGAGACCTGGGGGAAAAAACCTTTTCACGACGGGACATAGGCAGGTGCTGGATGCCAGGAGCTACCACCGGAAATGTGATCAGATGCCCGCCCTTGCCCCGCGGTTTCCGGAAACTAGTACCTCGGAGGTACTAGTTTTTTACGGCGCATCTTCGGCGGAAAGCCTCGGGTTAGCCACGGGAGCTCTACACTTCCCAGATGTTGTGGTTTGATCGCACCCGGAAAATCCGCCTATCTTCCGTCTCTGTAGCGTGGCTAATGCTCCGTGTGACCACAGCCATAGTTAGCCTAATGATTTAAGCCATCCCTAACCGAACTGCAGCGTGCTAACTCCAGGTGCTTCTGTGCTAGCATAATACTTGGGGAGCCAACAATGCTACGATAATTTCTTCCTGCTCAGTTTTTCTTTCCTAGCTCTAAACTTATGTTTGTGGTATCAGTGACACCTACTGGAAATAGCAGGAGTTACCAAACGCTGAGATTTTTGTTTTGAGGTTTTTTGTTTTGTTCTTTTGCAGACAATGCAGATGTTGCCAGATTTTATTGATAAACTTTCTCCAGACAGAACAACCATTTAATGGTAAAAGGGCTTCACACTTGTTTCAGATGTTCCCTTGTTGACAGCCAAGACAGTCTAAGATGGGGAGACCTAGGGTTAAAACCCCATGGGACTGACTGGATGACTTTGGGCCAGTCACTCTCTTTCATAGACGAGTAACTCACTGTGTTCTTGCAAAAATAAAATGGGAGGTGAGAAAGTCACACATGCCTCACTGAGCTTCTTGAAAGAAGGGTGGGATAAAAATTTGGCAACTCATAGCTGTGTGAGGAAGTATAGGAAGAACAAGAGACAACTAGATCCAATAACATTTTGTTGTTGTTCAGTCGCACAGTCGAGTCCGACTCTTCGCGACCCCATGGACCAGATCACGCCAGGCCTTCTTGTCTTCCGCTGTCCTCTAAAGTTTGCTCAACTTCATGTTCATTGCATTGATGACACTGTCTAACCATCTCATCCTTTGCCATCCCCGTCTTCTTTGACCTTCAATCTTTCCCAGCATCAGGGTCTTCTCCAGTGAGTGCTCCCGTCTCATTTGGTGGCCAAAGTATTTGAGCTTCAGTTTCATTATCTGGCCTTCCAGGGAACAGTCAGGGTTGATTTCTTTTAGGATTGACTGATTTGATCTTCTTGCAGTCCAAGGGACTCTCAAGAGTCTTCTCCAGCACCATAGTTCAAAAGAATCTATTCTTCGGCGCTCGGCCTTCCTTATAGTCCAACTCTCGCAGCCATACATGACTACTGGGAATACCATTGCTTTGACCATGCGGACTTTTGTTGGCAGGGTGATGTCTCTACTTTTTAACATACAGTGTGGTATAACATACAGTGTGGTATAGTGTTCAGGTGGGTCTGAAGCAGGAGAACAAAGCTTGAGTCCAATGGCACCTTTAAGACCAACAAAATTTTATTCCAGATATAAGCTTTTGTGTGAAAGCAGTCTGTGCTTGCACACGAAAGCTTATACCTTGAATAAAATCATTGGTCTTAAAGGTGCCACTGGACTCAAAATGTGCTCAGTGTGGTATAGTAGTTAGAGTGCTGGCCTAGGGGTGGGAACACCCTGATTCAAATCCCTGCTGCCATGAAACTCAGTGGGGTGACCTTCAGCTGGTCATTCTTTCTCAGCCTAGCCCACTGACAGGTTGTTGTGAGGATAAAATGTTGGCCATTAATGCCTTAGGGGAAGGCTGGGATACAAGGAATCAAATAATGCTGGGGACAAAATTAGTTCAGGTGGAAGAACCAGATTGTCCAGTTCTATACCAGGGTATGTTTGCTTTCCTTCAAAAGGAGCTGGAAAGTCCAGTGTTGCTTCATGCATCAAGAAACCTACCTGCTAGTTGACCTGAAGAAAAGCCAGTTTGGTGTAGTGGTTAAGAGCAGCGGACTCCAATCTGGAGAACTGGGTTTGATTCCCCACTCTTCCAGACGCAGCCAGCTGAGTGACCCTAGATCAGTCACGGTTCTCTCAGAGCTGTTCTCTCAAGAGCAGTCCTTGAAATCACTCTCTCAGTCCCACCTACCTCACAGAATGTCTGTTGTGGGAGAAGAAGGGAAGGAGATTGTAAGACACTTTGAGTGAAGGGTGGGGTGTAACTCCAACTCTTCTTCTTCTTTGTTGTTTTACCTTGGATTATTTTTTCTCCTTCCTTTTTTTTTAAAGAAAATGTACATGACATTGGAGATGGGTGGAGGAAAGAATCTGCCGGATTATGGGGGTAGAAGCATCTATGTCGCCTTTAACATTTTGCTGGGCTTTAATGAAAATGTTCTACTCAAATGTGAATGTTACTTAATCTAGCAAATGTTGGTGGCTGCAAGAATCCCTCAAGCTAAACATTGGAAACAAATGTAATTGCCCAGTACTGAAAACTGGCTACATAATACATGGAACATCACGTTAATGGACAAAATCATTATGTTAAAATCAGATGGATAAGATAAATTTAATGCACAGACAATATATAATCAAAGTTGGACTCCTTTTTCTCAACTTTTGGAACCAAAATTATCCTGTGGAAACAGCAAAAAATTAATTCTAAACTAGATCTGAACTACGGTAAGTTGGTAAGTATGGTCTCAGAACTTTATTTATTTATTTATTTATTTATTTTATTAGATTTATACCCAGCCCTCCCGGTCGAGGCAGGCTCAGGGCATCTTACATTACAAGTTAAAACAGATTAAAACCATAAAACATTTAAAAGGTGCTACATATACAAAGCTACAAATAGGATGGTGAGACACAGTTTTAAAATATCACCGTAGTGGGTATCCAGTCAGCAATAGCTGTTATAAACAGCTGTCACACCCCATAATGAGGCAAATAGGAGACTGTAATGTTTTCCCCCCCTGTGTTCTGAGACCCCTTATACACAGAGGCACTTCTCTGCAAGGTTCTGAAGTGGCATGTGTTATGTTGCTTCCTTTACTTCCTTAGCGTTTCCTATTTATTTTCGCTGCCACCAAAGGCTATTGCCTTAGAACCCTTAGTTGGACCTACACTTAATTATATTGGGTAGAATGACAGAAAGGTCAGTACATGGGGGTGGCTCTGAGATAAAAGAGGATCCTTTCTCTTAAAAATAAATAGTTATTTAGTAGTGAAACAGCATAACAGTTTCTGTATGGTTAACAAGCGTAATGGTTTCAGATAGGTAGAGTTCTTCTTTCTCTAAAGTTCATTAGACCTAGCCGCAAAAGCTAATTTTCTCACATGCCACGTAGGCTACTAACTTCCACAAAGAACATAGATACCCTTCACAGCACTTTACCCACTCAACTTTCTTCTTCATCTCTCTCCCCACAAACCCTCTCTACAAACCAGTCAACTCCACCACCTAGGGTATAGCTACCATCTAATCATCACACACTTCTATCACCCAGCCCCCATTTTCTTACTCTAGAGGCCTCCCTTTTAAGCCACAGCAATGCATATATAAAAACCCACAGAATACATGTAAAATATTGTCATAGCAAAACACCACAGAGACACAGCAGTATAATTAGAAATATTGAGTTAAAAATGTAAACAGAGTCAACTATGTTTAGTTCATAAATGAAGTATTTATATTGATTTTACAAGAAAAAGAAAATACACATGCTACTTCAGAGTCCTGCTTGAGTTCACTCACAGAGGAAAGATACAATGAAATTATAAAAACAATACAAGAATTACCATTAATAATAATAATGTCATAAAAACAAGGCATAGAACAGCACAACGGCTATGGAACGCCACCTAGCACTGAGTCTATGTTTTCAGCACCAAGTAAAAACATTCTTTTTTTTAACCTCATTGGCAAGGGTCAGACTTCTCCCTCCTCCTTTCCCTCTTATCCCCTGTATGGCCTGTTAATATAATTTCTTGCTGCTACTGACCTTTTAACTATTTCAGAATTTTAATTGTTTTACTGTTTGGTTACTGCTTTTAACTGTCTGTATGTTATTGTCTGTATGTTATTGAGAAGTGATCTGTCTCTCAAGCCCTTCTCTCTGTGCCCCCACCTACAGAGCTGAGGGAGGTGACAACTAGAGACAGGGCATCTTCTACGGTGGCACCTCACCTGTGGTTAGAGATGTGAAGGCCCGGGAAAAAACCGGGGGAAATCAGGGGGGACGGACGGTTTTTTCCCCGTTTTTTTCCTGAAGCCTTGTTTTTTCCCGAAAAATTGGAAAAATTGAAAAAAGAAAAGAAAAATTGATTATGGAACATCTTATTTAAACACGATGGATAAAATATTTTAAGACAAAGTGTTCAAATATTTTCCAAATCATTTCTAAAAAATATGTATGGTATCAGATTGATCTAATTTCTGTGCACTGAGGACAAGCAAGTTCTAGGTTACAAACGGAACTCTCCAATGCAAGAACAAGATGCATTTCTTCCTTTAGGAGGTGCTATTGTCAGAAGAAAATAAAAAGGTTTCAGTTTGGTTTTTGCATGTGGGTGGGTATTCTGTTTGTAATAATTGTTTGGATACACTATATTTTTAATATGCTAGTTGTGATAATTTCATGCCAAGTAAAAATGTCCATAGTTATATTTTATGTTCCTAAAGTAACAGAATGACTTTCAATCTGGAAAAGAAAAAAGAAGTGCTAATGTAGCATTTTTTTTCAATTTTTCCAAAAATTCCCATTTTTTTGCGGGGGGAAAATGCATTTTTTTCCAAGCTTCAAAATTTCCGGAAATTTTACATCTCTACCTGTGGTACGTCCTCCCCCTTCAGGCTTACCTGGTGCTTACTTTACTGTCTTTTAGGTGCCAGACCAAAACACATCTTTTTACCCAGTCCTTTGATTAGAGGTTTTATCATAGCTGCTTTTTAAAATGGTCTGCTTCTGTTTTACAGATAATTTTTATTGTTTTAAGTACAATGGCTTGTTTTATAGTGTTACAATACTTTAATTGTAAACTGCCTTGAGCAGGCCTCTGAAGAGGAAACATACCAATATCTTAAAGTAATAAATAATCTTTATTGTGGAAACTGGAAAACCTCCTTGGGTGTGAACATTCATTTTAAGGGTTCCCAGCCACATTGCTTTTGACCAGAAAACAGCAGATAACTCACATTTATCACAGAATCATAGATTCACAGAGTTGAAAGGGACCTCCAGGGTCATCTAGTACGACCCCTTGCAAAATGCAGGAAATTCACCAATGCCTTCCCCCCCACACCCCCAGTGACCTCTGTTCCATGCCCAGAAGATGATTTATGCAGGACTTCTGTACTAAAATCCGGCCGCATTTGTTATGCCCCCCTCCTCGAAACTTGCTGGGTGACTGCACCAGTCACTCTCTCTCTCTCTGCTTAACCTACCTTGTATTTGTATGCTCATCTTTAATCCCATCTCAGCTACCTAGCCCTTCCGGGCAACTACACACACACCTCTATATAATGCGTGAGGCCGTCTTATTTCACTAATCTGAAGAAGTGTGCATGCACACGAAAGCTTATACCTTGAATAAAACTTTGTTAGTCTTACAGGTGCCACTGGACTCCAACTTTGTTTCCTTGTTACCTTACTAGTACTTCCTAATTGTACCTCACGTGTCAGCAAAAACTGCAAAATCCCGTTCTCACGGTAGCATCGTATCAAACGCATAGATCTAACTGCCAAATTCCAGTATTAATGCATCGAGTGTAAACAACAAACGCGCGCACCGTCAGCCACTTTCACACAAAACAGGAACGCGCAGCACAGACTACAAGGGTTCAGTATCCTCTACCGACATCAGAAACTCAGCCCACAGAAGCACAAGCTTCATTTTCGACACTGCGCATGCTCAGTCATTTGACGGACAAGGCAAGATAGTTTGTCCTTTAGGAGCTACCGTGGTGCAGTCGCAGGTCTAGTGCGTATGGTGGGCTGTTGCGCCATTTCCGTGGTACGTGTACAGAAATGGCGGAATACTCTTTTGTGAAATCGACCAAGTTGGTTCTGAAGGGAACGAAGTTGAAGAAGTAAGGATTTTGTTCCTGTTTGGATTTTTCTGTTGTTAGGGGAAACTAGCCTCTGTCCGCTTCCGGTGGGGCTTCGAGCGTGTTTTCAGCACCGGGTCTACCGACATCTTCCTAACTGAGTGTCTCTGAACTTGCACACAGTGCCTTTTCCTCACTGGTGGTCCACATATTGGGGGCGGGGGGCAACCTAGGGGATTAGGGAATCGTTTGTAAGAAGCTAGTTTTCTCTTAAGAGCACAAGAACTGGAGCTTGCTAAAAGTTCCTGGCGTCCCACGTTCTGTTTTCCATAGTGGCCCGACAGACGCATCTTCTGCGAAGATGGTGGGCTTCCCTGTAATGTGTGCCCTGCAGGTAAGGGGCCGTGACTGATCTGCTTTGCGTGCAGAACGAAGAAAGGACCCAGGTTGAGGTTCAATCCCGTAACTCGAACAAAAAGGATCAGATAATAGTTGATGTGAAACTCGCTACCTGATCCGGAGTAGAAAGTTTAAAAAAAAGACTCAGTGTAAGCCTGCGTAATGTGGTACTATGTTACTTCTTTGCAGTCGTTATTTATCTTAGATATTTCTCACAGGTAGGCCTTGGTGGTTTCTCTGCATTCTTCTAATTTCTATATAGGTAATATTTCAAACAAACTATTTCACTTTGAGCTTTTGGGAGTGTGAGATTCTAGTTTATCTTAACCCATGTAGCCTTCCTTCATGGATCTGGTAATCTCTCCCTTTGTCTTCTGTGTCTAAGCAATCTTTATGCTTACTACTCATTCTCTGTGTCTCCTCTTTGTGTATAAAATGCTTCATCATTTGGGGATTTACACATATGTGATTGCTGCTCCAAAATGAACACTGATGGGGGGGATGAGAATTCCCATTTAATGACTTATACTGTCTCTTTCATGTACAAACTCAGGAGCAGTTTGAGAAAATTACTGCCAAAATATATTATCATAAGTTATCATAAGAAACTTAAGTCTCATAGATAAAAAGTTTGGGAATACACACTCTGGGTTAAGAAACTCAAATGAATGTGCCTTACTGGCAAGAATTTGCCTTGGTCATGCCTTTCTTCTTTGAGGCTGTCCAGTGTGCTTTAAGAATGTTATTAAGGCAGAGACTGGGTATTGCCTTGATGTAATTAAGGCAGAGACTGGGTATTGTATTATGTTAACATTTTCTGGGGGCTCTTCTTGTAGTAAGAAGAAAAACAAAGACAAAAAAAGGAAAAGAGAAGAAAATGCAGAAGATCAGCTTGATATGGTTGGTAAGTTGACTTTTCCATGGAAGTGAGGCTCCTTGGAGTGAGAGGTGGAGACCTTTTCTAGCTACTAAGTAAAGTGTTCTCAGTTTTCCAGTGGAACAAAATTACAATTTTTGAGGGGATGTACAGCTTCCTATTATGTTAGCATGATATCTCTTGTCACTTTGCTGTGGTGTGGTGGTCCTTCTTAGGTACATCTGTACTCATCTAGCAAGTTATAGAATTTGGATGTTAGATAAAGAAGATTAAAATTATGATCTTTTAGAAATCCAACAACAACAGGGCACTGGCAACATGGCAGATATGCTTATCTGTTTGGTTTCAAAACAGCTTGTGAGCACAAGAAGCTGCCATACGTTGAGTCAGACCATTGGTCTATTACGGTCATGATTGTCTACTCAGTGGTAGCAGCTCTCCAGAGTCTCTGGTAGAAGTCTTCCATCTCACCCACTTCCTGATCTATTTAACTAGAGAGTCTGGGGTGTCAGTCTGGAACCTTCTGCAAGTCAAGCAGATGCTCTGACACTGAGCCACAGTCTCTCCTTGTCTCATTTCCTTTATCTCCTTTCCCTCAAGCTTCCTTCACTTTCCAGTTTCTCAGCCTGTCGTTTTCCTTGAAGCACCATATCCTTTTAGCTTCCTCATCTCCCAAGAACTCATTTGAGTTCTCAGCCAGCCCCACAAAGCTACCAGCTGCATATGATTTGCATATGAGTTGCAGTTCCCCATCCCTTACAGAAACTGTGTGTACACATTCCCCAGAACATTGACACATTTATGTCCAAAGTATAAATGCTCATGTTACTTTCAAATAAGTTACCACTGCTTTAGCTTTTTGTCATAGTAGGAATTATCATACCGTAACTAAAAATTATAAAATGATGTTTTCTACAGTTTATGCTTATTTTGGTCATTTTGTATTGTGCTAGCTTTTTTTCTTTTACAAAAAGTGTTATAAGATTACGTTGTTTTGAGTGTTTAGTATCCCGGAAACTTTCTCAACGAGCAGCTGGATCACTGTAAATTGGTATACTTTGAAACAGGCAGCAAATGAGTTCCTGTTTTGTTTTTTGTGTTCTCCTGTTAGAAGGCTGGTGGAAGGTAACAAATTTTGGCGAAATCACAGGAACTGTAGCAATAGAGATGGGACAAGGAACATATATCAGCGCTCTTGACAATGGCCTTTTTACACTTGGAGCACCTCATAAAGGTTGGTATGAGCAGAGCTGGAGGGAAAGCTTTTCTTTGTAAGGTATGGCAGAAGTAAGCCTCATTTTTAGGAGGTTCTGTAGTGCTCTGGTGTAATATAATCCAACCTTGCAGATGTCAAAAAGCTATAAGACCACATGTGTGTCTGTTAGCCCACCCTCAGACATCTATCAGTGCAATCTTAACCAGGGATACATCTGTCTAAGCCTACTGACTTCAGTGGCCGTAAAGGTAAAAGTAAAGATTCCCCTTGCTCGAAAGCTAGTCCAATCCGATTCTAGGGGGTGGTGCTCATCTCTGTTTCCAAGCCAAAGAACCGGCGATGTCTGAAGATGTTTCCAATGTGGCCAGCATGACTAAACACCAAGGCACATGGAATGCTGTTACCTTCCCTCCAAAGCAGTGCCTATTTATCTACTTGCAATTTCTTGCTTTCGAACTGCTAAGTTGGCAGGAGCTGGGGCCAGAGACGGGAGCTCATTCCGTCACGCGGCACTAGGGTCTTGAGCTGCCGCACTACAGACCTTCTAGTCTGCAGCTCAGCATCTTAACCTCTGAGCCACCGCAGCCCTTAGATGGGTGTTCATTTTGTTTAAATATTTTTGCCACCCCTTCTCCCAGCTCAGGGTCTTCAAGGCAGAAAACAGTCAAAGAATGAAACACAAATTATAAACATATGCATATATACATACACAAACACACATTCTGCTTAGGTTTGCACTATTTGTCATCTGTAGGACCACAGTATTAGTTATTTGTAGCACATTAGTAGCATGAAAAAACTAAGGGATCAGTTCTGTTCAGAAATAAGTCCCATTTTATTGAATGGGGCTTACTTCTTGGTAAGTATTTTTAAGACTTTTCTGTGCAATAATATATATGTTATTGGTATATTTGATGATCAAGTTATATAAATGTCAACTTTATGGTAATGTATCTGTATGATCTTTGTGACTCTGTAACTATTTATTTACTTAATTTAGACCCTTTCTCCCCAGTGGAGACCAAAAGTGGCTTACATTGTTCCCCTCTCTTCCATCGTATCCTCACAACAGTCCTGTGAGGTACATCAGGCTAAGAGTGTGTGACTGGCCCAGGGTCACCCAGCAAGCTTCCATGGCAGAGTGGGGGATTCCAACCCGGGTCTCCCAGATCCTAGTCCAAATCCACACTAGCTCTTTGCATCTTGTATTGCAGTAGCTAGGTATCAAATTTGTGTTAGTCAGTACTATACAAGGGACTTATTATTTATATCAATGATATATTAATTTGTTTTAGAAAAATTGTCCTGCCTTCCACCAAACCTGTTCTTCAGGATGACTTGCAAAAGCAATAAAATCCACAAAACAGGTCAGCAGTAAAACTCAGTTAGTAAAATCACTAAAGCAAAACACAAGGAGTCAAGTATGACTTAATATGGATTACTGCAAGTGCAGTAATCCATATTGACATTAATAAACAACCCCTTTTTTCAACCAACAAAATAAATAATACAAAACAAATAAGTATAACTAGCAAGAACTCAGGAGACTGGATCAAATTTCCCCTGGTGCTTAGATAAGAAAGATGGTAGCAAGCAAAAATATATGGGGATGAGAATTCTACAGATGAGATGCACCAGTAACACCTTAAGGACTGGCAACATTTATTCCAGTATGAGCTTCTGTGAAGTGAGCTCTCGCTCATAAAAGTTCATACTGGAATAAGTGTTGTTAGCCCATATAGTGCCACTGGACTTCTTTTTTGTTTTGGAATACTAGACTGACACAGCTACCCTGCTGGAATATGCACTAGGGAAAATAAAGGGTACATTCTTTGAGTGTTGTGCATCAGTCATAATTAATGGGATTTTCCAGTATTAACTAGAATAGTGTGTCTCTTTTTATTACTTTCAGATGACGGTCCTAGCCCTCCTGAGCAATTTACTGCTGTCAAGCTGTCAGACACAAGGTAATTACTCTCCTGAACTTTAAACCAGATATTTTCCTGAGGCATTAATAGTCTACTTTCTATCATATATGAGAAATAATATTCAGCCCCTTTGATGTACTGCTATAAGATACATGCCTACATCATAGGTGATACCCAGCTAGAATTTATCTGATATGGTGCAGTGTGCATGCAGATAAAGAATGTATTTGAGAATAAAAATATTAATGTTCTGTGTCAAGTAATCCAAAACACTGTTAGTAAACCATGCAAAAGTTCTCTATCTTTCTGGGGGGGCGTTATATTGTATAAGCTATTCTGAAGCTATACATAATGCTACAGCTCTTCATCCTGCCACTGAAACCTTATTCAACAATCCCATATTCTGATATTTCAATAGACATTGCCATTACACTTAAAACCATATCTTTGTAAGCATAAGAACTAGAACTAGTCATACTGGACCAGCTTACAACAACCGCCATCCGTATTTGTTGTACCAATCTACACTTTATATGTTATTGTGGAATTTTATCTGTTTTATTGTACTTTTAATTACTGTATGCCGCCTTGAGCCCGCTTGTCAGGCAAGGTGGGATATAAATCTAAATAAATAAATAAACGTTGCCTGAAAAAGTTGAGTCTTGGGAAGCTGGGTTCTGGGCCAAATACCACTTCTCTGTGTTTGCTTGGGGTTGTGCAGACACACACACACCCCTTTTCTTGCATTCCCAAAAATGCCGTTTTTCATAATTTAGAAGTTAAAAAAAAAATGTTTCAGGACCTTATGGCAGAATCAAGCACAAGCAAAGATTGCAATGTAGAATCGTGTAAGAAAGAAGCCAAATCTATTGATTTCCAGCTCATGCTTCCTGAATTTCTAGGATCATCCCTTGTGTTAATACAGACTTGATTGCAGTCCTCCGACCTTGTTTCTTAATACTTTTTAAAAAAATTATCACGCTGTCTAGGTTTTTATTGTTAGTGTAGTCTTTTAGACTCACACAGCATCCATTAAATGGAGAAAGACAGTGGGGAAGATAGTATTGGGAGGACACTGCAATTTTCTACCTTAACCTACGTCAGTGGGTTTAAAATTTTGTACCTTCAAGGTACTTTTTCCACTTCAACTTGATCGCTGAGGAACTTCTACATGTCTGCCATGGATGCCTAGTGTATTGCAGAAGCTTCTGGAATACATTGTACTTGTCAGTTCATGTGGAACGTTGCCCAAACCTGTTGGGCTTCACTGTTTTCTGGTGTGACCTGGAGTATACCAGTGCACAAAAATGTAACAAGTGTTCCCCTGCAGCTGCCTGTTTGCAGGAAAAGATCAATAGTGGTAGGCAAGTTGGTTTAAGGAAGCCTGTCCACCATCATCTCTGATGAACTATGAAGGAATCCCAGTGTTTCCCATAACACAGAATATTAATAATGAAGTGATAGTTGTTAATGCTGTTGCGCTTTCTTTCTTTCTTTCTTTCTTTCTTTCTTTCTTTCTTTCTTTCTTTCTTTCTTTCTTTCTTTCTTTCTTTCAGAATTGCACTGAAATCAGGCTATGGCAAATATCTTGGTATCAATTCAGATGGACTAGTTATTGGACGTTCTGACGCAATTGGTTCAAGGGAGCAGTGGGAACCAGTTTTTCAGGAGGCAAGTGCCTTAAAATAGCAGTTGATCCTAGCAGATAATGCACTGGTTTGGTGTTATACTTGTTTATTTCTGAAAGAACTTGAATAGAGCTATTTTTATTTTATTTTTTGTATTCTGGGATTTCTCTGTATAGAACAAAAAAAGAAAGTGGTATGGGGAGAAATTATTCCTTTTTAAAGTTTACTTTATCACAGTTGGACAGAACTTAGTTGAGAGCTCTCATTCGTTCATTCCCTCTGAGCAAATTTTCTGAATTCATGCATAGATATTGTGAGTACATTGAAAACATTACTTCTAATTACCAGTTAACAGTTAAAATCAACTAGTATACCACAAAAGCCAGTGTGACAGTGGTCTGACATGCACTGTATGGCTTTCAGAAGTAGCTGTTCTAGTCCAAGGCACAAGCATAGTTTTATTTCCTTGGGAGCAAATTCCAGTACATTATATGTACAGATTATATTAATCTGCAGATGCTAGAGGTGAATTCTGAAAACCATTTGAAAATGCAATCGTCCACTGCTAATTGTGGGTTTAAAATCAATATGCATTACTGAATGTTTTAAACTGAAATTATTAGGTTTTGAAATTTTCTTGCCATTTTGTTTCAGTACAGTTAACCATATTTTGTAGGAAATTACTAATTTGGCTTGGTGGGTGTTTTTTTTCCCCCAGGGGAAAATTGCTCTGTTAGCAGCTAACAGCTGCTTTATCAGATGTAATGAAGAAGGTGATATAGAGGCCAAAAGTAAAACTGCGGGGGATGAAGAAATTATTAAGGTAATCTGAATGGTCTGTATGTGTAGCAGTTTAAATGTCTGTGTGCTTTTCATAACAAAATGACAAAAGTGTAGCATACATCCATATGAAATGCCTTCCACATCTGTAGGAAGCAAAAGACTTCCTTTATACTACAATCCGTGGTCTCATCAAATGGACTACGGCTTCTGTTTTAACTGGTATGCAAATCAGACCTGGATCTTTTGAAGGGAGCAGTGGAGACTCTCTGTGACTTTTTAAAATCACTTATTTCCGCTAATTCCTTTCAAAGTAGTTGAAGGGAAAGCTGCATCACTTCAGTCTGCAGGTGGGAACTTGCATGACTGGATGGTTCTCCATGTACACAATCCTGACACATAGATAACTGGATCTCAGGGAAGAGGGTTCTAGCCAAACCACATTTACACATTGTATTTTGCATTTGTTCCCCCTCCTCCATGAGTGTTCCTAGTATGTCACGAGTCATAGTAATGGACAGTTTGCTAGAGAGAGACTTCACCTGGCTGTATTATAAAAGGAAATTACAATAGTTTTGTTTACTGCATGTTTGTTTGTATCATTGTTTTCTTCAAAACCACAAAACAAAACTTGTAAAGCTTCCTGAGAGAGTCAAGAAGTTTTGTATTTGACTTTTCGGCATCAACTTTTAAGTAAGCCACATCCCCCTCCCCTTTGTTTTGTATTTAGATCAGAACATGTGCTGAAAGAGAAGCCAAACAAAAAGATGACATTCCTGAAGAAGACAAAGGAAACGTTAAGCAGTGTGAAATCAACTATGTGTACGTAAGAAGAGGATTTCTTGTCCTTCAGTAAAACTAAAGAACAAAAACTTTTGCAAGCTGTCTTGGAGCATAGAACGAAAATATTAGCTTTCAATTCTAGAGGCCATTTGTTTAATAAATGTATATACTTCTAGTGCACATTGATCATTCAGTGGGCTTGGTTTTAAGGGCTTTGTTATGCTTTTACTGAAGAGTATAAACTCTTCAGATATAAGGCTGGCATACTGTATAGTTCATCTATATCAATACAGTTCATAAATGAAACTGTAGATCCTTGATGTAAGCTAATAAAGTTCATTACGTTTCATTCAGACTGAAGACATTAATGGTTTGTGATTTCTTTTCTAGGAAGAAATTTCAGAGTTTTCAAGACCGCAAACTCAAAGTAAGCCAGGAAGACAGTAAAGCTCTCAAAAAAGCAAGGAAAGAAGGCACTTTTCATGAAGCCCTGTTGGACAGGTATGTCTTCCATTCGGATACCTTTTCTGTGGTCAATGAAGCATTCTCTGAGGCATAGTCTAAGCAAGTAGCTGATGGAAATTATAAAACTTTCTGAATTGTGCCATTTGATATAACAGAATTCTCCTTTGTACCCAAAAAAATTTCCTCCCTTCATGAGAGAAATATGTGCTGGAAGGGGTGACATAAACCTAGCCTTCTCCCTGGCTTTGCCATATGTAGTGACTTTTCTCTTATGAGGGCACATTCAAGCCACTGCCTCCTGGACTCCCAAATGAGTCCATCCAGGAGCTGTTTTCTAAACTTGATTAAACTGCCTCCCTTAAAGTGTTATGCTTTAGTGGTGACAATAGAGTGATAGGAAAGATGCTTTTGTCGTGTTTGGAATATGGCTGTTTTGTATGCTGCAGTTGCTAAGTAGGGAGTGAACAAGTGTAAACCTGCCCCTGGTCTACCCAATGTTCTATCATAAATACTAGCAAATTTTAAGCAGCTACCCTTTCCATTTCCAGCTTTTTAAAGATAAGTCTATTGTTGTTTGTTGGATGCCTCAGACTGTTGCAGCTACTAAGGACAGATTTTTTTCCTTTAAAGAGAAATATACTAGAATAGGAGTTGCTTCTATAAACATTCCAAAGGTCCATATTGATAAATGTTCTGTGACAGTTAACAAAGCTCCTTTTAAGGCTAGAGAGAAAACTTTCTGCCTTTAGCTGTGCAAGCGGCAACAGAGTGACTCCGTTCGAAGTCTGGTGATTGCAGTTGAGTTTACCTAAAATCAGAATAATGGAGTACAACCTCTTGCTTTTAAAGGCTCTGTGCCAAGTGAACCAAAATGCTAAATCTTCTTGGTTAGTATTTACAAAGGGGCAGACTCACAAATAATTTTAATCCTTTCTTTTTCCTTTTCTATTACAGGAGAGCAAAATTGAAAGCGGATCGATATTGCAAATAGTCCAAAGAGGGCAGCTTCTCTTTTCGTACTTTATTAGTGTCTTGTGCATTTGTGTGAATATTCTGAATAAAACATTTTAGTGGAGTATAATTAAAATGTTTATAATTTATAATTGTATTTTTCTTCTTTCTGAAGTCAAGTGTTTTTGTTTTTTTTAAAAAAGTGAAATGCTACCTGCAAATATCCATATTTCTGTTTGTGGTCACTTCGTGGTATTGTGGTCACTTTGGATCAAGTTTTGTCTTTCAGACCTCCATCCATTTTCTTTCTCCTCTTTGTCTAAAGATCTTTGCCTACCCACGTCTCTACTGTTCCCTCTTTGCAAGTGTTTCATCTGTATCTGAAAATGTCTGTTTTTATCCAATATTGTAATCTCTGGGATCTGCTCCTTCTCTTCTCTTCTCTTCTCTTCTCTTCTCTTCTCTTCTCTTCTCTTCTCTTCTCTTCTCTTCTCTTCTCTTCTCTTCCTTATGGGATGGGGGGGTTAAGACTGTAAATTTGCAGGCACGGATTTTTCTGTTGGCTTAATAGTTAGACACCCAATACTGAGGCTTTTTATTTACACTGTAATCCAGAAAACATTTGCTAACAAAACTAAGTCCTGTTGGATCCTATAGAAACTTCTGCAGAGTAAACTTGCATAGGGTCAAGCTATTTGTGCAAACGTTGTTGCCATGGCCCCAGAAAATAAGTGAGAATACCAGTGGTTAAGGTGACTGTATTCACTGGGCTGCCTTGAAAACATGCAAGGTAAGAGAACGAACCTGCACACAGAAAAGAAGATATATTACTGCTGGTTTGAGAAGGTGATGTCAGACCCCTTGAAGTGGAAAGCAGGATTGCTAATGCCAGCTGAAACTAGTTCTCAGGAAATTCTCGCAATCCCTCCATCTAACAACATTGTGTTAGTAGTTCCCCTCAATCGATGAAAATTAATAACAGCAGTAAAGACAAAATTTAATGCTAAGCTTGCACAGTTATATAAAACAAACCAGTATACTACTTTCTTGAAAGCTAGTGTGGTTCACGGGACTGACAGGTGAACTAAGAGCAAGGCGCAAGACTCAGCTCTATCACAGCTTCTCAGCCTTAGTTTTGTGTTGGGGAACTGGGATGAAAAGAAACTTAATTTACAGAGCCGTTGCCAGGGCAAACATGATACAAAACTATAAGCATTTTGCAAAATTATAACCATGTTTTCTTACAACATAAATCCTTCATAATGATATTTTAAAGACATCAGCTGTCTTTGTTGACCAAGTGAAACCTGCAGTTTTCTTTAAAACAACTATAAGGTGGTATCCTAGTCGTGTCAGAGTCAAGATAGTTGTGCTTTCAGGATCTCTGTAGTGGCTCCAAAATGCCTTCTCTGACTTGAGGCTGCATTCTAGTCACAGTACACCCTGCTTCCTGTCTCCCTCGCACTTGCAGTGCCTGGCTATTGCTTACCTCCAATTGAGAGATCCTTCTACTAGAAGGTTGAGTATTGACTCAGTGGAAGAACTGCATCAGTCATCTCCCCCCCGCTGCCCCTTATGTGTCTGGAGTGACATTGTGGGCAAAAATGTGATGAAAAATAGTATGATCACTCATAAAATGCTAAATTTTACGAGTAATCTGTCTGCGTAATATTGTATTACATTAATGCCTGTGTTGGCTCAAGTTCTTTAAAATAAATGAAGGCTCCTGCTTTGTACCAACAGATGGCTCCCATTCTCTCCAGTGTCTGAACAAGTCCCTGGGTTTGAGGCAGTTTCTGCGTGTACATGTCTCTTGGGTACATTACAGCCTTGACATGTAAACCTGGCCCCCAAGATTGAGACTGTTTTCCAGATTGAGGAATTAGCCCTATCGCAACATGTCCTGGTTGCATCATGTAAAGCAAAAGTATACATTGTAAGAAATACATGATTGTTGAACCTGGACAGCATGTTTGGTTGGAGCTTGATAATCATTTCCATTACTGGAGAAGGGGGTAAATTTCACCAATTCATTGCTCCTGCTGCAGACCTCCGATTCATCCCCCTCGCTGTTTCTGGGCTTTCACTGTCCCAGGAACACCATTTGGGGAAGCATTTGAGGGGGGGGGGGGGGGGGGGGGGTTTCCTTCTGAAAATGTAAAAATTCAACCACCTTACTGTACTGTAGAATCACAGAGCTGGAAGGGGCCATACAGGCCATCTAGTCCAACCCCCTGCTCAATGCAGGATCAGCCTAGAGCATCTCTGGCAAGTGTTTGTCCAGCTGCTGCATAAAGACTGCCAGGGAGGGGGAGCTCACCACCTCCCTAGGCAGCTGAATCCACTGTTGCACAACTCTGTTCTACACTGTGGGGAAAATGCATTCAAATTGGTTCCTGTTTTCTATGTATAGTTATGTAGTAAAATCCATTATTTATAGACATTAATATACATATTAGAAAGATCATGGGTTTTATCCCGTCCCTGTTCAAACTCAAACATTATTGAGATCTCTAGAAAACAAAAACATCCCTTCATTTAGGAGACAGGTTATTGCTATTAATAGCAGCTAAAATTAAAAGGGTACAAAATTGGAAGAAAATTAATCTGTCCACTGTTCCAAGATGGTATGCACAATGCAAGAAATCTCGATGATGAACTGGATTGGGGTCCCCAACCTTTTTGAGCCTGCAGGTACCTTTGGAATTCAGATGCCACATGCTGGTTCCCACAGGAGGCGGAGGCAACCACAAAATGGTTCCTGCAGTTTATCTTCAGTCACAGTTAAGATTCTTGTACTGTGCTGGCAGCTGCTACCAAAGCAACATTTTAAAAAATCTGCACAGCCTATCAGCAGCCTTGCTGTCCACTTTCTAAAAACATTTGGCGGGTGCTATGACACCCCACTCCTGCCAACCTAGCAGTTCGAAAGCAAGAAATGGCAAGTAGATAAATAGGTACTGCTTTGGTGGGAAGGTAACAGCGTTCCGTGTACCTCAGCATTTAGCCATGCTGGCCACATGACCATGGAAACATCTTCAGACAGCGCTGGCTCTTCGGCTTGAAAACAGAAATAAGCACCGCTCCCTAGAGTCAGATTCGGCTAGCTTTCGAGCAAGGGAAACCTTTATGACACCCACAGAAACCATGTCGGGGACCTCTGGCCTGGCTGTCATTTTTGCTATATGTGGATTCAGTAAAAGAAGAGTGGGAATTGATACCCCTCCCTTCACTCAGCGTCTCATAGCAGCTTACAATGAACTTCCCTTCCTCTATCCACAACAGACACCCTGTGAGACAGGTGGGGCGGCTGAGAGAGCTTTGAGAGAACTGCTCTTGAGAAAACAGCTCTGAGAGAACTGTGACTGACCCACGGTCACTCAGCTGGCTTCATGTGGAGGAATGGGGACTCAAATCCAGTTCTCCAGATTAGACTCCATCGCTCTTAACCACTACACCAAACTGGGTTCATATTGTAAAAGATCTTCTGGGTTCAGTTCTATATAAGGAGGAAAATGAGATACGATTGTTATACAAATTAACAGCAAAGAATCTGCTGCTACCTGATAAAACGAAATGTCTTTTTTTCTCAGTTCAAAATGACACAAATGATTCGTGTAAGTAAATTGGTCCTGTCCACTTCTCTCAGGGCCCATTACTGTTATGGACCTATTGTAAACCTAGAAAATAAAAAAGTTTTTTTCAAAACTGAAGGATGAGGGAAGAACAGGCCAGAAATGGAAATTTGGTTCCAAAAATAGTAAGTGGGTTTTTTGAAGTTAATTTTGCTGTATGTAGAGCATGTTCTCTGGAAATGTCCATAGCTAGAATAACTAGATTTTTATGTTTTCCATGGGATGTTGTGTAGTCTGAGGGCTTCTTAATGATTTTATCATAGTATTCTAATTTGCTGATTAAACGCCTTTTGCAATCTTCCAGATTTCTTTCTCTGGATTTCATCATTGCTTGATGTTTTGATAGAACAGAACTAAATAAATTCCGATAGAACTAGAGAGTTTTAAAGGAAAGAATTACAAGAGGTAGGGAAATAGGCTTGAAACGTGTTCAGTTAGTGTTAGAGGGTTATTTAAAAGGTCTTTCTACTGGAGAGACTAGAATTTCACAGGCTTTTAATATTTAACTAAAACAACTAGCAGCTTGGGAGGGTGGACTCTATGGTATCACATCCTTGCTGAACTCCCTTCACCCTCCAAACTCTGGTCCCCTCAAATTCTTCCCCCTAATCTCCAGGAATTTCTCAAACCATAGTTGGCAACCCTACCTCTTTAATACACTGTGACAGCCATGCTGATTACAGCCTCAACACTTCTCTCACCTAGGGATCCACAATCGTGTTCATTCCGTGAGCACTTCAGAGATATTGAGCACTTGGGGCAATGGGCACCAATATAAAATTGTTCCCACAGGAGTAGGGTTGCCAAGTTGATTTTCGCTGGGAGCGGGGGGCTCCTGGCTGGCGTCAGTTGCGCGCACAAAGCGTGCATGCCACATGCCCGTCACCCAGAAGTGACATGACGACGCCAGGCATGCTGGGGGCGGGGCCACAGCCATCCAAGGGAAAACCATAGAGTTTTCCCTTGGATGGCCGTGGCCCCGCCCCCAGCATGCCCGGCATGGTCGCGTCACTTCTGGGTGACGCGCATGTCAGGGAGGAGTTCCCCCGGGGCCCGATCCGGCAGCAGCAAAGAACGGGCCTCTGGGGCGGGGGTTTCCCCGCCCCCCGGGGGGACTTGGGAAGCCTACACAGGAGAGTAATCACAAAATGGCTGCAATGGTACTGGGGCTAATCACAAAATGTGGGATGTTGCAGGCCAAGCAAAAGTTAAAAGTGTAGAATCAGAAGTGTAAAGGCAGTGTTCCAGCAACTTTCACATGGAGACAAAAAGAGAACTATTACAACAACCTGTGTAAAAAAAAACAACAGAAGAGGACAACAAAAAAGGAAGAATGTAGCGGGAATTCTGAGAGACAGACCACCAGGGAGTCAGCAAGGAGAATCAACAGTTGTTTATTAAGCGCGCGGTACAGCCAAAAGCACCTCTCAGGGCACTTTCAAAACAGGGTGTGTACTCCGAATGCAGGTTTGAGTACCTACAGACAAAAATCATTTCTTAGAATTGGCATGCAAGATTATCACAGACATTGACCATGAAGCCTGAAGCATTGTGTTCTTTTGCAAAACCACAAACATCCTTGGCTCATCACATGTCCCTTGTGGGAATGCTGATATTTTCCTGTTATCAGCCAGGTGTTAACTTTCTTCATGACAAAATAACAAGCAGAGTTCAGCAATTCCTAGTAACGGGCCTAGCGACGCCTAATATGGTCATGCAATCTTGTGTGTTCCGCAAAGGCTCTATTTCTTATCTCTGGTTCTCCTATTTGCAAAAGCTATGTTCCCTTAATGATTTGCAAAAGCAAATGCGTTTCCCTAATGGAATGGCCTTATAATACAAGCAAATTGCAGGTACATGCTTTAAAGAACAAGATCTGTTTTACAAGATCCAAGAAATCAAAAGGAAATATAAATGACTGTTAGGCATCCTGTAAGATCAACATGGAAATACATTAACTGAGCAGGACAAAACAACAAAAGAAAGAAAAGATGGGAACAATACATCAAAGAACTATACAGAACATAGGAAAGGATGACAAATTCCTTCCAAGAAGAATCTCTTTGAAGAACCTGCAGTTTTAGAAAATGAAGTCAAAGCTGCATTCAAAGCAATTGGGAAAACAAATTACTAGGGGTCGATGGGATTTTTCAGTGAAGCTATTCCAAGTCACAGAAACAGTCTATCAAAATCTTTACAAGAATATGCCAACAAATATGAAAAACAAAACAATGCCCCACAGATTGGAAATGCATGATGTACATTCCGATTGTGGCTGTCCTCGACAAGGCCAGGGTGTTCTTGACCCTGGCCCCAACCTGGTGGAACTCTCTGCCAAATAACATTCATGCCCTTCAGGCCTTAATTCAGTTCCACAGGGATGCAAGGTAGAGATGTTCTGCCAGGCATTTGGTTGAGGACAGCGATGGCTTCCCATCTGGCTGGCACTCCTGTTTTTCCTGCCCCCCCTCCCCCCGCCTAGGCAGTGGCATATTTTTTGGCAGTTTCACCACCATCCCACTGGTTATAGGTACTGCTGTATTTATAGTATGGATTTAAAATATGGTTTTATTATGTATATGTTTTACACTGATGTATACCACCCTGCGCCCTGTTCCACAGGGAAGGGAGGTTTAAAAATCGAACTTAATAAATAAAGCAAAGAGACATCAAAGACCACCGCAACTATCAGACCATTGCATTACTTTCTTACACAAGTAAAGTGATGTGCAAAATCTTACAAAGACTGTCACCAAATATGGAATGAGAAATGCCAGATCTTCAAGCTGGATTCAGGAAAGGAAGAGGCACCAGAGATCATATTGCAAATTTATGGTGGTTACTGGAGCATATGGGAAGATTTCAGAAGAAAATCAGCTTGTGTTTCATACATTTATAGCAAAGCTTTTGACTGTGTGGAACATGAAAAGCTGTGGTCAGTTTTGAAAGAAAGTGGTGTGCCATAACATCTGATTGTTTTGATGGGCACCCTGTACTCTGGACAAAAGGCTACTGTTAGGGCAGAATATGGAGAAGCAGAATGGTTTCCAGTTGACAAAAGTGTCAGACAAGGATGTATTTTATCTCCCTATTTCTTTGATCTGTATACAGAACACATAAGGAAAGCTGGATTAGATTTAGATGAAGATGGAGTGAAGATTGGTAGAAGGAACATTAACAATCTGAGATATGCAGATGATATACCATATTACTGGCAGAACATAGTGATGACTTGAAATGACTACTGATGAAGGTTAAAGCAGAAGTGCCAAAGCAGGATTACAGCTGAACATCAAGAAGACAAAAGTAATGACTACTGGGAAATTACACAGCTTTAAGGCTGACAATGAAGAAACTGAAATGGTACTATCCCTTGACTCCTTCATCAACCAAAAGGGAGACTGCAACCAAGAGATCAGGAGTCTGAGTCTAGGCAGGGCAGACATGAAGGAGCTACACAGGATTCTTAAGTGTAAGGATGTCACTGGTGACCAAGATCAAGTTAATTCATGCCATAGTATTCCCCCTTACTGTGTATGGGTGTGAAAGTTGGACAGTGAAGAAAGCTGACAGGAAGAAAGTTGGTTCATTTGAAATATGGTTTTGGAGGAGAGTTTTGCAAATACTGTGGACCACCGAAAAGACAAATTAGTAGGTTCTAAATCCAATCAAGCCTGAACTCTTCCTAGAAACTAAAATGACTAAACTCAGACTCTTGTACTCTGGTCACATCACAAGAAGACAAGAGTCACTGGAAAAGACAATCATGCTGGGAACAGTTGAAGGCAACAGGGGAAAAGACCCAGCCTGAGATGAATTGACTCAGTAAAGGAAGCCGTGGCCCTCGGTTTGCAAGACTTGAGCGAGGCTATTAACACTAGGACATTTTGAAGGTTATTAATTCATAAGGTCATTGAGAGCCAGTGTGGTATACTAGTTAAACTTTTGGATGTATCTGGAAGACCCACTTATGCCATGGAAGCTCACTGGGTGACCTTGGGCCAGTCACAGTCTCTCAGCATAACCTACCTCACAGGTGTTGTACATATTAGATTCCATGCCAAAAATGAAGTCAAATGAGGAGGAAGATCTATGTTTTATTTCAATTAACAGAAAAACAATTGGACCAAATAGTCCATCCAAAATTGACTACTTTCTTCTCAGCATATTCAGGAAATATGCTTCAATTAACAGGAAAACAATTAGACCAAATAGTCCATCCAAAATTGACAACTTTCTTCTTTTTCTTCTTCATATTCTCCTTGAACATATTCAGGAAATACATGATATTTTATACATGGACTGACATCATCAAGAAAACAATATTCAAAAAGCATAATTGGTTACAAAAGACAGTGGTAATTTGAGTAACAACAAACAAACAAATACCTTTATTGGCATAAAATATTAAAGGTAATTTGAGTAATAATCCTCTGATAGGCCAGATATAAAGAAACATATATCTACGTCAAACCAGGGCTATTTTTGGGCAGGACAAAAAAAGGCCCTGGGTTTTGACAACAAACAAGGTAAACACAATAAGAAGCAAAAGGTGGGTGTGGGTGGATGACCACACTTCTGGTAACACTGGGGTGTGGCCTAATATGCTAATGAGCTGTGCTGGCACGGGTGTGGCCTAATATGCTCATGAGTTCTGCTTTTGAGTATGGCCTATTATGCTAATGAGTTCCTGCTGGGCTTTTTCTACAAAAAAAGCCCCGCGTCAAACTAAGTGTTTACTTAACCTAACCTAAATGATAATGGGCAAGGTTTCTTCATTCGAGACTAAAATCTTATCTGACCCAGACATTGAAAGGTTTGCCCTAAGAACTACAGAATCATGTACTTTGTACCTATTATGTTGTCTGCTAACAATATCAGACGTACAAGAGGAAAGCCTTCTATATAACAGGCCTTTCTAACATCCTAATAAAATATTTAAGAATAAATCTATAAAAGCCAGAGAAATATGAATATGAACAATCAAGAAGAAGAAAACCTCTTTATATAAAAATCTTTATATTCCCATTCATACTACACAGGGTTATTGCAAGGATACAATGGAGGAGAGGAAAATGATGTAAGCTTTTAGGTTCCCACTGGGGAAAAAGTGGGGCATGAATGAATTAAACAAAATAACTAATAATTAAATTGGAAGCAACTTGACAGCACCTGACACACACACAGTTTTATTGATAAACCAAAGTATCTGCCACTTGGCCATCGTGGGGCAACTAACATGAACCTGTTAGAACCAGTGTTCCCTCTAAGCTGAGTTAGTGTGAGCTAGCTCACAGTTTTTCAGCCTCCGGCTCACACATTTTTGTCTTGGATCAGGAAGGATGGCTCCTGAGCAAACTAATTCATGCAGCAGCCAAATCGTTCGCTCACAACTTTAATGCCAGTAGCTCACAAAGTAGAATTTTTAATGTTTGCTCACAAGTGTTGGATCCCCAAGCATCGAGAATAAATCCACGTTTTCAAGAAAAGCAAAATTTATTTCAAAGCGTTGAAGACATACTCAAACACGTTCTTTGTTAGAACTGGGGATACAGAGGTAGGGCGAGCATAATAAAGGAAATTCAAACAGATACATATCCAATGAATAACATTCCCGCTGGCGGGCTAATGAAACGGTTGCGCGCCCAGTCCATGGGAACCAGGCAGAACATCAGACAAAACACAGGTGCAGTTCTCATGAGATAGCAATAGGCAAGCATTACAGCATCTTCTCCCCCACACATCCACCAGTAGTTATCTTATGCATTCCAGCACAGAAGCAGGATAGTAGAAACAAGCCGGGTGCAACAGGGTAAGGATATGTACACAGAGGTCACAGAAAACAGAATGGCAGCTTGCTGACATACTGCCCCCCTTAAAATACATCTAAAACACACCTCCCGGGTCGGGCGGGAGATCTCCCGGGCTGGGCGGGAGACCTCCCGGTTTGTCCGGGAACCTCTTGTGGAAACTACGGATCAGGTAAGGGGCCCGAATATCCCCTTCTTCCACCCATTCGCGGTGCTGGGGACCGAAATCAACCCATTCGATAAGGTACCAGAGTTTACCACGTTTCAATTTACAATCAAGGATATCAGCGATCTCAAAATGTTCATCCCCTTCCAAAATGACAGGTGGAGGAGGAGTAACTGCTGGTCTCCAGGGAGACGGGCCAGGATCCTTCTTCAACAGGCTCATGTGAAAAACAGAATGCAGAGCACGTAAATTCTTAGGCAAAACAACATCAACCGCCACATTATTTATGACTTTACGCACTTTGAATGGACCAATGAACTTCCACCCCAATTTCCTGCTAGGTCGCAGCATCTTAATGTTCTTGGTCGAGACATACACAAGATCCCCAGGTTTCAGATCAAACCCCACCACCCTACCCTTGTCTGCCTGGGTCTTGTAAGCAGCCTTGGCTGCGTCAAGTGTTTGGCATAGCAGAGGCCATGAATTTTGCAAGGAAGTACACCATGTATCAGCATCCCCCACAGGACGTTGGCCCATCCCCTCCAGGAAAGGGAGGGGGGGCTGTCGTAACCAGAAACAGCTTTATAAGGAGACATGCCCGTGGAGCTATGGACAGTGTTGTTATAACAATATTCAGCAAGAGGCAACAATTCACACCAATCATTCTGTTGATAATTAGTAAAACAACGAAGATATTGCTCCAGGGTCTGATTAACTCGTTCTGTTTGTCCGTCAGTCTCAGGATGATACGCGCTGCTGAGCCCTTGTTCCACCCCTAAAATGGAAAGAAGTTCCCTCCAAAACTTAGAAACAAATTGGGTCCCCCTGTCAGAAATTAATTTAGCAGGTAATTGATGAATTTTCACCACGTGAGACATAAACGATTTCGCCAACCTCTGAGCTGTAGGCAAGGAAGGAAAAGGCACAAAATGAGCTTGCTTAGAAAATAAATCAACAACCACCCAAATAACAGTGTTCCCTTTGCTCACAGGGAGATCAGTAATAAAGTCCATGGACACCACTTCCCACGGTCTCGATGGGGTAGGGAGTGGCTGCAGAAGACCAGGAGGCTTGCCCACTCTGGGTTTAGTCAAGGCACAGGTTTGGCAGGACCGAACAAAAGTCAAGAGGTCTTTGCGCATCTGTGGCCACCAGAACTGTCTGCGGATGAGTTGCAGAGATTTAACAAAACTCCAATGCCCTGCCAGTTTCGAACCGTGAGCAGACTCCATCACCTCCCTCCTCATTGAAATAGGCACATACAGTTTGTCTCCAGAATAAATCAGACCTTCAGGGCTACGGACACAGTCTGGCAACGTGTTCAGGGAGGTATCATCATCAGCAGTAAAAGCAGACATATATTTCTGGACCCAGCCCCCCCCCCCCACAGGGAAAAGGGAAGGCGAAGTTTCATCAGAGCGCGGAATCGAGCGCGCTTGCGCACGGGTGACCACAGCCCCCCCCAGGTGGGAGGGGGAAAAAACAGAGTCCATGATGATTTCACGCTGACTGTCATGTTGTGGGAGGCGTGAGAGCGCGTCAGCCAGGGAATTAGCCGTCCCAGGGAAATGACGAAGAGTGAATCGAAACTTAGCAAAGAAGTCCGCCCAACGAAGTTGTTTAGCGTTGAGAGAACGGGGGGATTTCAGCATTTCCAGATTTTTATGGTCAGTCCAGACTTCAAATGGCAGTTGCGCCCCCTCCAACCACTGCCTCCAAGTGGAGAGAGCCAGCCGGATCGCTGATGCCTCCTTCTCCCAAATCCCCCAGTTTCGTTCAGCGTCAGAAAACTTTTTAGACACAAATGCGAGGGGGTGTAAACGACCATCTTCCCCTTCTTGCAAAATAGCGGCCCCCATTGCCACATCCGAGGCATCAGTTTGGACAATGAATTTTTTAGTTTCATCAGGGCGCGCCAGCACTGGCTCAGAGGTGAACATCAGTTTAAGTTTCTCAAAAGCCTCTGCGCAAGCAGGGGACCATTTAAGCGGGGCGCCTGGTTTCGTAGCATCAAACCCCTTCCCCTTGGTCTTTAGCAAATCAGTCAGAGGAAGGGCAATTTGAGCGAAATTCTGGATGAAATTTCTATAAAAATTGGCGAATCCGAGGAACATTTGCAATTGTTTGCGGGTCCTGGGGGGTTCCCAGTCAAGTACAGCCTGTATTTTAGCAGGGTCCATTTCCACCTTCCCCCCAGAGATGCGATAACCCAAAAAGTCAATGCATGTCTTGTGGAATTCACATTTTGACAGCTTTGCAAACAGGTGGTGTTCATAAAGTCGCTTAAGGACCTGGCGCACCAATTTAATATGCGACGGGAGGTCCTGAGAGTACAGCAACACGTCATCAAGGTAAAGGACCACTCCTTTGAACAAGAACTCATGTAGGACCTCATTGATTAGGTTCATGAAGACCCCCGGAGCCCCTTGAAGCCCGAAGGGCATAACGAGGTACTCAAACTGCCCCAAAGGGGTATTAAATGCAGTCTTACTTTCATCCCCCTCCCGAATGCGCACACGGAAATATGCATCTCGGAGGTCAAGTTTCGAGAAGATTTTGCCCTTGGTGGCCTCAGCTACCAAGTCCTTGATTAGCGGGAGGGGGTAGGCATTGGACAAAGAAACAGCGTTCAGACCCCTATAATCAGTGCACAATCTAAGCCCCCCGTCTTTCTTCTTTCGGAAAAGTACAGGCGCGGCGAAAGGGGAGGAAGCCGGGCGAATGAAACCTCGGGCTAAGTTTTTATCAATAAAGTTCCGCAGTTCAACTTTCTCAGCCGGCCCCATCGCATAGATTTTACCTTTAGGTAATTTACAGTCAGGCAAAAGTTCAATAGCACAGTCAGTAGAGCGATGGGGGGGCAATTCGTTAGCTTCATCTTCGCCAAACACTTTCGCCAAGTCTCTATACTCTCGAGGCAAAGAAGCTAACTCTTCCGGCTGCAAAGCGCCGCAGGGGAACTGTGCGGTCGGCTGGTCCCCCCACGAGTCCAACCAGCAGTGATCTACACATTTAGCCGACACAAATTTGACAACCCCTTCTTCCCACAAGATGTAAGGGTCATGGGTAAACAACCAGGGACTCCCCAGTACTAAGTCAAACTGCGATTTAGGGGTAACAATGAAGGATCTGGATTCCCAATGATCGCCAGCCCCCAACCGCAAAGCCATAGTCTCGTGTGTACAAGGTTCCATGGGTGCCCCATCCATTTGGGTAAAAATGATGGGAGACTTCAAGGGGACTATCCCCGCTTCCAGTGCCAATAACACTCTAGGGCTGATGAGATCCCTCCCACACCCAGAATCAATCAACGCTCTCACCCTAACGTGGGTCCCCAGGAGCGGATTCATTAACGAGACAGTCACGAAAAACAGGGAAGGGGTTTCTCTCACCACCTTGGGCGCAGAGCTAGAATGGCCGTGTCGTTTTGCGCCTCTCACAACAGGCCGTTGTCGTTTTCCGCCGTTTCAGCCACCACCTCCTCTTCTGACTCGGCAGCAGACGGTTCGATTCCCTCCAGGCCTTGGGCCGCCTGCAGAGCTTTGGAGAAACGCGGTTTAGCCATCCCCTTCTTCCCCGTCAGCGGTGTCTTCGGGCTTGGAGTAGGCGGCTTGTCTTTTACCTGACGGCTGCCACAATCCACAGCGAAATGCCCCTTCTCCCCGCACTTGAGACAGAGCCCCATCTTCATACGTAGTTCTCGTGCCGATTCCGACAGGCGTTGAGTCTTGGGTCTGGAGGCACTGGCAGCGGCGGGTCTGTTGGTCGTAGCAGCCAAGTCGAGTTTGATGGTGGTGAGCCGATCCTCTGCATTTTCAGCTTCCTGGGTCCAGGCCATCAGGGAGACAGGATTGACAGTCTTCAGAACCGTTTCTCGGATGTCTGCGTTGAGTCCCAATCGATACATCTCAGCCAATATATGATCAGGGTAGTCTCGGAGCTTTGCTGCCTGCTTGTGGAATTCCAGTGTGTACTCGCGAACCGACTTCTTATTCTGGCGGTAGGTGCGGAGAAACGCTTTAGCTCTTTGGCTCGCGTTGACATCTTCAAACCTCGCCCGCAGCGCCCACATGAATGCTCGCAAATTCAAAAGTTCCGGACCGCGGTCATTGTGCAGTCCAACATACCATGTGGCGGCGTCTCCTTTTAGTCTTGCCGAGATGACATCAATAAGACCAGCTTCATTTCGGAACAGGTGTCGGCTCTCTTCTACGAATTTATGCACTCTCACCGTGAAGAAAGCGAGTTCATCTGGGTTGCCGTCAAAGGTAGCCTCCAGTAGATCTTTGGGTCTGGGCCATGGAGGCCGTACCAACGGTCCCAGCTGACCCGGAACTCCCCTGAGAGGGAGACCCGGACCAACCGGTGGCCCCGCTGGCATTGGCCTCATCGGTGGCGGCAGACCCGGCACCGGCGGACCCCCCGGCATCGGCTGTTGCACAGGCCCTTGCTGAGGCGGTCCCGCCGGCGGCTGGACAGGCACCTGCGGCGCGGGAACTCCCGGTACTTGCAGCGGAGGTCCCGTCGGCGGCTGAGCAGGCACCTGCGGTGCGGGAACTCCCGGTGCAGGGACAACTTGTTGCTGCGCGGCGTGTGCGTCAAGGAAATTAGCCATTCTAACGTCCATCATTCCCGGCAGAGCTTCCATTACATCCTGGAATGTCCTCAACAAGTCCCTCACCGAGTATTCCAGTTCTGCCAGTCGTTCCCCGGTGGTTTCCTCCGGGATGGGGTCCCGAGGTCGATAGTCCGGGGGTGGGTCATAGTCCTCTTCCGTTTGGAAGGCTCCGGTGCCCTCCTCATCCTCTGCGTGGCCTCGCGGCCCCGATGGCTCGAACATCCACTCCTCGAGGTCTTGCTTGGAACTCCCCTTCTCCGAGGTAGTCCCCGGCTCCGGGAACAATCCCTTGTCAAACAGACTCTCACGTAATCCGCTCCCCCGACGGGAGTACACCTCTCGGGTGCCCTGAGTGTTGTACATAGTCCAGTCATCCTGCTGTTGAGTCTTCCGCGGACCCCAGTGCGAAGGGGTCGGAGGCGGCCAAGACAGATGTGCAGGCAGGCGGGGAATCGTTCCCCCCACGGCACCCTCCACCGAGGCTGCAGTCGTGAACACCAAAGGAGCGGAGGTATGTGGGACCGATCCTGAGTCCCCCTCCGTGTTAAGTAGGTTTCCCTCAGTTCCGCTCATGATCTTGCCAGATTCGGAACGATAGGAGAAAGAGAGTTCTAACAATATGTTGGATCCCCAAGCATCGAGAATAAATCCACGTTTTCAAGAAAAGCAAAATTTATTTCAAAGCGTTGAAGACATACTCAAACACGTTCTTTGTTAGAACTGGGGATACACAGTTAGGTCAAGCATAATAAAGGAAATTCAAACAGATACAGATCCAATGAATAGCATTCCCGCTGGCGGGCTAATGAAACGGTTGCGCGCCCAGTCCATGGGAACCAGGCAGAACATCAGACAAAACACAGGTGCAGTACTCATGAGAAAAGCAATAGGCAAGCATTACAGCATCTTCTCCCCCACACAACCTCCAGCAGTTATCTTGTGCATTCCAACGCAGGAGCAGGATGATAGAAAACAAGCCGGGTGCAACAGGGAAAGGATATGTACACAGAGGTCACAGAAAACAGAATGGCAGCTTGCTGACATACTGCCCCCCTTAAAATACACTTACAACACACCTCCCGGGTCGGGCGGGAGATCTCCCGGGCTGGGCGGGAGACCTCCCGGTTTGTCCGGGAACCTCTTGTGGAAACTACGGATCAGGTAAGGGGCCCGAATATCCCCTTCTTCCACCCATTCGCGGTGCTGGGGACCGAAATCAACCCATTCGATAAGGTACCAGAGTTTACCACGTTTCAATTTACAATCAAGGATTGCGACTTGACGGCACTTTCCACCATCACGGATGTTGGCATGAAATCCTGAATACTAGACCTATTTGTAGTATTAGTATACGTTTATTGTCTTAGCCATAGGCCATAACATAATATATCCGGTCATAAAATGGTAATGCAGACAATAGAAAAATATCAGTATACTTCTATACTACTACTACTTTGTGTTAAATACGAAACTCATTCTGATTTTCCTTGTTGCTAAGGCAAATAACGCCATTCTGCTAGAGACATAGTGGTCAAGGTCTGAGAATAAAAATTTGACCAGCTCCAGATCGGAGAGTCCATCACGTTGCGGAATAATAGGGATGATGTACTTTAGCCTAAGGGCTTCATGCCATGGGCATCTCAGAATATAATGTACAATATCATCAACTTCCTCCATATCACAAAGACAAAGTCTAAGGGGGGCAGGGATACCAAAGAAACGTCCAGTCCTGATCATTGAGGGCATTGATTGAAATCTTAAAGCTGTAAAAGCTGGTCTTAATTCCAGGCTGGTTAATTTCTCTAAATACAGGGACCTACAGTGATCCCAACTTGAATAATGGTGCCGTAAGACAACGTGCCATCACATCCTGATCCATAAGCCCATCCTTTTTGAACACCCATTCCTTCTGTTCCTGGTGCTTTGGTTTTATTCCTTAATAGATCATAAGGAATTGAAAATTTCAATTGAATTGAGGCCAACTGGTCACCTAATCTCTTGGAGGCTTTCAGGTGCAAACTAAAACTTAAACCTCCCAGGGAGTCCTGGGGTTGTTCTAAACATTTTCCCCAATAGGATAGAATTCTGACATTGACTCTGGCATTCAACTAGGTAATTCCCAGTTCAGCCCTCATTAATGCCACTGGTGCACCCCTTTGCAAGGCAAGAATCCGCCTCATTTATTTTATTTATTTTATTTGTTGGGATTTTTACCCCGCCCTCCCTGCAAAGCGGGCTCAGGGCGGCTTACAAGGGGCAAAGCCCATATAAAACGGGATAAAAGCAATAAAAACATTAGTAACAATGACCTCATGACCTATTTGTAAAGTTAGAACTCTTCCCAGGCCCTCCACCCTCATTCTCCCTCTCCCAATTTCATTCCTCCATCCCCAACTGCCTATTATCAACGTTCCACCCAACTGCCACTTCCTTTCACATCGCAGTGCCTTACATTACTTTTCTAGGTGAAGGAAGTGGAGACCAACATCATGAACATGCTCCACAAACTGGAAACATACAGACGTGCCAGAACTACTTCAGAGTTTTCTTAGATTACTGGACATCCTGAATTTCTACACATGCAGGTTAGACCCTGATTGCATGTTTTGATTGTGTTGTGTCCGCTGACCGCCACCAGGGGCCAGCGAACACCCGAGAGCTTGACTTTGGAAGAACAATGGGGACTAGGCCCCTGGTCTCTCCACTGGGGAACCAATGGGACCGTGGCGGGAGATTTAAACCCATCAACGGGACCTAGGGGTGTGTCCCCAGGTGTGTATATAGTTGGCCAGCCGGCCGTTAGTCTTTGTCTTTGTTGTGTACCAGTAAACCATGCTGATCACTGCATCAATCTCCGTGGTTTCTTCCTGCGTCTAACCCACTACACTTCAGATTGGAATTCTCTCAGCTACATGCGAAATGACAAGATTCTCAGGCAATAATTTGGTTGCCTTATCTTTTTACATGACCTACTACTGTTTATCCATGGCAAAACAAGGTCCAGCTTGGTATTCATGCCTCCTCAGTTTCAGGATGGATCAGGGAAGTAGGTGGCCCAGAAGTTAATAGGCCACCCACCCATGGATGTTTTGAGGTGAGGACAACCTTGTCTCTGTTCAAGTTGGCACAAAAAGGAAGATCTGGTTGCCGATGTGATTTCTTGATTCTGACAGTTTATTTATTTATTTAATTTACAAAATGCATAGCCCACCCTCCTGCCCTCACAAGGGACAGCAAGGTGGCAAACAAATTTAAAACTTATATAATAAAATCAAATCTTTTTTTAAAAAAACTGTTGATATATTCCTCTTTCCAATTAAATTCTAAAGTTCCAAAACCATACCCTTCAAAACTGTTCAGGTCTAATTTATCACGCACATCAAGACACAGCTGGTATTTTTGGCCACTGTGTGACAGAGTGTTGGACTGGATGGGCCACTGGCCTGATCCAACATTGGCTTCTCTTATGTCCTTATCTGAGTGAAATTTTTTATCAATACACTTTGGAGTGAAATTATCGCTGTGCCATAATTTTTAAACTGAGCCACAGAAACAAGAAATGAAAGTGTATTAGACTTGCAGAAGCTATTACAATTTGCACAACCATGGGCTTTTTCTGCAGATTTGTGGAGTTCATCCTACCCTCTTTCCAAAAAACTTTCCCTTCTCCCAGCGGACATCACATGTGAGAGGTCATTCTGGCTCCCCCAGCTCTCGGGAGGGGCTCTTTAAAAAGTTATGGCCGCCACCACTGTTCTCGGCAGCAGCTGCAACGCCTGCGGGGGGAGTGCGGGGCAAAGCATTCCCTTGCCTCGGACATCACGCTTGGACATCACACGCGAGAGGTCATTCTGGCTCCCCCAGCTAGCTGCTGGAGCCTCTTCCCAAGATACCAACCAAGTTTGAAGAACATTGGACCAGGGTGTCCAATTCTACGGGGCCCCAAACAGGTTGCCCCATCCCCTCCATTGTTCTCTATGGTGGGAAAAAGTAACTTTCCCCCCCACCATAGAGAACAATGGAGGGGATGGGAGCAACCTGTTTGGGGGCCCATAGAATTGGACCCCCTGGTTCAATGTTCCTGAAACATGGTGGGTATCTTGAGGAGAGGCTCCAGCAGCTATCCTGCAATTTTGGAGCCTCTGCCTCAAACCCCCTTTCCTCCAGCCCCCAGAATATATCCTATGTTTTCACCATTTACTTCAATGGCCCATAGGATATAATGGGGCCGAACTGCGGGAAGCCGATTCAGATCAGAGATTCAGATCAGAGCAGCCTGAAAGGGGCCTGAATAGGCCATTTTCGGGAGTTCATTTGGTTCAGACCAACCGAATGCACATCCCTCCAGCAGCTGGCTTGCTCGGGCTCTCTGCAGCCGCGGGGATCCTGAGCAAACCAAGGGAAGGGAAGGTGGTTTAAACCACCTCTCCTTCCCTCCAGCAGCCAGCTTGCTCGGGCTTCCCGAGCAAACCAAGGAAAGGGAAGGTGGCGGAACAGCTGGAGACATTGAGCCTCAGCTCCACAAGTATTGAGCACTTGAGCCCCGCCCCCAGCAGCCCTCAGGCCGGAGTACCTGGAGCAGTCTTGGGAGGCGGATTGGCAAAAAGCAAAACCAAAAGCGCAGGAACTCGAGAGAACTCCAGGAATGGAGCCGGTTCCTCTTCCACAGCCCAAAATGCAACCCACGAACCCTGAGCTTGCTTTTTCTCTTTTGCAAGTCTGGCCTCCGCACTCCTTTAACAAGGAGTTAACCTCCTTTAACGAGGCAGCCCTGAAGCTTGGGGCGGCGGGAGTTTCTTTGCACGCAGCTTGTGCGGCTGGCTGAGTGCCTCTTCTGCTTGCCCACCTCTCGCCTCTGCACTTCAGGCATGGAGGTGCCAGGCATGGAGGAGCCCAGCTCGCCCAGGCTTCTTGCCTCCTGCTGCCTTGGCCCTCTGGTGCACGGGTGAGTCCCCAAAGTTTGACTCTTCCTCTACAAGTCTCTGGTGCTGGAGGTATTCACCTCTTTTCCCTCCTGCCTGCTATGGCTGCATAATTGTGAGAGATTTCTTAACATAGTGTTTCTGCCAGGGAAGCTGGGGACCCTGCCCATGAGTCTCCATTTCATCCTCACAACAACCCTGTGGGGTAGGTTAGGTAGAGAAGG
>NW_015164673.1:730930-745579 GCF_001447785.1 Gekko japonicus
GCATGGCTGTTTGCCCCAGAGCAAAATAACTCGCGACCGCCCAATCACACGTCCCGTTGAGGTCTTGTGGCTAGGGTGTGAGGCGCTGATCACACGGCTATCCTGCAGCATGGCAAAGAAGCGGCGCAGCACAATCACACCAGCAATCGCCAGGCGCCGCTTTCGTGGCAAACGGGAATATTTTTGTTCTCACCAAAAGGTGAGCATGCGCATGATCATTTGTGCGCATCTTGTGAAGACTTTTTTTAAAAACTAACCCGTTTGCCCTGCGCTTTCCGGAAACTAGTACAGTTTGGCACGAAGCCACAGGTTAGCCACAGGTGCACTACACTTCCCAGATGTAGTGGGATCATGCCCGGAAAATCCGCCTATCATCTGTATCTTTAGCGCGGCAAATGCTCTGTGTGAACGGGACCAGAGAAGGGTAATAGAGGAATGTAAGACACAAGTTTGGTCTCCAAGCTTTAATTTAAGGATGCCGTAAAAGAAAGCCAGGCAGAGTCAAGTTGCTGAGAGCCAGGATTTTCGGATCATTAGCATTCTGCTCCTTTACAGTACAGAGAGGCTGGTCATAAATTATGCCAGTGTGGCTTTAATAGAGCTTTATGAGCAGAATTCAATGGAGGCCTTGAACAACCACTTTGGGGTCAGGAAGCAATTTTTCTCCAGGCCAGTTTGGCCCCCAGTGATCCTGGAGGTTTTTTTAATCATATGCTGAGCGTGGAACAGGGGTCACTGGGGTGTGTGTGGGGGGGGGTATTTGTGAATTTCCTGCATTGTGCAGGGGGTTGGACTAGATGACCCTGGAGGTACCTTCCCAATCTATGAGTCTATGATTCTATAATTCACCTAGGCTGGCTGTGGGCACGCCAGCACCTCTGTCAGGCAGAAGCACCTGAGATCCTCCCCCTCCCCTTTTCCTTCGCCCGACTTGGAGGCGAAGGGAAGGGAGAGGGGGGGGAAGAATGGATCCCAGGTGCTTCTGCCTGTCAGAGGGGCTGGTGCACACTTCCGGTGATGTCAGGGGGTGTGGCATATGCTAATAAGTTATGCTAATGTGCTCCAGCAACTCTTTTTCTACGAAATGACCCCTGTAAGTACATAAGGAAGGTTCACAAAGAGAAATGCAAAAAGATTAAACAGGAGCTTGAGTAGAAGAAGGGAGGGGGAAAGTTCATTTTCCATTGATAATAAATAGCAATAAAAAAAAAGTAGCATGGTCATTAGTGGATGAGATGGAGCTTCTCAGCCAGGATTGGGTGAGAGACAGAGGGTTCGTTTCAGCTGAAAGATAAATGACAGTTGGTAAATGACTGTTGGAACGCAGAGAGAGGAGTGGAGGGGGGAGTACCCAAAATGGGAGAGGGCTAATACCACTGAACATGTATGAAGTTAGGAAAAGTTAGGAATAACAGGTCAAAAATTATAGGATAAACAGCATCAGCTAGAAGTAGGGAAGAATATAGTTCTATTCTGTTTACTTTTATAATGTTGACCTCAGCCTTTCTAATATTTTTATCTAGATAAGTTAAACATCTGATTATTTGAATTTTAAAAACTGTGTAGAGATCCAGTTCTACAACTCTTCCACCTGACACCTTACCTCACTACCCAGTCCTCCTTAAGAAGATACCAGTAAGGAAGGAAATTCTACGTAACTAGAAAATAAAGGTACTGATAACATTATAACAGGACTGGAAGCTACAATGTTGTTATTCTGACTAACTCTCAGTGGAGCAGGGCTGGATAAAACCAGCATGTCCTATAACCTGGGAAATGATAAGATACACAAGGCACCCACTGGACATGTGATCTAAAATGACTGCAAATAAAGGTTTATTGTGGTAAAAGAAGTATGCTTAGATTGATGCATAAAGCTACATGAAATTTAAGCTTAAGTTGTTTATATAAAGAACAGGATCTACTTTCAAATTACACATCAGTTGACTAACATCCCCCAGATTCAAGCAGATAGTTCCTCATTACCCCAGTAAAAACCAACAGGTTCTTACTTTCATAAATCTGTTGGGAATAATTTCCCGTAAATCTAAGTAGCAATTCTATGGAATCATTTTATTCTCTTAACTCCTTCCTACAACTAGGGGAGCTAAAATATGTATTCCATATTTCTGTTGTTGGGCATTGGCTATTAGAGGAGATGGGTGAATGTGGTTTGACCCCAGTTGATACACTAGCTGGAAAACACAATCTGTGACAAAACACGTTAACAGCTGTAGATGGTGGCACAATAGGTGCTAACTGCCAGGGGATGGTCTTTGGAGAACCTCTTTGTACAGAAACACATCAGATCAAGGAGAAATTTCACTCCCTCCAGCAAAGGTGTGCAAAGTATGGGGCCCTAATTCTCCAGTGCACTCTCATCCAAAAAATATAAATAAATCTCAAAGCAATGCCTATAGAATGTTTCACTACTTAGGGAACTGGGAGATGCATCACTATGTACTATAGATTGATAGTCTCCCAATCAGGTCCTACATCCTCAAAAAAATCAAGGATAAAGCCCTCCTTTCCCTTCCTGATATCCCAGTAAAACCTAAAATATCCTTCTTGATCAGCTGGATTTTCCCCACAGTAACATTGTTTTCATTATATGTTCCTGTCTAGGAATATGTTGCTTGAATTGTTAAACTGTTTCTGGCAATAAAATCTCCCATCAGAAATTAAATCAAAACAACAATCTCACAATAACTTGTCTTCTCAAGTCATATCACAGTATAAAATCACCTTTCCAACAAGTCACATGGGGGGTATACAAGAATGACTGGATTGAGGAAGTTCCTTTATTGTAGGCAGAGGTCATTTCGGGGGGGATCGCGGGGGATCGCAGTTCCCCAGGGTGAGGTACGGGTTGCTTCCTCCCTGCCTCTCCCCACCCCTGCCTGCCTGGGGCCAGGGAGGGCCTTCGCGGGGCTTCCTTGCACTCCCGCCGGCCTTGCAGGTCCACCGCCGAGCCCCTCGTGGGGCTCGGCAGTGGAGCTGCAAGGCCGCCACCGGCGGCTAGGACCGTTGGGGGCGGGGTGTGTGGCCTTATGACACACTTCCGGTGATGTCAGGGGGTGTGGCCTTATAGCACACTTCTGGTGATGTCAGGGTGTGTGGCATATGCTAATTAGTTATGCTAATGAGTTCCCCTAGCTCTTTTTCTACGAAATGACCCCTGGTTGTAGGCAATAGAGATAGAAAAGGGGAGGTGAACTGAAAGATAGCATGCCCAAGAAATGAACACTCCTTCTGGGTCATGTTGTGAAAGGGTGGGGTTGATGGGTTGCCCTTTGCAGAATTCAAATCCTATTCTGGCCTTCTGACAATATGACCTTGATTCTGAAGCTCTACTTAAAGCTCTCTGATTCTGAAGCTCTTCCTATCAAACAGCTTTAAAACTGCACTCATTTTGCACTGTTTTAAAAAAGATACTACACTGAGAAAACAATAATAAACAGCACTGTAGAATGCTGACAACTAACAGTGTTTCATTAGTAAACAGGAAGATTTTAAAAGAACAGAAGTACACAAAAGACAATGTACCCAGTATTCATGCCTGGATAATGGCCAGCGTTCCCACTGCTGCAACCGAGTATAGCTCTAACAGAACATTCTCCTCTCTACAGAGATATCCCAGCTCATTCAAACATTGTCCACAAGGCCCATGGAAGAGAATTTCCATACGACGTAGAGGTCTGAGGGCCCCAAGCTTAGTAGGAATATATACAAGGCAGAAGGCGACTACTAGCCAGATCTGTGACCTTCTCTTTACTCTGTTCTAGGTTCAAACGATGAGTGGGTTCCTGTTGAAGAGTGGTGCAATGGTGGGCCCCATAAAAGGCAGCAACAGCAATGAGGCAAGGGATGTTGCAGTTTCCATGTCTGGAAATAGGAAACCAGTTCTGGATGGAACACCAACAGCTCCTCCCCACAAAAGCTGGCTTCTTCTCTGCAAAGAAAAGAAGGAGATCTGCATACAGGCTGGGGGGAAGCTGAAGAAACTATGTGAGTGCTGTATGCACAATAAAATCAGTCCCCAGGAGTGCACTTCTCAGGAGCCTCTGGAAATCATCACGATGAAAAGTTCTTCTTTAACATGTGAGTATAGGGATTTCGGGATTGGTACTATCCGCACAGAAAAAAAAATACTGTCTGGGCCCCCATTGGGTCTATTACTGAATTGGCTAGAAGTATATTGGACCTTACTCTACGGATGAGAAGAAATCTAGGGCTCATATGATATTGTTAGGAGAATCCATCTGATTAGTTAGGACTGAAGGAACATTTGATGCTCAGGCATCTACGCCTCTCTAAATAAAAGCAGTTTTGGTGACTGACTCGGGGTGACTGCCCCACTCCCACCTTCACCTGCTCCAGAAAAGACTCCAGCATGAGCCAGCTTTGCAAGGGTTGTCAGGTCCCTCCTGGCAACCAGCAGGGGATGAGGGAGGACTTGCAAGGAGGGGAAAAAAAGGTCTAGGCCTCTTTGCTGGTGTTGCACACGTCAGTGACATCTGGGCGATGCTTTGGTATTTGGGCAAAAACTCTATAATAAAATTGGCTTCTACCATAGAATTTTTGCCCAAATATGAGAGTGTCACTCAGACATCCCCATGAGGATGATGTGACTTCCTGGTAACTTCCTGGTAAGTTTCCCCCACCGGCCAGCTGATCTAGGGTTGCCAAGTTGGGTGTTGCGCAGCAGCGGGGGACTCCCGGCTGGCATCCAGAGCGCGCACGCGCAAAGTGCACGTCACCCAGAAATGACGTGACGATGCCAGGCACGCTGGGGGCGGGGCCACGACCATCCGAGGGAAAAACAGATCACGTCACTTCCAGGTGATGCGCACGTCAGGGTGGGGCTCCCCCCGGGGCCCGATCCGCCAGCGGCGGGGAACGGACCTCTGGGGCGGGGATTTCCCCGCCCTTCGGGTGGACTTGGCAAGCCTAAGCTGATCGGTGGCTGGAAGTAGGGCCTGGCAGCAGGGGACTTCATCTACACTGAGGGGTCTGGCAACCCTAAGCTTTGCCCAGGCACCAGTGAGGCAGGCTGTCCCACAAGAGGCTGTGGAAAAAGGGGTAAGGGCAAGACCATGCCCAGAAATTCCACAGCAGCAGCTTCAAAGCCTAGCAGGCCCAGTGCAGGACTCAGATGGGAAGTAGGCTTCAGGCAGTAGGCTGTACCTGGCAAAAGGCCAGAGGAGGAGGCCAGAATCAGCTGGGGCCTTCTGTAGCTGGTGAGGGCATAAATAGCAGCCTCTTCCAACCTCAAGGGCAGGAAGGGCAGGAGAGGGGAAAGCCAAAGCCAATGTTTCAGATTCCCTTCAGTCACCATGAGCTTGATCCTGAAGAGAGGGTATAAGGGTAGTCCAAGGTCAGCCTTAGGGATCGGCACGAACCAGCTCAGGAGCTAAAGTTCATGATGAATTTTGGATGGTTCGTGAACTGAAGTTCATGGCACATCAACCGGCATGGACTTTCCATGAACTTTCATGCAGTTTGTGGCAGTTTGGGGTGATTCGTGAATAGATACATTTCCAGACAGACTGTCTCAGCTGAATCAAAATGTCTACCAAACTTCAAGGGCAGGGTGAGGTTCCCTGTACATTTGGTCTGTGTAGCTTGCAGGGCGTCCATTCTATACACTTTTGAACCTGTGCCTGACATTTCCCCCCCAAAAGCACTTTCATGGGGCATCTTCTTTGAGGGGCTATAACTCGGATCCCCTAAATCCAATCTGCACATAACTTGGAGGGCATGTAGAGAAGCATCAGAGGGAGGTCCCCTGCACGTGTGATGCCTCTAGCTTGCACAGGGTCCATTCTATGCACTCCCAAACCTCCTGAACCTGCAACTGTCATTTCCCCGGAAAGCACTTTCCTGGGGGCACCTTCTCTGGGGAGCTGTAACTCAGATCCCGTAAATCCAATCCTCACCAAACTTGGAGGGCAGGTAGAGGAGAGTCAGTCTGAGATCCCCTATGAATCTGCTGTCTCTAGCACACTGGAGGGGTATTCTATTGTGTCACAAATCTCATGAACTGAACCAGTTTTGTTTCACACCTAAAAGTTTGTGATGGTTTGTGGTTCACAAATCAGACATGCCATGAACCAAAAGAAACTGCTCTTTCCAGGTTTGTGCCCATCCCCTGTCTGCCTACCACCAGCCATGCCTATTAGACCAGCCAGGGAAGGCCAGGGAGGAAGGGCCAAGCCTATCCCATGCCAGTCGGGGAATGTTGCTGGCCAGAGGGGGTCCAAGGGGGTCCATCCCCCCTCCTCTCTAAATTCTGAGACCCTTCCTGAGGCATGGCTGATAGAAAGCAGGATCTGGAGGGTGTGGTGGTCCTGGAACCCATCCTGGGTAAGGAAGAGCTAGGCAGTGACAAAGATGGTGCTGGGTCCATTTTAAAGAAGAGGTATTAATCTTTTTTCCACATTCTTCATATCATTCTCCTCACCCCCCCCCCCAGTTTCATCATCAAGTGATATGGACTCTGGTTCAAATGCAACTCTACCAAAGGAGGAGGACATCTCTTTGGTTGATGAGTCCTTTGACACCATCCTGGAGCAAATAAAGCATGGAGAGAAGGTACAAAACTTCCTGGGACAATCGTTCCCTGCACATAGGCCAAGATGAGTTGCATTTTGGTTGTCTACCCTTCTTTTGCTTCCACTAGTTTTTCACTTGTGTATGCAGCGTTCCACACACAGAGAGGGACTAGCTAGGATACTTCAGGACAGAATCAAAGACTCTCTTCTAATCCAAACCCATTTGCCTTGGAGGACAGTGTTGCAACATTCATAATTTCCAGTATTCTTAATACACAGTGTATCTTCAATGGCTATGCATTTTCTGACATTTTCTTTGTATGATTTGAGTGGTGCATGCCAAGCTTCCTACTTGGAACCATATAAAAAGGTCTGGATGTTCAGTCAGCTAGCAGGCTCTGCTTCAGTGCAAAGGGGAGCCAGTTTGGTGTAGTGGTTAAGTGCGCGGACTCTAATCTGGGAGAACCGGGTTTGATTCCCCACTCCTCCACTTGCACCTGGCTGGATGACCTTGGGCAAGCTGTAGTTCTGACAAGAGCTGTTCTTGAAAAAGATCAGTTTCTGTCAGAGCTCTCTCAGCCCCACCTATTTCACAGGGTGTCTGTTGTGGGGAGGGGAAGGGAGTTTGTAAGCCGCTCTGAGACACCTTTGGGTAGTGAAAGGCGGGGTATAAATCCAATCTCTTCTCTTCTTCTTCTTCAATTGTGCCAGGGCTACTCCCATTCTAAGACACTGTGGGAAGGGTCCTGGAACTATTTCGGACAAGGTGCAAATCTCCCTCCCTAACAGCCTGACTCTTGCAACTTCCAGAGATTCCCGGAAAAAGTTTTAAACATCGGTTTCCTGAGTTCAATATCTGCGCTTTGCAGGGATGCTGAAGAGAGCTGCTTGGGGGAATCGCACCTGCCACGCTCAAAAGTAACTTTGGCAGAGCACATCATGGTGAGTGAGATGCAACATCAGCTGTCAAATGGCATCAAAAAGGTGCGTGGGGGGCCCTGGGTATCAATCCTGGGGTCCAAAGGGGGGGGAGTAATACAGGAATCATGGGAGTGTTCAAGAAAAGATATGTTGTAGGCTGCCACATCTGGAAGAGTATCTCTGTTTTAAAAAGAACTGATACCTTAAATTTGTACGGCTGTTCCAAAGCATTTTGTGAAAAGCACATCATAGAAAAAGATCTCAGAAGAATGTGGCTGCATGGTCAAGTTGAAGGGGTGGAAATCAGATTGGAGAAACACAATATATCAAGTTGTCCTCCACAGATCTGGGGGTTGATGGAGCATTGACTATCATTGTTTGCATTTTACTAATTTCTTTCTCCTAGATGTTGATGGCAAATCTACCTGAACAGTCAGTGCCAAACACTACTCTGATCTGCGCTATGTTTGCTATCCAGAATCTCAGGTATCACAACTATCCATGAGAATAGCATTCTAGTTCTAGCACCAGAGTTCCTAAATCACATGGTTCTATTGGGAAAGGGTGAGGGAGAAGCAGTTTTATACATGCTCTTCTGGCAAACATGATTACTATTGCCTGCTTACATTCCTATTATGCCAATGACTTTCTGCTCTAAGATTTCAGTATTCCCTCCAGTTCTTGCTAATATTTCTAATTGTCATGGTTCTATCTCCTGATGGACATTAAACGTTGTCTTAAATACCATGTGCAAAATAAATGCCATCCAAATTGACTTTTTTACCTTCTCTATGCAAAGTTCTGTAAATTCTTCTGCACAAGTTCATTGCCTAGGTATAATCCTTGGCTTTCTCAGATGATTCCCACTTATCCTCTAGTGTCACTGACTTATGTCTACAGCTTTAATCCAGAAAAAGTATGTGCCAGCTGTCAGAAATGTCAAGACCACTGTCCTTACATGTATAGGAATTACTAGGTGCCGTTTTTCTCCCTAGCTAAAGGTTTTATCCAGGTTCTCGTTCCAGAAAAGATGGCTTCTGCTTAATTTTGAACAATTGACTTTTTTGACACTTTTCAAAAATACTAATTCAGTAGTGGTATAGTTGACCATATTAGCTAGGTTAAACTTTTTTAAATATTAATTTTGGGGAGGGGGGGAGAATCCATGAACCTAGAATCTGAGAAATACCAGCCTGCTATGTTAGAGGAGTAAGAAAGCTATGAAATAATGGCGATCACTCAGCATCCTTCCTGCAGAACACTGGCAAAAGGCAGGGTTGTGGGAAGGCGTATCAGACACCCTGCCTAAGGGCCAGCCTAGCTGAAGGTGCTTCCCTCACACGCATCATCATCTAACGCTTATCTGAACATCTTGTTCTGCCAGCAAAATCAAGCCACCCCTTCCCCCAGATGTGGAATCCGGTGTTCTGCGGTTTTCTCTTCAGGGCGTTTTAAGTACAGAAGTTGAGGATGCCAGCTCCCACAGTCAGGTGAGCTGTGGTCCAACTGATCGGCATTGAGAAAAATACATTGTGGTGTGACCTGTGAAGGCTGATCCCCTCTCAAACTCCAGTGGCTGGAATAATTCCATGTAACGGGTAGAGGTACATGCCCCAGGCAAGGCAGAGAGGCAATCTTGCTGTGGCACACAAGTTCCATTTCATTCTGATTCTGGCTCCTTGAAACTGATCATAGCAGAAACATATCAGTTTGATAGCCTTCACAGTCTACTTGTACCTATGCTGTATGAAGAGAGAGAGATGGCTCAGATAAGCGAATGAAGCCTCTGTTCTTTGGCTTACATGACTTTCTTTCCTTTCAGGCAATTTACAAAACTTCCTCAGATACATTGCAGGCGATGCTGAAGGGGCTGCTGGAGGAGGAGCCAACAACTGGGCACCTCCTCTTCATACTGGAGGTGAGAAGGTGGCATAGAAGAAAAGAGGCACCTGTCATACACTTAATACAAGCAAGAAAACTGGCTAGGGCAATGGATCAATTACCACCTTCTTGGCATACTTGATCCAGAAAAAAAAATCACATTCTGTACACACATATACAGCAGGCACCAATATGAGTCTTGATGACCAAAAGCAACAAGCAGCAACATGACAGGAGTAGAGCCATTTTAGAATCTTCCAGAATCAACAAACCAGGGGTCTCCTGTACAGGAGAAAGAGGCTGCGGTACAGACAGACCTGTCGATACCGGGGTTTAGTGTAATGTATCAGCCTGGTAGAGATCTCACAATGATCCTGAACTGCTTCTGCCCACAGCACATTAACTTCTGGATCAAATCCAGAGATCCCAAGGAGAGAGCCAGGGCTCAGAAAGTCAGCACAGCCCTGCTCCAACATGCGGTGTTCTCCCCATATTTTTATGTGAGTATCCCCCTCCCCCCCCCCGATGCTGGCGTAGCTTGGCAGCCTTAGATTGGGAGGAACAAGAGTTGGGAGAAGTGGCCCCAAAGTGCAGCTTCTCTGGGGAGGAAGCCTGGATACTCAAATGTACTATCTGGTTCTCATTCTAATTCGTTCGTGGGGTGGGCGGGATATAAATCTAATAAATAAATAAATAAATAAATGGCTTTAGGCCAACATCATAACTCACACGTGTAGGAGGAGAATGGGATAGTACAACACAGGTGTGGTAAAAGGCACTGCACCATTTCAGTCCTCTGCAGAGTGGACAGCACGTTCACCTGTGGAATGGACTTTGTATTCCCCACCTGGCAATCTTACTGTAGGCCTTCAATGAACTGTAGATCCCCTAACCTGGATAGCCCAAGTGATCCCGATCTCATCAGCTCTCAGACGCTAAACAAGGCCAGCCCTTGCCAGTATTTGGATGGGAGACCTCCAGGGAACACCAGGGTCATGACACAGAGGAGGCAGTGGCAAACCACCTGATCTGAATGTCTCTTGCCTTGAAAAACCCCACGGGGTCACCATAAGTCAGCTGTGACTTGACGGCATTTTCCACCACCAAATTAGGCAGAAGCGCATCATCTCCTTTGGCCTCATCTATTCGCTCTGTGAATGAGGAATGAATTTAGAGCAAGGATCTCTACTACCCAGGGATGTGCAGGACAGAGATTAATAGAAAGAGATGAGCAATTGATAGGGGCATGTGGGTGGAGCTCCCTCTTGTTTTCTACCCCACTAGGATTTTGATGACCTCCCATCGCTGGGACGCCATGTGGCAGAACTCGCCCTCTGTCTAACAGATGTCAGCCAAGATGTGAGTGAGCAGGCCTGGGAGGGAATCATGTGCCTTTACAACGTGCTCCTGCATCGGAGTAAGTAAGCTGGAAAGAAGGAGAGCAGCTGCCCATTTTGGGAGGCCCAAATTCCTACCCCACACCATAAGTAAATTCAGAAGCAGAAAATAAGCCATCATGCCATACAGAGCAACTTTACCTCTGCTCTCTTCCTTTCAGATGAGCTGGTGACTGAAACACCTTGGCGTCAGGAATGGCAAAACAACAAAGAAATGCTAGGCTATATTGATGTCAGCAAAGTTAGTCAGGTATGGATATTCCTTCATAGCATCATGGAGCATGAATGCAGAACAAAATTCCAGCATGTGGAGATGACTCTGACTGTTCCCAATTTAGGTGGACATGGAATGGACCACCCAGAATCCCAGTCAATAGCTGTTCCCCCTCCAAGGCAAATAGATTCATGACTCTTTGGCTATAGGGGCCTTCCCAGACTATTGCATTTTAAAACAAGAGATGCACAATAGATACTTATTTGATGCAAGGGTTCTTGATCTCTTCCCACCAGGCAGAACTTGAGCAGCAAGGAAATTCCATCTTCCAACCTCTCAAATTGGGGAATTGTTGAGAAAAAGGAGGACACTTGTTACATTTTTTTTAACATGTTCATTTGTGGATTTTAGATGTTTGCAAAGGTTTTCAATGAACAACAAAGGAGATCTTTCCTCCAGACCTCGTTGCTGGCAATTTATGACCCACTACCAAGCGTCAGAGAAGCAGCTGTCCTCTTGATCTACTCCCTACTTGGGAGGGAGAAAGAGCTCCTGGGAAATGAGGTGAGTGGCTGGGTCAGGCTTGCAGGCGAAAAATGCAGGGGCCAGCCTTTGGTGGAATGCACAGTCCCCTGCTGACCCAGCATGGCAGGATACAGGCAGCCACGGAAGGAAAGGGCGTCATGACTGCTGCCATTAGGAAGGAGAATTGGAGCAAGTTCAAGTCATGAGGTTTCCAGAGAAAGGTTCAACCTTGTTTTCCCCAAGAAGATATCCTACAGATCCCATTTCTAGAATTTCAGCTTTGGCATACTTGTAGGTGTGCCAGCCAAACCACCCACAATGCAAGGGAGGAGAGGCAAGGGGCCTGCTGGAAAAGTTAAAAATGGATGGCTCATGGCAGGTGTTTTAAAGTTGCCTGGTCCAAAAAACTGCTGACGTAACAAACAGTTCTGCAGCATGTTAATAGTGAGACTACCCCAGAAGCTCATTCGCCACAGTTTGACCAGAAGTACAAGCTTCTGCTCCAGACCGAGGTCAGAGGGAAACTCTTTTTAGGATTAAAGCAGAAACTGAATATGCACAGTGACGACTGGCTGCCTCTTATTTTAAAGCCCTATATGGCTTGGGACCCGGGTATCTGAAGAACCATCTTCTACCATATGTTCCTGCCCAGGAATTACGATCACAGGGAGAGGCCCTACTGACTGTACCACCAATCAAAGAAGCTCATTTGGTGGGTACATAAGAGAGGGCCTTTTCATTGGAAGACCTACAATTACGGAAAAACCTCCCCAGGGATGTGTGCCTTGCCCCTCACTCTCAGTCTTCCGGACACAGTTGAAGACAGGTTTATTCATGACGGCATTTATTTATTGGCAGTCCCAAGATTTTAAACTGTCATCTCTTATGTGTTTTATAACTTTTTTTAAAAAAATTGTAAACCGCCTTGGTGCCACAAGGCAGAAAGACGGCCAATAAATGTTTTAAAGGAATAACAAAGAAACAATCATAACGCCAACTCATTGCTTTTATGTACAGCGCTAATGGACTAGCTGTTGTGTCAGTCATAAAACTACTTCTCAGGGCAATCATTGATGTGCAAGAAACTAGTCGGAGAAAAGGCTACTAAAAAGCAAAGTGTGTGTGTGGTGGTGGGGGGTGTGGATTCCAACAACATGGGAGATTCTTAGAAAAAAGAAAAGCCAAAGCTGACAGTGGGCCTAAAGCATCAAAGAGGTGCAAAGTAGTGGCAGGACTCAACCCGGATTCTGAATATGTGTTAGAAAAGGTGGGGTGAGGGACTGACACACTCCAGAAAAACACAGCCGCTCTTGCTCCAAAGTATATGCTACTTAATGTCTTGTTTTGCTTCTACTTTCTAGGTGAAGGAAGTGAAGACCAAGATTGTGAAGGAGATCCACAAATTAGAAACATGCATGGAAGTGACAGACCTGCTTCAGGCCTGGTCTCCAAGCCCAGGTAGTTCTCCCACATTAAAAAACAGTCATCCCCTGTAGACTCATCTGATGCTGCCAATCAAAGTGTTCTTCTAGCCAGCTCTCTCTTTTCAATCAAACACGAAACGTCTAAAACGAAGCCCTTCAGAAACTGCTGTAGTTTAATTGTATCAAACATTGTTTAGAACACGCATTTTAGTAAAACCACTGCTGGGCAAAAAAAAAAAAATTAATAAGCTGTAGAGACAACAACAAAAAATAAAAACAACTAGATTCACAGAAGATATCAAAACCTGTTCACAAACTTTTTAGAGGCCAATTCCCCCCTTCCCCATACACATACACCCTGTTTCTCCTTGTGGATTCATTTTCATCCAGACTTGAGACCATATAGTCTTTTTAATCTGCCCGCAAAAGTAGCCAGTCAAGTCCCCAGGGAACACGAATGCCCATCCATGCTATGAACATCGCAGGTATGCACTGTGACCTCTCCTGAAAAACAATCACAATATCTATTTACTTCCTAGGCATAAATTGGTCTTTCTGATACTAGTAATACAGCTCCATATTTCTCACTATCCAAAGCCTAACTAAATTGGTGTAATTAAATCTCCTTTTCCATCCAGGTCAGCTGATAATGGAGGATATTGAGAATACTGAGGAGGAGTTCTGAAACATCCTCCAAGGCAAAGGCACCATGGACTGCTAATCTTCAGCTTCCCTCTTCCTTTTGCCTCCAGGTTACCACCCTCTATCTCCCCATTCCCCTTTCTCTCACACCCTTCTTCCTCTTCCTCTCTGTTCCTCCTTTCTCTCTTTCCTCTCTTTTACCTATTCCATCAGTCTCCATTAATATTTAAGACAGAATTTATTTATTTCTTTATTTATTATTCAGATCTGTACCCCGCCCTCCCCCGTAGGGCTCAGGGTGGCTTACAGAGCAAGATATAGACAACAATACAAAAATAACAATATATCTGCATTATAAAACATTATATACAGTTTAAACCCCATCCTATATCACATAAAGTGCTCGGTGATAACTAACTTCAAAACCCAAGATGGCGGGACAGTTCCAAACAATTCTTAGGAGACAGTCTATAGCGTCCCGATGTTCCAAAGATCTTCTCAGGGCCTTTCTCTGGGCTTCTTCCAATCCCCCCCAGGATGGTAACACAATAGGGGGGGCCAGTGGCCCCTACTCGAAAGCCTGGTGGAAGAGCTCCGTCTTACAGGCCCTGCGGAACTGCATCAGATCCCGCAGGGCCCGGATCTCCCCCGGGAGCTCATTCCACCAGGTAGGGGCCGCTACCGAAAAAGCCCTAGCCCTTGTGGCGGCCAATTTTACATCCCTGGGGCCCGGAATAGTTAGCAGATTTTGGGCCCCAGACCGTAGTGCTCTTGGGGGAACATACGGGGAAAGGCGGTCCCTCAGGTAGGTTGGACCCAGACCATATAGGGCTTTATAGCGAATCCAGGCCGTTATTGGCAACCAGTGCAGCGCTTTCAGCACAGGCTGTATGTGGTCCCTTCTAGAGAGACCCATTAACAGCCTGGCCGCAGCATTCTGCACCAGTTGCAGCCTCCGGATTTGCGACAAAGGCAGCCCCATGTAGAGAGCGTTGCAGTGGTCTAATCTCGAGGTGACCGTCGCATGGATCACTGTGGCCAGGTCATCCCGGTCCAGGTAGGGGGGCAACTGCCGAGCCCGCCGCAGATGG
>NW_015164673.1:746674-753011 GCF_001447785.1 Gekko japonicus
CGCAGACGCAATCTCAGCCGCATAAAAATCCCTTTTAGCAGCTTTGACTGCCATCTCATAGGATCTCATAAACGTCCTATAGGATGTTCTTGTTGCCTCGTCACGAGCGCGACGCCACCGCCTCTCTAATCGTCTAAGTTCCCGTTTCTGCGCCCGCAACCCCTGGGTATACCAGGGGGCACGCCTAACGCGGGTACAGAGAGGACGCCTGGGAGCGATCTCATCGATGGCCATGGAGAGTCGGACATTCCAGTCCTCCACGAGCTCATCTAATGAGCCGCCAGGGGGCCTTGGATCCCGCAGAGCCCTCTGGAACCGCTCCGGGTCCATTAAGCTCCGCGGGCGAGCAAAAATACGCTCACCGCCTAAGCTGGGTTGAGATGGAATGCTCAGATGGGCCTTCAGGGCCAGGTGGTCCAACCATGGCACTGCCTCGGCAGCGATCCAGTCCACCTCCACACCCACTGCAAAGATCAAATCGAGCATGTGACCAGCCTGATGCGTAGGGGCCGATACGAACTGTGAGAGTCCCAGCGCCGCCATGGACGACACTAGGTCCATAGCCCGGCTGGAGGCCGCGTTCTCAGCATGGACGTTGAAATCTCCCAAGACAATAAGTCGAGGGTGATCCAACGCCTAGCCTGATACGGCCTCCAGCAGGGACGGCAGGCTATTGGCCGGTGCATTAGGCGGTCGGTACACCAGCCAAATCGCCAAACTCTCCTCAGCCCCCAGCAGCAAGCCGACACACTCTAAGCCCGCAATCTCTACTGACGGGAGTGTCCTGAAGGAGTAAGCCTCCCGAATGAGAATAGCAACTCCTCCCCCCCGTCCCCTCTTCCGCGATTGGTGAAGGACCGAGTAGCCTGGATGGGCTAACTGGGTGAGATTCAGAGTCTCCCCTTCTCTCACCCAGGTCTCGGTCACGCACACCAGGTCCGCCTGATGTCCCGTCACAAAGTCCCATAGGACTGTGACTTTGTTGTTAATGGACCTGCTGTTGCACAACACCAATGACGGAGGGGGAACAATCCCGGCCCCACTGCCAACCACCCTTGGGATGGGCCGAAGGTTGGAAGGGCACCGAGCTCTACTGGTTCTCCGTGACCTTCCCTCTTTCCACTGCCTAGGCCCACCGCACTTCCCCCTCCCCAAGAGCACCGGAATTTGCCGCTCAGGCAAAGAAATGTAATTGTTCAGATTGTAACTGTTGAGAAACGGTGAGTAATATTTTCAGTGTTATTAAATACCAGCATTCTCCATAGTTAAATAAAAATTAATAATCATGGTTTCAATCAAAAGAATATCTGGGGTTATTTCAGAAGAAATGGGGAAGGGTGTACACAAAGGCAAGCAAAATTCACAGCTTGCCACTTGTCATCTCTCCTAGCACAATCATTAATTTAATTCAGATACACACATCCATAAATGTGGGTTGTTAGGTAGTTGTTGCATTCATAACCCCACTCATCTTTGATTTTCAAACTAAAACTCCCAGTCATTAACTAAAGACATATGAAGTACAAATGGGTGAAAGCAGGGTATAGGAAGGAGTCACCCTGTGTCTTACTTCTTGTGAGCTCAGGGTTGCTGGCCACAGGTTCCACAGGTCAGTTGCTGGCCACAGGTTCCACTTCCCACTCAGCCATTGCGAAACTGCACAGTTCGGCAGCTGTAGCCCCAACAGTTTTGTCACTGCTTCCCAACACCCTCCCCAAAGGGCAGTGCCTTCTCCCTTCAGTGATGCTCAGTGTTGGATACTAGAGTATTTCCCGTGACTCACTTCATGAACTGCTGGCTTGTTGTCTGTGGAAGCAGCCCTTACCAGAACACATGGCCTAAGAAAGATCAAGCAACCAGTGTGGGGTATCAGAAGCCTGAAAGAGCACAGCCTAAGCATTAAGGACGTTCATGCCAATGACCACATATGCAGCAGGAGCAGCATCTCTTTGCATGTTCTGCCTAGGACAAACCGATCAATCTCTATGCAAAAGGATAAAGGAACACAAATCTGAGATTAAAATATAAAGCAGTATTTGGAAACCAGTGGAAGAATGTTTCATAACAGTGAGACACACTGGCAGCGATCCTAAGTATGCTTTCCTAATAGGAAGCCCCATTGAATAAAAAGAAAAGAATGGGACCTGCTTAGCCTTCCTTGACCTAAACGTCACCATTTTTCATCAGAACCACTTTAAAGAGAAATTCCAGCATGAAACTGAACTGCTGAACTAGAATTCGTCAAGACATTAAGAACATAAGAAGACCCCTGCTAAATCAGACCAATAGTGCAGCATTCTGTCTCACACGGTGGCCAACCAGTTCTTTTGGACGGCCAACAACAGGACAAGACCTTCCCCTGATGTTGCCTCCTAGCTCTGGGATTCAGAGGTTTAGTGCCTCTGAGTGTGGATGTTCCCCTCAGTCACCATGACTAGTAGCCACTGATAGACCTATCCTCCATTAATCTATATAATTGCTTTTTTAAGCTGTTGATTCCTGTGGTCATCACTATATCCTGTGGCAGTGAATTCCACAATTAATCACTCTCTATGTAAAGTGGCATTTCCTTTTGTCTGTCCTGAACCTACTGTCCATCAGCTTTATTAGATGCCCTTGGGTTCTAGCCTTTTGGGAGAAGGAGAAAAAGTTCTCTTTGTCAACTCTCTCCATCCCATGCATAAGTTTATAAACTTCTATCGTGTCCCCTGTTAGTCGTCTCTTTTCTAAACTGAAAAGTCCCAGACTCTTCAGCCTTTCTTCATAGGGAAGGTGCCCCAACCCCCTAATCATCTTGATCACCCTCCTCTGTACTTTCTCCAGCTCTGTGATGTCTTTTTTGCGATATGGTGACCAGAACTATACACAGTATTCCAAATGACGCCACACCATAGATCTATACAGGGGCATTATAACAGCAGACATTTTATTTTCAATCCCTTTACTAATAATCCCTAACACAGAGTTTGCCTTTTTCACTTTTGCAGCACACTGGGTTGATGCTTTCTCTGAGCTATCCACTATGACCCCAAGATCTTTTTCCCTCTCAGTCTCAGCAACTTCAGACACCCATTAGCCTATACTTGAAGTTGGGAATTTTTTTGTCCCAGTATGCATCACCTTACAATATGCATCACTTTACCGGTTGAAACAATACTTCCCTTGCCCCTAGAAAAATGTTCCCAAAGAGGGGTACACACACATCCAGACTTAACAATTTACTGACCTTTAAAGGTAAAGGTTCCCTTGCTCGAAAGCCAGTCAAGTCCGACTCTAGGGCTGCGGTGCCCACCTCCGTTTCAAACCCAAAGAGCCAGCGCTGTCCGAAGACTTCTCCGTGGTCATGTGGCCGGCATGACTAAACACCAAGGCGCACGGAACGCTGTTACCTTCCCACCGAAGTGGTACCTATTTATCTACTTGCAATTTCTTGCTTTCGAACTGCTAGGTTGGCAGGAGCTGGAACTAGAGACGGGAGCTCACTCCGTCATGCGGCACACTCGAGTCTCGAACTGCTGAACTACTGACCTTCCACAGCCTGCAGTTCAGCGTCTTAACCACTTGAGCCACCGCAGCTCCTTTTACTGACCTTTACACATTACTTAAATTTAATCTGATTTTAATTTTAAAAGGTATCGGAATTGATAAACTAGTCTGCCATTATACAAACAGAAAGGATATAAACTGTAAATAGTTATAGTATGTGTCGTATGTACTTCTTAAGTAGGAGTTATTATTATTCTCTTGCTCAGTGAGTCTCCAACTAACATCAACAAAATAATGAAAGGTATCAGAGTGAATGAGAATAGTTTTGAGCTCTTGTTCCTGCTTTTGAATCCTTCAGATAAGAAATCTTCAAAACCTGTTGTCCCACCCGAGTAAAATTGAATCTGCTACGCCAACAAACATTATTATATTAGGGCGTGTATGAGTCACATCAGGTTTGCACAATAAAGAATACAAAGAGGAAGCATGAAACAGATTTCAGACAATTTACTCAGCAAAAGTGTCACAACAAAGTTATGGGCCTCTAAGCCTTATGAAGCTGCTGATTAGATCCCGAACATTCATGCCGAGGTCCAAAATTGCTCTTTCACACATGTCCACGTGTGATTTGTGAAGTTTTACACTTGTTCAATGCTAAGAAAGAGCATGACAAAAGCAATGTTTAAGGCATTTCCATAAAGAAGCTTCTGCAGTCAGTTGCAGCCAAAATATTTCAACCTTCTTGACTGCTACTCCTACAAACTCATCAGAGACAAGCATTAGCAACTATAGTATAGCAACCTGAGTCAGACTCTTGACTGATTTTTTTTTGCTGAACATCTATTAAGATGTTCACAGGGAAAGTATATGCTCAGTTAGCCTTTTTGTGGAGATGAATTCATTTCTACTTCAAAGTAACAGTGAAAAACAAATTACATGTCCTGCTTGGCTCTCTTAGACCTGTTTGGGCAACAAATACTAATTATGAGGCTTGTTGTTGCTTCTGTTGCTTGCTCAGTGAAATATGTACAGTACTCTATGTTATATTAACGATGTATATATTAACCTTAAGTTTAAAATTTAAGGGTTTTTTTCCTGTTGTCAGGCTATTACATCACATTTCAGAACAATATGGTACACACACTTGAAAATTGCCACATCAGAAATGTTGCTAACACATCTAGCTCTTTAACTTGCCACACTACTCCTATTGTGAAATATCAGTGCTAATCCTGTTATTCCATCTCCAGAGACACATTATAGTTGGGTGCCAAGAAGCAAGTTTTTAGCAGTAGAATCCTAAACTGTTACACCATTTGGGTGTAACTCTGCATCAGCCTGTGCTGTAATATTACAGCAACCAAGCATAAGATGAAAGATCATATAATTTATTTTTCATTACTTCTACGTATTTAAGTAGATTGCGTTTTGGATTGTTCACACACGTCTCAATGTGTATGTGGTGGCTGTGTGACACCGTGAGCCCTGACGTCATCAGTAAGCCAACAGAATACAAGACTGATAGTTACTGCTTTGGTGGGAAGGGAACAGCGTTCCATGAGCCTTGGCGTCTAGTCATGCTGGGCACGTGACCACAGAAACATCTTCAGACAGTGCTGGCTCTTCAGCTTGGAAATGGAGATGAGCACTACACCCTACAGTCGGATTTGACTGGCTTTCGAGCAGGGGAAACCTTTACCTTACCCCGGTTTCTGGTTCGCAGTTTCATTTGTAAAGTGAACCTGTGTCAGCTCTTTCCTAAAAACAGATTTATGTGTAACATGTGAACAGGTCTACAGCGACTCAGTCATCACAGAGGCAGCATGTAGACTGGCCAGAGAACACACACTGCTTTATACGTGCCTCTTCTCTGCGTTCCTTCTCCTTCTTTTATGCTCCATGTTTTCATAACCGTTGCCCATTTCCCCATCAGTTAACTCAGGTCCCAGAGCCCTTTACGGCTCATTAAAAAAAAATTGGTTTGGATTTTTTTCCCCTCACACTGCGTCTTTTCCAGCTCCAAATCTGAGACACTGATCTGCTTGAGAAGTGTTTCTGGACTCGTTTGGACCTGGCATGTGACAAAAACAGGGCGACGACAGAAACGAATAGAACAAAGATACAATAATTCAGCGGCCCACGAAACCTTTCTCCCCTCCTCTCCCGATGCCTCCTAGTTTGTTAGTCTTTACAGCGCCAGAAGGCTCTGCATTTTCTCCTGCAACCGATTCAGACGCCTCCGAGATCGGCCGCTGCTTCGCTACGGTCCGTCCTCCACCGCGTTTGCTGCAAGGACCCAAAGCAACGTTGCCCCCGAGTCCAGCGTGGAAGGGCAGCCCGGGTAGGGCAGCCTCTTCTCTGCTTCCGGCCCTTCCACGCTGGACTCGGGGGTAACGTTGCCCGCCGGCCTCCGCTTCCCCCGAGATTCCTAGCGGTGCCCTACCGGCCAGGAGTCACGTGAGGGAGAGGGGCCCGCCGGGGCCACCGCCTTGGGAGTCACATGACCGCGCCTACTTCTTTCCCTGGCTCGGAAGCCATTTCCCGGAGTCTCATTTCCATTGCGACGGCTGGCGAGCAACATGCGGGCGATCGTGGTGGTGCTTCTGGCCGTGACTTCGGTGGCGGTGCTGGCGAAGGACCCGGTGAGTGGGAGGGCGTTCTGTCTCCACCCGGAAGCCGTTGCTGCTCGACGGCCCTGCCCGGACCCGCAAGTGATCTTTGCGGCGCCGGCGCTGGATTCTTGCTGTGCAGAGAGATGGCAGGGTTACAGCAGTCAGCCCGCTAGCTTCAGCTGAGGGGCAGGCGAAAGGCAGGGTTCGGCCCTGACGTGGGTCTCCCCCCCCCCCCCCCG